>NC_053025.1:384743680-385052107 GCF_003073215.2 Triticum urartu | reverse complement strand
TCAAAACATTGTTTCCTCGACGATTTTCTTGAGAAAAGGTTGTATGTGATACAACCGGAAGGTTTTGTCAATCCTGAAAGATGCTAACAAGTATGCAAAGCTCCAACAATCCTTCTAAGGACTGGAGTAAGCATCTCGGAGTTGGAATGTATGCTTTGATGAGATGATCAAAGATTTTGGGTGTATACAAAGTTTATGAGAAACTTGTATTTCCAAAGACGTGAGTGGGAGCACTATAGAATTTCTGATGAATATATGTTGTTGACATATTGTTGATCAGAAATGACATAGAATTTCTGGAAAGCATATAGGGTCATTTGGAAAGTGTTTTCCAATGGAAAGCCTGGATTAAGCTACTTGAACATTGAGCATCAAGATCTATAAGGATAGATCAAAACGCTTAATGGTACTTTCAAATGAGCACATACCTTGACATGATCTTGAATGTGTTCAAGATGGATCAGTCAAAGAAGGAGTTCTTGCCTAAGTTGTAAGGTATGAAGTTAAGACTTAAAGCTCGACCACGGCAGAAGAAAGAGGAAGGACAAAGGTCGTCCCCTATGCTTTTGTCATAGGCTCTATACGGTATGCCATGCTGAGTACCGCACCTGATGTGTGCCTTGCTACATATTTAGCAAGAGGGTACAAAGGTGATCTAGGAGTAGATCACTAGATAGCGGACTAAATTATCCTTAAAGGAATAAGGATATGTTTCTCGGTTATGGAGGTGATAAAGAGTTCGACGTAAAGAGTTACGTCGATGCAAGCTTAACACCTATCCGGATAGCTCTGAGTAGAGATACCAGATACGTATAATGGAGCAACAATCTAGAAAAGCTCCAAGTAGAACAGTTATTTGAAATGGCTCCAAATGTAGCGTAGTAGTTGCATCTACAAGATGACATAGAAATCTGCGAAGTACATACGGATCTGAATGTTGCAGACCCGTTGACTGAAACCTCTCTCACAAGCATAACGTGATCAAACCCAGAACTCTTGGGTGTTAGTCACATGGGGATGTGACCTTGAGTGTTAATCACATATCGATGTGAACTGGATTATTGACTCTAGTGCAAGTGGGATATTGTTGGAAATATGCCCTAGAGGCAATAATAAATTGGTTATTATTATATTTCCTTGTTCATGATAATCGTTTATTATCCATGCTAGAATTGTATTGATAGGAAACTCAGATACATGTGTGGATACATAGACAACACCATGTCCCTAGTAAGCCTCTAGTTGACTAGCTCATTGATCAATAGATGGTTACGGTTTCCTGACCATGGACATCGGATGTTGTTGATAACGGGATCACATCATTAGGAGAATGATGTGATGGACAAGACCCAATCCTAAGCCTGGAACAAGATCATGTAGTTCGTATGCTAAAACTTTTCTAATGTCAAGTATCATTTCCTTAGACCATGAGATTGTGCAACTCCCGGATACCGTAGGAGTGCTTTGGGTGTGCCAAACATCACAACATAACTGGGTGGCTATAAAGGTACACTACAGGTATCTCCGAAAGTGTCTGTTGGGTTAGCACGAATCGAGACTGGGATTTGTCACTCCGTGTAAACGAAGAGGTATCTCTGGGCCCACTCGATAGGACATCATCATAATGTGCACAATGTGATCAATGAGTTGATCACGGGATGATGTGTTACGGAATGAGTAAAGAGACTTTCCGGTAACGAGATTGAACAAGGTATCGGGATACCGACGATCGAATCTCGGGCAAGTATCATATCGCTAGACAAAGGGAATTGTATACAGGATTGATTAAGTCGTTTATGTCGTGGTTCATCCGATGAGATCATCATGGAGCATGTGGGAGCCAACATGGGTATCCAGATCCTGCTGTTGGTTATTGACCAGAGAGGTGTCTCGGTCATGTCTGCATGTTTCCTGAACCCGTAGGGTCTACACACTTAAGGTTCGATGACGCTAGGGTTATAGGGAAAGTATGTACGCGGTTACCGAATGTTGTTCGGAGTCCCGGATGAGATCCCAGACGTCACGAGGAGTTCCGAAATGGTCCGGAGGTAAAGATTGATATATAGGAAGTATGGTTTTGGCCACCGGAAGTGTTCCGGGCATCACCGGTAGTGTACCGGGACCACCGGAGGGGTCCGGGGGTCCACCGGGAGGGGCCACCAGCCCCGGAGGCTTGCGTGGGCCATAAATGGGAAGGGACCAGCCCCTATGTGGGCTGGGGCGCCTCCCACCAAGGCCCAAGGCGTCCTCAAGAGGAGAAGGGGCAAACCCTAGGCGTAGATGGGCCCTAAGGCCCACCCTAGGTGAGCCCCCCTCTCTCTCCCCCTTGGCCGCCTCCCAGATGGGATCTGGGGGCTGCCGCCACCCCTAGGGAGGGAACCCTAGGTGGGGGCGCAGCCCCTCCCCTCCCTCTATATATACTTGAGGTTTGGGGCTGCCCAGCAGATGTAATTTGCTCTCCCTGTTGGCGCAGCCCTACCCCTCTCCCTCCTCGTCTCTCGTAGTGCTTGGCAAAGCCCTGCTGGAGTTCCGTGCTCGTCCACCACCACCACGCCGTCGTGCTGCTGCTGGAAGGAGTCTTCCCCAACCTCTCCTTCTCCCCTTGCTGGATCAAGGCGTAGGAGACGTCACCGGGCTGTACGTGTGTTGAACACGGAGGTGCCGTCCGTTCGGCACTAGGATCATCGGTGATTTGGATCACGACGAGTACGACTCCATCAACCCCGTTCACTTGAACGCTTCCTCTTAGCGATCTACAAGGGTATGTAGATGCACTCTCCTTCCCCTCGTTGCTAGATTACTCCATAGATTGATCTTGGTGATGCGTAGAAAATTTTGAATTTCTGCTACATTCCCTAACAGTCGTTCCGTACTTATGGCCGGCGAAGGCCAACCGCCGACCTCCACGATCACAGGTAATCATGACCCTCTTTGCATGCAGGGGCTTGTCCAATCCGTGCAGTTGCCGAGGCGCCATGGGGAAGTGGAGACGCCCACGTCCAATCAACCGCCACGTGACACCCAAGACCGCAGGCTGTTAGGGCCCGCGGCGCTTCGCTCTTGCCCTTCCGCCTCCCTGCACGGCCAAGTCCGGGCGCGCCTTGGGCCCGGGGGCTACTGTCGGCGTTCTGGGAACGGGGGTCCCCAGACTTGCCTACCTGCGGCGTGGCTCAAAGGGGGGCCCAGCACGACCCATCTTCATCGACACAGACCCAAGACCCTCGCGAGGGGCCAAGCCTCGCGGGGCGGACGACACGGAGCTTCCTCAGGCACGGCCTCACCAGGCTGGCTCACGAGGAGGCGGAGAGATCAAGGTGGGGTACCTCACAAGGTGCCCGTGACGCAAGCCATGACGACCAAGGGCGCCAGGCGGGTGCTAGCCCGCGTAGTGTCCTCCTTTCCCCTTTGGTGCAAAGGGGGCAAGCGCAGCCGTGGAGTACCGAGGCATCAGGCAAAGTTTGCCGTTTCGGTGCAAGAAGACCAAGACCAGGAGGACCGCAAGACGGAGGTCATCGTGGAGCCCAAGACGGCGTCACCACCAGAGCTTTGTGCAGGCGAGGACCAACTTTAGTCAGGATAAGTGTACTAGATATTCCCCTTCAAAATGGCCAATTGTTGGCGCCCTTCCCGCTCAATATTCGGGAAGAGGCCCAGGGCCATTGCCTATAAATAGGACCAGCCACCCACAAGGATCAGGGTTCGGGTTCGAGGTAAAAGGAAGGTTAGAGACGGAGATCTAGGATCAAGGATCGGATCGAAATTAGAGAGAGAGAAGGGTGACTGAACTCCTCCTAGCAGTTCGTCCCCCCCCCCAGCAAAGAGCAGACCCTCGAGAGGCTGTTCTTCCTTGTATCGTTCATCATCATCAGCCCAAGAGGCAATCCACCACATCACACACTGGAGTAGGGTATTACACCACAACGGTGGCCCGAACCAGTATAAACCCTGTGTCTCTTGTGTTGCTCTTTCCTTAGCTTAGATCTTAGCGAGGAGGAGGGGTGCAGGTAGGTAACAGGAGAAATCTTCGCGCGCACCCCAGTGTTCGAACCTCAAGGGTCTGCCGGAACCCGAAATCCGACAACTGACAAATATGCTCAATGCTGCAACCGATGCTATGCGGAGTCTGCACGACAGTGTTCTTTCTTTGGAGAAGCGGCGTCTAAGAGAGAATGATGTGGCATACCCGGTTTTCGTGGCCAAGGTGCCAGAGGGCAAGGGCTTTGTGGATGGCGACATCGGGGGTACGATTGTCCTGCGGTTTGATGACATCTTTGCTATGTTTAACCTTCATCCGCTGCACTACACCTTCGTTCGGCTGTTTTCACTGAGTATGGAGATGCGGATCATTAGAGACAAGACCCCGGACATCGTGATCATCGACCCCTTCTACATGCGTGCCAAGCTCTTGAGCAGCGCTGGGGACCGCCAAGTCGCGAGTTCACACCTCGAAGACGTCATTCTGGCAAAGCCAGATAAGGATAACTTCCTTGTGGCTTACTTTCCCGAGTAAGTCATCCCTTAATCGCCCCGTAACATATGATTTCTTAGATTTCGATCGTTCTTTTTTTTCTAACATTCCGTGTTCTGTGAAGTGACACACATTGCACACTCATCCTCTTAAGCCCGAAATATTCCATGGCCACGTATTTCGACCCGAACCGTAACTCCAAGATAGACTACACAAATATCAAGAAAGTTCTTGATGATGTTCTCCCCGGCTACGCCTAATCTGGAGGCACCTTCACCAGGGCAGTTCGTAAGTACGACAAGCACGTGTTCGCCCACAATACGACGTTCTTCTGCGTTAAGTAGCCGCCTGGCGGTCAGAAGGATGCCTACTACGCCCTCCATCACATGCGGGCGATCGTAAGGGACCATCATCACCTTCTGCTACCAAATAATCTCAAAGATTGGGCCGTGAGCTTGTCGTCAATCCAGGACGCGGACATCAGACAAGAATTCTTTCGCATCCAGTCGGAGTTTGCGGACATCATCCATCAAGATGTCCTTCATACCTCGAGGCAGTTCTACCTCAGATATCAACCGTCCAACAGGGAGATAGACGGAACACTACAAATGCAGGCTGACAACGCCCGTGATTTCATGACCGTCACGACAGACGGCGGCTTCATCCATGCTCCGGTCCCATGAGTCAAGTCGACAGTAGTGATGCTATGTGTAGTTCTGAAACATTGATTGGCTCATGTTGTAATTAAACTTTAATGAACTTGTATGTCTCTTTGGTTTGGACAGTCATTCAACTTAGATGTAATCGATGCTATTTATTAGTAGGACCATGAATCGTGGTATTAATGTCATGCCTTGCTTTTCTCTTCCGATCCTTTTGTTGCATACTTATATATTGCTTATGTATGTATTGTCTGTTGTTTGGCTTGTGCATAGAGATGCCGTCGTATGTCATGTACAAGGGTAAGGTTCCCGGAGTCTACGACGACTAGGAGGAGTGTCAGAGACAGGTTCACCGTTTCAGCGGTAACAGTTACAAAGGGTACACCACTAGGGCGGAGGCGGAATCTAGATACACCCGCTATCTAGTGGGGGAGAGGAGGGTGCGTTGGAGGAACCGGATGAAGACCAATTTCATCGCGATGATGCTGATCGTGATGACCGCAACTCTCTTCTATGTGATGGTAGTTTAGATGATCGATATCGACTTGTAATGTGAAGACAAACTCGATACTCGCGGTCTCGAGACTTGTAATGTTTTATCTTTGTTCGGTCTTTTGAATTCGGAGACTAATATGATGAATTGTATTCGGAGACTAATCTTCTATTGTATTCGATGAATCTGCTATTGCTGTGTGCTACTGTCTATATTCTGTCAAATAATATATTTTGTAACCTGTGCAAAAATCAGAAAAGTAAAAAAAAATAAAACCTAATATTCACACTAATGGCGCATCACTACAGAGTGCGCCATTAGCATTCCAAAGTATACTAATGGCGCATCACCAAACAGTGCGCCATTAGTATGCCAAGTATACTAATGGCGCATCCATCCGCAGTGCGCCATTAGTGTGCCAAAGCACATGGTTAAATATGGGCCCTGGGAGGCATACTAATGGCGCATGGTGTTATATACTAATGGCGCACCAGTGGTGCGCCATTAGTAATAAATACTAGTGGCGTGATACTAATGGCGCACCAGTGATGCGCCATTAGTAGGCAAAACTGGTGCGCCATTAGTAGGCCTTTTCCTAGTAGTGTGGGCCTCCAAGTGTAGAGGTTTGTAGGAAAGTAGTAAATTTCGCTCAAGTGGATGGCCTAAGGTTTATCAATCCGTGGGAGGCGTAGGATGAAGATGGTCTCTCTCAAACAACCATGCAACCAAATAGCAAAGAGTCTCTTGTGTCCCCAACACACCCAATACAAAGGTAAATTGTATAGGTGCACTAGTTCGGCGAAGAGATGGTGATACAAGTGCAATATGGATGGTAGATATAGGTTTTTGTAATCTGAAAATATAAAAACAGCAAGGTAACTAATGATAAAAGTGAGCAAAAACGGTATTGCAATGCATTGAAACAAGGCCTAGGGTTCATACTTTCACTAGTGCAAGTTCTCTCAACAATGATAACATAATTAGATCATATAATAATCCCTCAACATGCAACAAAGAGTCACTCCAAAGTCACTAATAGCGGAGAACAAATGAGGAGATTATTGTAGGGTACGAAATCACCTCAAAGTTATCCTTTCTGATTGATATATTCAAAAGTCCGTAGTAAAATAACACGAAGCTATTCTTTCCGTTTGATCTATCCTAGTGTTCGTACTAGAATAACACCTTAAGACGCAAATCAACCAAAACCCTAATGTCACCTAGATACTCCAATGTCACCCCAAGTATCCGTGGGTATGATTATAAGATATGCATCACACAATCTTAGATTCATCTATTCAACCAACACAAATAACTTCAAAGAGTGCCCCAAAGTTTCTACCGGAGAGTCAAGATGAAAACGTGTGCCAACCCCTATGCATAAGTTCACAAGGTGACGGAACTCGCAAGTTGATCACCAAAACATACATCAAGTGGATCACGTGAATATCCCATTGTCACCACAGATAGGCACATGCAAGACATACATCAAGTGTTCTCAAATCCTTAAAGACTCAATCCGATAAGATAACATCAAAGGGAAAACTCAATTCATCACAAGGAGATAGAGGGGGAGAAACCTTGTAAGAACCAACAATAATAGCACATCTCGCGATACATCAAGATCGTGCCAAATCAAGAACACGAGAGAGAGAGATAAAACACATAGGTAATGGTACATACCCTCACCCCCGAGGGTGAACTGCTCCCTCCTCGTCATGGAGTGCGCCGGGAAGATGAAGATGGCCACCGGTGATGGATCCCCCCTCCGGCAGGGTGCTGGAACCGGGTCCTGATTGGTTTTTGGTGGCTACAGAGGCTTGCGGCGGTGGAACTCCCTATCTAGGTTATTTTCTAGAGGTTTGGGTATTTATAGGAAATTTTAGCGTCGGTCTAACGTCAAGGGGATCTCCTAGTCATCCACGAGATAGGGGGACATGCCCAGGGGGTAGGGTGCTCCCCTACCCTCGTGGATGGCTCGGGGCCCTTCTGGCCCAACTCTTTTACTTCGGAGGCTTCTTTTGGTCCATAAAAATTCATCAAAAATTGGCACGTAAATTGGACTCCGTTTGGTATTCCTTTTCTGTAGAACTTAAAAACAAGGAAAAAGTAGAAACTGGGACTGGGCTCTAGGTTAATAGGTCAGTCCCAAAAGTCATATAAAATAGCACGTCAATACATATAAAACATCCTAGATGTGTAATATAATAGCATGGAACAATCAAAATTTATAGATACGTTGGAGACATATCACCTTCTTGTAATGGATTGAGTTTTCCCTTTGAAGTTATCTTATCGGATTGAGTCTTTAAGGATTTGAGAACACTTGATATATGTCTTGATTGTGCTTATCTGTGGTTACAATGCGATATTCACGTGATCTACTTGATGTATGTTTTGGTGATCAACTTGCAGGTTCGGTGACCTTGTGAACTTATGCATAGGGGTTGGCACACATTTTTGTCTTGACTCTCCGTTAGAAATTTTGGGGCACTCCTTGAAGTTCTTTGGGTTGGTTTGAGTAGATGAATCTGAGATTGTGTGATGTATATCGTATAATCAAACTTGCGGATACTTGTGGTGACATTGGATTATCTAGGTGACATTAAGGTTTAGGTTGATGTGTATCTTAAGGTGTTATTTTAGTACGAACTCTAGGGCTGTTTGTGACACTTATAGGAATAGCCCAGTAGATCGATCAGAAAGAATAACTTTGAGGTGGTTTCGTACCCTACAATAATCTCTTCGTTTGTTCTCCACTGTTAGTGACTTTGGAGTGACTCTTTGTTGCATGTTGAGGGATTGTTATATGATCTAATTATGTTAACATTGTTGAGAGAACATGCACTAGTGAAAGTATGAACCCTAGGCCTTGTTTCTAAGCATTGCAATACCATTTTTTCTCACTTTTGTTACTAGTTACCTTGTTGTTTTTATATTTTCAGATTACAAAAAAATATCTACCATCTATATTGCACTTGTATCACCATCTCTTCGCCGAACTAGTGCACACTACTTCAGGATGCTGCTAACGTGACACTACGATCAGAGACCCTTCGACGAAACTGTGTGCGATGCCATAATCGCAAACAGTGGTGTAAAAACCCGCCAAAAAAGGGGCAAAACGTTTGTGATGATAGATGCATCAAACACAATTCTGATTTTAGTTGCGTGTGCGATTGAGGGCATACAGTTCAGTTCAATTAACCATTTGAGATGAGGAGGAACAAAATAAACGGGCAGCCAGATGAAGGTGTTTGCGATGTACATCATACGGTTCACTCAGATGAACTATTTCTGATTAGGCAACACAAAATAAACGGTCAGCCAGATCAAAGGTGTGTGTGATATACGGCATGCGGTTCACTCGAATGAACTATTTACATTGAGACATGAGAACAGAAATGGTTCAAATGAACAAGATGTGTGTGATACACGGCAAACAAGTCTATAATCGGAAACGTGTGCGAAGACCGATAACAACACAGAGATTACTGCTAACAAGCCGTGTGTGTTGTGAGCAAACGATTGCTGGTACACAATTGTGAGTGATTGATGAAAACATCACTGAGGGGTTCCATTGTTTATTCTGTGTGCAATGTGATTTTCTTTGTCCGCACAACATCTACGCTCTGTCTACGGAGAATCAACATATATACTTAAAAAGACTGCATTGCATAACCAAATTAAGCATACAATAACACAAGTGACTACACACCTAACATTTCCACACACCAAAGAAAGCAATTACATGCATACTGAAGTAGGAGAAACGAGGATCTAATCATCTACTTATTGTTGCGACGATGGTTGCCATTGCTTTGCATCCGGTTGGATCCCTGTCCGTTTTGGGGAAGGAGGCACTTCCTCATGTCCACGATCCGCCTGTACATGTCGTAGCTCGTGCACGCCTCCTTGGCCGCGTACACGACATCAGCTTTGTCGAGTTTCTCCATCTAGGCCGAGTGCCAAGCACGCTTGTCCTTGTTGCACGAATCCTTCATGTCTCTATAATAGGGGTCGATGATGGCCACGGCGAGGTGAACTAGTGAGTCCTTCTCATGCTCCTTGCTGCCCCAGATCTTGTATTGGCCCTGGATGTCGACAAGATTCTGGCAGGTGATGCCCGAATTCTTGAGCGCCTTTACATCGTTGGTGATGTCCACTGTAGCGAACATGTAGTGGGGGCTGTTGACAAACCTAGCGAAACGCTCGCAAGGCCTTGTGGCCAGGCAGTAGTGGTAGACGAGGACGTGGTGGCGCACGCACATCTAGGCGACGGCGACCTTGGGACGAGACCCGGCATGAGCGCGGGTGTACTCAAGGTCGAACCTGATCACCTTGTACTTCTTCGCGGCAAGCAACAGCTCCATGATGTGGATGGAGTGCTCCACCTAGACCGGGTCGTTGGTGTACACCACCGAGAGGTCCATGAACCTTCTGTGGGTGTCCACCACGGCACGCATGGTGAACTGCTGCTCATCATTGGCAGCCGCTCGGAGCGCCATTGGAGCCACACAGGATACCCTCTAAGAATTTCTCATGGTGGGTGTGCTTCTTGCAATTGTCGGGCGCGATCGAAAGGTTGAAGAGACACAAGGATAGGTTAAATGGCCGCTGTAATAAATGGGGGACGGCCGGCCTGTAATCGTCACGTCTTGTCATGGCATTCATAGCGGAGGATTCCAGTGCACGCTTGACACCACCGCACCGCACACGTGGGATCGAAGAGGCGCCAAATGTATCGTCGGTGAGCCTATTCCTGCGCTACCATGTTGTTTACCGCGCAAGCTTCCCTCCCGGCTAGTTTGGCCACGCGTCGGCTAGAAGAGGGACAGATCGTGGGCATTTAGTGGCAAAAATCTTTGTAAAAACAAAGTGTGTGGAATTACTTCGGTCATAAGTTTACCCTTGGGTGATGAGGTCAAAGTTACACAGAAGGGTGATGATGGACACTCGAGTGCGATAATTAATTCTACACTCTACAGTGCACACGGTGGAAGAAACCGACTGTGTGCAATAATGTCGAAGATTGCATTCGAGTTAGCTATACAGATCATGTGTTGTGAGATCGACAAGGTAAATTGATTCGAGAATGGTTAATACAATCTAAGACCATTGCACATTAAGGTCAAAATAGTGCTAGCAATATATGAGTCTCATATGATGCCATTTCAACGATTGTACCACAAAAGCTTGAAATGTTACAAGGTTCAAATTCCAGAGTTTTATGGCTCAAATTCGAAGATTACAAGGTTCAAACTGATATTAGAAATGAAATTCAGCTCATCAGCTGCAAACGCTCGCGCTGATCCGCTGAACATGGATATTAGAGAGGTTCAAACTAATATCACCACTTCTAAGTCTGGCTTCGAAACCTCACAATTTTTGCAAAGTGGTCAGCCACTGAGAAGTCATGTACGGGGTTGACACGATGACTTCCGATTACTCTGTCATCTGAAGTTCCAAAATGAAATTCACCATTTTTGGAGCCTACTCCATTCTGCCGCAGGCGCTGGCGCTGGTCAACAAACCATTTTCTGTGAAATAAGTGTAGGGCAAACCTCATTTCCTTCAGCACCCTTGCTCTGAGAACAAAGAACTTGGCGAATATAATCTCCGGTAAGGTCCCTCGGTAGGAGTTCAAAGTAATTTCTGAGATATGCAAATCTAGGCATTCAATGTGATTGTTATATTGTATCACATTATTCACCACTGGGCCTAATCTTATCTGCAAAAGAACAAAACATGTTAGTGCCTACATGCAGTTTTGAACATTACTACAGGCCAAGCTATTTGGTTTGCAAGATTTGTAAAATGCACTAACATGTCATCTTTGATCTGACATGATTAACATGGGCATTTGATTACATTCTAGATAAATTTAGCCTTCTTCACAAGAGGTTGGAGTGGATGAAAAGTTCCCTAAGAAAACTAGTACAGATGAATCCAAAGGAGAAATGCTTATTGATTGTAACCATATGGATCAAGCAACCAATATGGGGGGGGGACATGTATGTACTGAAATCGTCCAAATGAACCTTCAGAAATCGTAGTACATTGTCATTGTAAACTTGGAAAAAGGTGTCACAAATTGAACTCCCTTATGGTTAACATTTAACTGGAAAGGAACATCACCTCGATATATAGGTTCTCCAGGCACGGAAAGCATCTCAGGAAACTGACAACTTGCTCCAGGTCGGGCCCGATAGATTCTAGTGCCAAGACCTTCAGTGTGCACAATTTTGGGGTCAAGCTTGTCGAAATCATTTTTTGAATGACAGACGAACAAACATCTTCAAAATTAGAAATAATGTTAATTTGTAGAACAAGAGGTAGAAGGCGGCTGTTGTACCTGAACGGGTGTGGATGCAATAACAAGTTCGGAAAATTTGTTAGACAAGTAGCCCACCACTGTCAATTTTGGCGCAGAAATGACATTGATTCTTGTTGGACCTTCTTGATCAACTGCATGTAATCTCTCAAGTGCAGGTGTGTCCTAGATGACCATACCGTGGTACACATCTTGTGATGTCTTCCTGCTGCACTAGCAACACACATAAATAGTCCAGTGAGTCATGCAGGTGATGTGGAAGGTACTCAACCCATTGATCGCCTGAAGACGGTGGTACTCGAGTGCAGTACAGCCACGGAGCAGGCGCTCCATGTCACCCTTTGAGAGGCAGATGGCGACGAGCTTGAGGTGCTTCAGTCATGGTAGAATAAGAGTGGGCGCGTCATTAAGGGGCGGGAAATGGCAGTTCCTGAACTTGGCGACGCGCAGCGTGGGCGCGAGGTGGAGTGTGGACATTGGCAGTGACCGCATATGCCCATCATCAAAAGTGAGCTCCTCGAGTTGATCTAGGGCGAGGGATCAGAACCAGTCATCAAGCTTGGCTTGGTCCATGCCGTTGGAACAGAACTTGCCCATTCTAAGGCCTTTGGTTGGGCCAAGGTGACTGCCGAGGATCTTGGAGAACACATCCAAGCTTCTACGATAGCCATGGTAGAGCTTGTGGGTGTCGATGAGGTCGAGAGGGATGGAGTTCTGTCGGTGTTCTGGGAACGGGGGTCCCCAGACATGCCTGCCTGCGGCCTGCGGCGTGGCTCAAGTGGGGGGCCCAGCACGGCCCATCTTCATCAGCTCAAGCTCAAGACCCTCGCGAGGGGCCAAGCCTCGCGGGCCGGACGACATGAAGCTTCCTTAGAGGCAGCCTCATCAGGCAGGCTCGCGAGGAGGCAGAGAGATCAAGGCGGGCATACCTCGCGAGGAGCCAGTGACGCAAGCCATGACGATCGAGACCAGGCGGGCGCCAGGCGGGCGCCGGCCTGTGCAGTGTCCTTGTTTCCCCTTTGGTGCAAAGGGGGCAAGCACAGGCCAAGCCATCGGGCAAAGGTTACCATTCCGGTGCAACGAGACCAAGACTAGCAGAGCGGCAGGACGGAGGTCACCGTGGAGCCCAAGACGGCGTCATCACCAGTGCTTTTGGCAGCCGAAGACCACCTTTGGTCAGGATAACTTGTAGTAGATGTTCCCCTTCAAAATGGCCAATTGTTGGCGCCCTTCCCGCTCATTATTTGGGGAGAGGCCCAGGGCCTCTATAAATAAAGCTAGCCACCACAGAGTAGAGGAGGATCGATCCAGAGATCGGACGGAGAAGATGGACACACCTAGACATCTAGAGATCTAATAGAGCCCTAGCAGAGAGAGAGAGGCGACTGAACTCACCCAAGCAGTTCATCGCACCAGCTCAAGAACACCTCCCGCCAGGCTGTTCTTCCATTGTACTATTCATCATCAGCCCCTGAGGCAATCCACCACACCACACACTGGAGTAGGGTATTACTCCACAACGGTGGCCCGAACCAGTATAAACCTCGTGTCCCATGTGTTGTTCGTTGTTTCTAGCTTAGATCACGCGAGGAGATTGGACGTAGATCGGTAGGGGAGAGATCTCTGCGCGCACCCCAGTGTTCGAACCTCAAGGGTCTGCCGGAACCCGAAATCCGACATCTGGCACGCCAGGTAGGGGTGCGCCGGAATCTTTCTTCCGCTCTTCGCGTGCGAGCTTCGGTCATGTCCATGGCTGACGCTCGTCGGGCTCGCGCCGAGCGCCGGGCTGCTCTCACCACCCGCGTTGCCCAGACGGCGCCCGTCGGCGGACGGCGTCGTCGTTCCCCGTCGCCTGCCGCCAACGGTGCCACCGGCCCGGCGGGGAACGAGCAGCAGGCCTCGTCCCAGCATCCTTCAGTACGGCGGGAGGGTCGCCCCACCACACCGTCGCTGACTCCAGCCGCTTCGTCGTCCCACGCCCGTCGCGCCCCCACGGACACGCACGCCGCGCTGCTCCTGGCGAGAGAGCTCTTGCACTACCGCCCCGTCGACGACCTCTACGAGGACTGGCTCGCCCGCATCACCGAGCTCGTCAGCGCCGCGGGGGGCTCCCCCTTGCCGTCCCTCTCGCTGCCTCGCCCACCATTCCGCGCAGGAGGGGAAGATCTTGAGGTGCCTCCACCACCACCTCCCCAAGAAGGCGCCCTGGCTCCAAGGCGCGCAGCCCCAGGGCGAGACCCTCCGCGTCCGGTGGCTGCACAGTAAGAAAGGAGCTGCCAAGAGATCCCTCGCCCCCAAGAAGGTGCTCGCGCGCTCCTAGTGCCGGCGCGGCAAGATCGCGTCCCTACACCTCCACGCCAAGACACCGTGTTGCTCCAAGCGGTGGCACGCGGTAATCCCCAGGAACAAGCCCAGCACCAGTAAAAGGCGCCGGTGGCCATAGCAGGCTGCCGTGCCCTCACCCCCGAGCTACGCGGCGTCGCATGGCCAGGCAAGTTCAAGCCTGACCTGCCCCCTCGCTACGATGGCACGGCGGACCCCGCGGAGTTCCTACAGCTCTACGAGCTATGCATCGAAGCCGCCAATGGAGACAAAAGGGTCATGGCGAACTGGTTTCCCAAGGCGCTCAAGGACGGGGCCTGCACCTGGCTCCTGAACCTGGCTCCTGGCACGATCTCCTCCTGGGACGAGATGCGCACTCGCTTCATCGCCAACTTCCAGGGCACTCGCGACCGGCCCCCGGCCATGAGCGATCTGCGCTGCATCAAGCAGCAGCAAGGGGAAACCCTGCAGAAATACATCCAGCGCTTCAACAACGCTCGCCTCGACATCCCCAAGGTAACTGAAGAAGCCATCATCTCGGCCTTCTCCAATGGCGTACGTGACATCAAGATGAAGGAAGAGCTAGCAATCCATGAAGACCTATGCACATCCCTGGAGCTGTTCAACTTGGCGACCAAGTGCGCCAGGGCTGAGGAAGGGCGCCTCTCCCTCCTCGAACTCCCGGCTATCGACCCAGAAGAGAAGAAGCCCAAGGCCAAGGACGTGAAGCACAAGGGGGCTGCCGTGCTAGCAGCGGAACCAGACACCAAGCGAGGCAGGGATCAGCGCGAGTCATCCAAGGGCAGCCGGTACTACGTGTACCACGACCTCCACACCCACAACACCAACGAATGTCAAGAGATCAGGGCCGTGAGAGATGGACGTGTCGGCCGACGCCCCGAGCGCAACGACACGGGCTATGGCCGAGGAGGAGGAAGAGGTGGCGGATGATGGGAAAACCATGGCCCTCGCCAAGGGTGGCATGACCGACCTCGCGAGGATCGCTGGCAGGACCAGCCTCGCGAGGGAGGCTGGAGAGACCAGCCTCGTGAGGATCGCCCGCACGGCAACGCAGGCCTTCCTCCTCTGCCACCACCGCCAAGGAGGAACAAAGACCAACATCAAGATGAGGGGGCTGGGGGCTTCCAGGAGCCGCGCGCAATCGCTTGCATCTTGGGTGGAGCGCAGGCCCCAGCCTCCCAGCGCATTTTCAAGCAGTTTGCTCGCGAGGTGAATGCAGTCCTCCCCAAGCTTGAGGCCACACGCCCTCTCAGGTGGTCCGCGTGCGCTATCATGTTCAGCTCAGCGGATCAGCTCAAGTGTGCAGCAACGGCCAGAGTCCTCCCGATGCTTTGCTCCCCAGTCATCAGCAACGTGCAGGTCACCAGGACCCTCATTGACGGCGGAGCAGGACTCAACGTCCTGTCCGTCGAGACGTTCGACAATCTCCAAGTGCCGTACGATCAGCTTCAGCCAACCAAGCCCTTCTCAGGAGTCACTGACGGTTCCACTGTTCCAATAGGGCAGGCTCTCCTTCCAGTCACCTTCGGGCAGCGCAACAACTACCGCACAGAGCTCATCGACTTCGACGTCGCCCACATCCGCCTGCCATACAACGTCATCCTCGGGTACCCAGCCCTGGCCATGTTCATGGCAGTGACTCACCATGGATACAATGTCCTCAAGATGCCAGGAAGTGGTGGAGTCATCACCGTACCCTGTGAAGAAAGGGATGCAGTGTGTTCACTTGAGCGTGCGTTCCAAGCCGCAGCAATCAAAGACCCGGACCACAGGAGCGGAAGACTTCCCGAGGTGACCCTTAAGAAGAAGAAGGTTTCGCCTGGCCCAAGCCATAAGGAGGCAGGCGCCTCTAGAGGTGTTGCGTCAGGATCTGCGCCCAATCAGGGAGCGCCACCCTCTCTCGCATAGGAAGGCACGCCCGACACCCTCCTCAGGCATGGCTCGGGGGCTCTTTCTTGGAGAGCCACCGACTTTGCCAAGGTCGCGAGGGAGGCGCTCGGGCACCACTTGGAGGGGTGCTTCCAGGTGCGTTTCCTGAGGAAGGTACAAGGCAAGGAAGACCAAACCCTCAGGAGTTCATCGCAAGAAACACCCAGGAGCTACAGGAGTCGAGAGTCATGTGCGGCAGCCGCCGCTTGCCTGCCGTGGCCCCACATCCAGGCGAGGATGGTGGGCTGCGCGTCTGCATCGATGTGCCAGGGCTCAACCGAGCCGCGTCTCAGGAGCGCCTCTAGCCTTCGCGCGTGGGGCGTTGCGAGGGTCCACCTCACAGCTACGTTCGCCTGCCTTTAGGCCTGCCGAATGCGGTCACCGCTCATCAGCGCCTGCTGAGGAGCATTCTGGAGGCTCAGGAGGTCAGGCATTATGCGGTCCTGGCGGAGATGGAGATAGCCCTCGGAGACCCGCCTGAGCCCCCTGGGCCTCTCGAGGCTCCTGGGCCTGGGGACTCGTGAGGGTCGATGTCATCATCGTGCATCGCCATCTTATTCACCTTCAACGACACCAGGTGACATCTTTCTAAGTTCCGTTTTTAGCTGGGGGCGCCCACAGGGCCACATCATTCCCAGGTTGCGTGGGTACGTCCCTGCGGCATGTATCCATTTTTCTTATGCTCTTTACTTACCTTGTAGGGGGCGCCCATCGGGCTACATCATCCCCGAGCTGCTCGGGCCTGGCCTAGCGGCGTTTGCTTTTCTCGCGTCTATTTAAAATGAATTTCCTCCTGCGTGCTTAACGTACCCGACCTAATCGCCTGCTCGATTGACGCCTACCTATGGAGCCGCTCGCTTTGGCATGGCATTTGCGCATGGGTCCGTCCCTGCAACACCGATAAATCTGAGTGGTCGAGCTCTGGCCGCAGCAGCCCCGCAAGGCGCCACCTCACCAGGCCCTCAGTGCCCTAATCACTTCCCCGGAACAACCAAAGGTTGGCTGGCAACTGTAATGATAGGTCTTGTTTCTCTTCATGATTGATGTGCAGGACCAACTCGAGGAGAAACGTTGGGGACGTCGCGAGCTGTCTCTCCCTCTCTCCGGCATGGACCGCTTGCACGTTAAAAGGGGGGTGCCTGAGCATCGCGACTCATGGGCTCCTACTGGATCTCCAGCCCTCACCCCCTGGCCTTGACCCACGGCATCGCGACCTGTCATACCAGCGACGGTTGAGCTCGCTCGAGGGCCGGGACCTGAGGATGTAGAGCATTAAGGAAAGTGCGGGGGAGTGGGAAGAAGCTCGCGAGGACCTAACCCAGCAGCGCCTCAGCTGCCACCACTCGGGCCGGGCGCTTCGTCAAGGAACTACACCAGACTCAAGAGATAAGTCATGCCCTTACAGGAGTTGGACCAACGCAGCGCCTAACCCTCGCCCAGTGCGGCTCTGCCACGGCGACGTTGCCTTCCTTTCTCACCCAGCGAGGGCTGCTTGAGCGCTAAAGGGGACCTCCCGAGCATCGCTACTCGGGGGCTCTTACCGGACCTCGGGCCGCTCACCTCCTGGCCTTGACCACGACATCGTGACCTGGCATACCAGTGAAGACTGAAGCCTGCCTGGGGACTGGGACCTGTCAGCGTAGAGCGCCAAGTCCTCGTGAGGATAGAAAGGGGGAGCCGAGCCGAGACAGGACAAGCACCTCGCATTGATTCATATTAAGATATAATGTTCACAAAAGACATGGCAGGCGCCTTACATACCCCCACGGGGTGTTGCTTCGATTCCTCGCAGGGAACAAGAGTACAAATCCTAAGGAACGCTAATTGCCCTCACCTCCGCAAGGGACGCCATCATCAACATTGGGCTGCCCAACGTCGGCGCCAACCCCATCCAGATCAGTGGTGTCGGAGGCCGGACGCAGCTACCCCGCTTCGAGCACGGCGCGAGCTCGGGGGCTCATAGCTGTCGTCGCTCGTCTCCGGAGTCATGAGGAGCTCGGGGGAGCCGCTGGATTCCCCAGCTCCTCCACTGCTGCCTGAGGAGCTGCTGGAGGGCTGATGGGCGGGCTAGGTCCTCGCCAGTTCGTTTCCCCTGCCGCTCTCCCTGGGGCAGCACTCCAGCCGGCGTCCTTCAGCATCGAAGACCTTGAAAACATTAGGGAGGCGTCGTCATATTCAAGATGAATTACGAGGGCGCCTACCGTCTGGCAGACCCGGGCAATTTCGCCCCAGCCCCGGGTCATGAAGACCTTGCCCGGAGCGACGACCGCGACCTCCGCTCCGGTCGCAAGGGTACTGTAGTCAGCATGCTGCAGCCAGAGCTCCAGAGCCCCGCTCGGCGGCATCTCGAAGGCGAAGGAAGGAGGAAGGAGGATCCAAGAGCTTGGAGGCATGGCAGCGTGGAGCACGAGCTCGCGAGGGGAGCACTCGGCGTGGACTCCAGGAGGAACGACGCGCACCACCGTGACTCGCCGGCGTCGATGGCGGCACCGTCGATGTCGCTCGATGCCTTCTCCCCCAGGACCGATGACACGGGCGTACAAGGGTAGTGGAAACCCAGGCGGTGGCTGCTCGTACCAGGGCCTCGGTGCCTCCTGTTGAGCACCCTCATCTCGGTGGCAGAGGAACAGCCGCTTCTTCGGCGGAAGTGGGTCAGGACCCTCTCGGGGGGCCTTTCCCTTCTCTTCTGCAGAAAACCGGCAGATTGGTGCCATTGATGTAAGGAGGAGCAAGAACGAGATAAATAAGGAAAGGAGCAGCAGGAAGGGATGGACTGAAGGGGCTCGTGCAGCCCTGTACTTAAAGCGGGAGGAGGCCAACCGCCGAGCACCACGATCGCAGGTAATCATGACCGGTTTCTCTGCATGCAGGGACTTGTCAAGTCGTGCGGTCGCCGAGGCGTCGTGGGGAAGCGCATGCGCCCATGTCCAATCAATCGCCACGCAGCGCCCAAGGCCGCATGCTGTTGGGGCCCGCGGCGCCTTGCGCTTGCCCCTTCGCTTCCCTGCTAGGCCAAGCCCGGGCGCGCCTTGGGCCCGGGGGCTACTGTCGGCGTTCTAGAAACGGGGGTCCCCAGACTTGCCTGCCTGCGGCGTGGCTCAAGTGGGGGGCCCAGCGCGGCCCATCTTCATCAACTCAAGCTCAAGACCCTCGCGAGGGGCCAAGCCACGCGGGGCGGACGACAGGAAGCCTCCTCAGAGGTAGCCTCATCGGGCAGGCTCGCGAGGAGGCGGAGAGATCAAGGCGGGGATACCTTGCGAGGATCCCGTGACGCAAGCCATGACGATCGAGACCAGGCGGGCGCCAGCCTGTGCAGTGTCCTTGTTTCCCCTTTGGTGCAAAGGGGGCAAGCACAGGCCAAGGCATCGGGCAAAGGTTACCATTCCGGTGCAACGAGACCAAGACTAGCAGAGCGGCAGGACGGAGGTCACCGCGGAGCCCAAGACGGCGTCATCACCAGTGCTTTTGGTAGCCGAAGGCCACCTTTGGTCAGGATAACTTGTACTAGATGTTCCCCTTCAAAATGGCCAATTGTTGGCGCCCTTCCCGCTCATTATTTTGGGAGAGGCCCAGGGCCTCTATAAATAGAGCTAGCCACCACAGAGTAGAGGAGGATCGATCTAGAGATCGGACGGAGAAAATGGACACACCTAGACATCTAGAGATCTGATAGAGCCCTAGCAAAGAGAGAGAGGCGACTGAACTCACCCAAGCAATTCATCGCACCAGCTCAAGAACACCTCTCGCGAGGCTGTTCTTCCCTTGTACTGTTCATCATCAGCCCCTGAGGCAATCCACCACACCACACACTGGAGTAGGGTATTACACCACAACGGTGGCCCGAACCAGTATAAACCTCGTGTCCCTTGTGTTGTTCGTTGTTTCCAGCTTCGATCACGCGAGGAGATTGGACGTAGATCGGTAGGGGAGAGATCTCCACGCGCACCCTAGTGTTCGAACCTCAAGGGTCTGCCGGAATCTGAAATCCGACAAGTTCGATAGGGGCAACACCACCGGGAAAGGAGGGTTGTTTGCACCCCATATTTGATTGGGAGGAGGGATATGATGACTCTCAACATATCATTAGGGAGGCTACTAATTAAGTCTAGGCCTGCTGGAGTCGCTTGTGGTTCTAGCTCGCCCCGCTCCGCTTGTTGGCAGCCCCGTTCTCCACCACCGGAGTCTCCTTGTCAGCGGCGCTTTCTGATAGAAATGGGAGTACGTGGAATATTTAGTTAAAATAGGGCAATAGAAAAGTGTATTGGTAACTAGAAGTTATTAGGTAGGAATATATTAAGAAAAGGGAATAACAATTGGTTGCTTAAATACTACACAATTCATTTGACATTGCAGGGTAAGTCAACATATGCAGATGGTTGAAAAGAAAACTTACTTCGAACAAAGTTTGGACGGATGATTTTGTCGGGGAAGTTAGCATATGTCTCATGACGAGGCCCTTTTATTTGCAGTGCAATTTTAGTGCCAGCTTTCAGTACATAAAACTTTGCAATTTCATTCCAAAAGCTAGTGCCAAAATAGGAGTCACCACATTCATCAAGTCTTACAGTAGCAACGATTGTAAATCCATGGTTTGTGTGCAGTATGCCATCTGTGGAGCCTTGATCTATGTAAAGGGAAAAATTGTGCACTACATAATCTGTTGCAGAGCGAGGGATGTTCTGCAGAAAATGGTAGGATTGTTAAAGAAAATATGGCAACATGCAAATATGGGCCCAAATTGAAAGAACTGTACAACAGTTGAAATCGAAGGACAAAAAATCTATAATTAAACAGATAGGGTAAAAATGATGTCATGGAAAAATGAGAGTAATCGAAAGAACAATACATCATTGATTTTCCTAATATAGAAAGAAGAGGGGAAAATCCCCTTTGACGTATATGGGGCATGTGGCACCTTTTATCCAAATGTAGCGATATTTAGAATATGTTCAGGAAAGTTGGCCATGCCAACCGATTTAGGGTGAGATTGAACATACCGCGCGCGTGCTCAAGTTATCTGGTATGGAGAGATGGAATCTCTGGCGGCGGTCGCAAAGTCCTGAAGTGTCAGTGCACTGTACATTCTATGAATGAAAGAAAACCCTCAAATCAGCTCGAATAAAAATGAATTCACGGCGATTTCTGTCGGGTGATTAAAGGAGGCAGATGAACTGGGATAAGAGATGAGATAATATCTCGTTAAACTAGTTACCTTGTCGTCCATGAGAAAGAACCCTCAGTACGACAGATTCCCCAACCGAGCGGAGCTGGGTCGACTGCGAGATAGGTGGAGATAGGTGGCAGCAAGCGGAAGTGGCGAAATGCGGTGCGCTTTGCCGGCAGCCTGGCGGCAGCGATAGGCGTCGAGCTAAGTGTTTACCGGCGCAATAGACGGTGCCATGGCATAGATGCGGAGGAGCTTGTGCAGGTGTGAATGGGGAACGTACCGGAAGGGCCGAGGGGGTGGCGGGCGGGGTGAGGGTTTTTGTGACGTGGGGATGGTGAGGGTTTTCTTTTTTCTTTTTTGAATTGGGTGGTGAGGGTTTTCTGTCCCACAAAGAATTTTCGGCGCGACGGTTTGCTAGAGCGAACCGTGTGTGATTGACGCAGCAGGCAAAATGAAAGTAATTGCACATGGTTCCAATTTTGGGAACCGGTGTGGGATTAACGTACTACCTCCATCCTAGTTTATTGGTCCCCCGTTGTAATTTTTACAAAAAATTGGCGAAATATTTAACATACTCAGACATAGATAATAAGCGTACACGTAGATAAGCATAGTTCAACCATAAGTAGTACATAGTTCAACAGTATTAAGCATACTCAAGCGTACATATATAGTTCCATCCATCCCACATCTCATCTCACAGGGCGGCACGATCCTGAAGCTTCTCCGGGTACTCGGCGTACGCGCCGTGCGCCACCCTGCGAGAATACTTCTGCTTGAAGGAGCCAATGGCCCGTCCTCTTGCATGCGCTAGAACACTTAGATACGCGTCATGAAGCTTCTGGTTGCAAAATGGGCATCCATAGCCGCCGTTCCAGGTCCTAATACGCTTGTTATGCATTCCCGCTTAGATACACATCATGAAGCTTCTAGTTGCAAAATGGGCATCCATAGCCGCCGTTCCAGGTCCTAATACGCTCGTTATGAATTCCCGCATAAAGTAGCCTTAGGATTTGCCTGTTGTACCTCCCCTGGACATCTTCATCCTCGCTGTTCACATCGTCAGACACCAGCTATACAAATAGTAAAACAAATTTGGCATCAAATCAATGATTACATGCCGTGAAGTAGGATTAGGAATTTATGGCTATTTATTTATACATATCCAGAGATTAAAGTTCGATTTTTAAGCGCAGTCGTCTATGTACAGACCAGTCTTGAAGAAAATAATGGCACAAACATATGTAGGTCATTGAAAATCAATTTTCAAGCCCTGGATAGGAATTATTAGCACGAATACTAACCCTAGTCGGATTACTAGCAGAAATATGCACATATGAAACAACTAATCACTTATCACCTGCACCATTCAAACAATCAATACACTACATAGATCTAACAAAACTTACTCAGATTTCATGGATTGAGAGAACATAACCATAGGATTTATATTCCAAAAAGGGGGAGGCAGGAGTAACCAGAGAAACCCTATGATCTATTTGACACATAAATGGGTATAGATGACTAACCAGCTGTCCGTCGTCGTCGGAGTCGTCGCCGGAGTGGTCGTCGGAGTCGTCGCCGGAGTCGTCATCGGAGTCGATGTGGAACTCTGCCTCCGGCTGTGGAAGCTCGACGTTGTCTAAGATGTCAGGGTGCAGCGATAACTCACCGGCGGTGACGGTAAGCTCTGTCTCCATCTCCACACCGTGCTTCGGTGCTTTAGCATCCCCGTCGTCGCCACTCCATCCGATGAGGCGCTTTGGCGCCATCCTCATACACTGACGGCTTTGAGGACTGAGAGCGGCGTCGAGGATGCAAGAGGAGAGAGGGGATTGTGTGTGCATAGCGAGGATGGGGGTGCGGCCTCTCGGGCACACCATTAATATGGAGTAGTGGGAGTTGTGGGAGAGAGGCAGGCGGCGGTCAAACCGATGGCTCGCCTCCCGGTGAGCCTGCGCACCGGATTGCTGGCATGCCTACCAAAGTTTCACATAGCTACTCGCACGCCTCCCGATGAAACTACACAGCGAGCACACCTCCATCAATTCACACACCTGCACGCACGCCTCCCCGCCTGCCTGCGCGGCGGACGCGTCCCATCAACTCACGCCTGCTCGCACGCCACATGGGTCACGCGGCGGCACGTATATTATTTTTCTATTTGGATGATTAATGCTGCCGCTTTATTGCTTAACCGAATCATGGAACGTATACATTGTTAGTCTAACACTCATGGTTAGAATAAATAATCCGTTTGGGATATTAGTTTCCAATTATTAATAATGTGCCATCTATAATTAGATAAAGATTACATCAAAACTGGTCTCAAATTTGACAAAAAAGTACAATGCCACTTTGTATTGGTGTCCATATGATAACACGGTAAATTTCATGAACTTCAAATAAGTTTTGGATGTACTAGAATTTAAAAATCAAGATTCTCAGTGTTTGAAATTTGTTGCACGGGGAGTAAACATGCACCCAGCGAGACACATGTGTTTTTGCAATCCATTCAGGTGCACTGTCACGTGTGCATGTAGCTCAAATTTGATTTTTGCACATTATACCCGTAGAAAATCAATCAATCAATGTACTGAAACGTCTTATTGATCTCTGTGATTTTTTTGAAATTAAAACGTCCCTCCTTTGGTAACATGTATGTTCACCGCGGGAGAATTAGTTTAAAATGCATTGTAGTTGCGGTAGATTCGCTGTGGGTGTGTGCGTCTGGGGGTGGTGGGTGGCTCGTAGTACACTACGAGTTGTGAGCCACGGTGTGGGTTGGCCGTTTTGTTAGGCAGGCTGGTGCCACATCAGAGTTGTGAAATCTTTATTTAAAACATTACACAACCCTGTCATATGTAAATGTTTTGGCCACATGCAGTCAATGGTTGTCCTACACGACACTTGATACTCGCGTGTGACGCTTTTTGTGGGCCCGCGAGGTCGTCGTCCATCACTTTGACGAACAGCCGGCAATGAGGTTAATTTGACCAGCAAGGTAGAATCTCTTTTGTTTGTGTTATGGTGGTATATAGTATGCGTCGAAGATGTGGGAGGGGACTAGCATATATACTATACGTACGTGTCTGTGAACAAGTACACCTCACTCAGTGTCGGGACCTTTTGGTTTCCGAGGCACGTGCCACATCAAAATTGCAAAATTGGTTATTCAAACATCACACAACACCTTTTTGGGCCACATGCATATCCTAGCTAGGACACTCACGTGTGACGCTTCCATCTGTGGGCCCACGAGGCCATCGTCGATGCATGCATGTATCACTTTGACCTACATCAAGAGAGGTTAATTAATTTCACCATCGATGAGGATTCTTTTGGGTTACATATATTACGGCAGGAGCATATAGTATGCGGTGAAGAGGGGGGAAGGGGACCATCATATGTAGTACGCTTGATATTAACCTCGCTCTGTGTGGGTGCATGGTTTATCGTTTTTGAGTCATGTGGCACATCAAAGTTGTGCATTTTGGGTATTCAACATATATATGTTTGGCCCACATGCAAAGCGGCGGTGGTTGTCCTCTCGCACCCACTTAAGCGGTTATCAGCGATATCGATGATTTCCATTTGTGGGCATGCTTGGTCCATCACTACTTTTTGCCTGACAACAACAGAGGTTAATTTGACTTGGGAGGGGATTATTATTTTTTCTCTGGGATGACATGCATGATACAGCTTGAGGACACACACATGCATGTGTACGCATGAATCCCTCCCATCGAGTCGAAGAGGCTAGTATAATGACACATCATGAACCGATCTCGCTCTGTGTGGGGAGCTAGTGTACGATTTTTGACACACGAGCCACATCAATGTTGTGTATTCAAACATGCATGCACGCATCACCTCCATACATATGCATGTAGTGGTTGCCTTCAAACGGTACACTCCCTCACGTGGTTATCGGCGACAAGCCTATATATTCGTGGGCCCGCGTGGGCATCCATGATCACCTGACCAACAACAAGATAGGTTACCATGTCGGATTCTTCATTTGGTTCGTGTTAACGTAGTATAGGTCATGGTGAGATTCTGACCTAATTATGTTTGAGCACATATACTATGCACGCATGCATGCATGAATCCCCGTCGTTGGCTTGAAGTGTGGTGTAACATACATATGCATCGTCAACCTAAGCCTCACTCAGTCTAGGGATTTCTAGTTTGAAATCACAGTGCCACATCAAAGTTGTTCCATTGTTACTCAAAAACACACCTCTCCATACATATGTTTGGGCCACACACATGCAGTGGTTGTCTTCGGGGACTAGCTATTTGTGTGATTATTGGCGAGCTAGCCCATCTCCGGGATCGCATGGACGGCCATCACTTTAACCAACAACAAGAGAGAGGTTGTACGACCAAGGTGGATTATTCATGGTCCATTTTACGATGCATCTTGGTGAGATATATGCCTCTCTGGCCCGCCGATTGAAAGTGTGTGTGTGGGGGGGGGGGGGGGGGGGGGGGGGGGGTTGCCACTTCGCACTTTGCTAGGTGGACCTCGATTGGGGGGCATTCATTCATAGCTTAGGATTCCCTTCGTGGCGACATGAGGGGGGTGGGGGTGCTAGCTACTTCGCACTTTGCTAGGTGAACCTCGGTTGGGGGGAGGGGGCATGCATTCATAGCTTAGGATTCCCTTCGTGCCGACACAAGGGGGGGCTGCTAGCTACTTCGCACTTTGCTAGGTGAACCTCGGTCGGGGGCATGCATTTATAGCTTAGGATTCCCTTCCTATCGACACGAGGGAGGGGTGGCTGCTAGCTAGTTCGCACTTTGCTAGGGTGAACCTCGGTTGGGGGGCATGCATTCATAGCTTAGGATTCCCTTCATGCCGACACGAGGGAGGGGGGGCTGCTAGCTACTTCGCACTTTGCTAGATGAACCTCAGTTGGGCAGGAGCATGCATTCATAGCTTAGGAATCCCTTCGCGCCGACACGAGGGAGGGGGGCTGCTAGCTACTTCGCACTTTGCTAGGGTGAACCTCGGTTGGGGGGCATGCATTCATGGCTTAGGATTCCCTTCGTGCTGACACGAGGGAGGGGGACTGCTAGCTACTTCGCACTTTGCTAGGGTGAACCTCGGTTGGGGGGGCATGCATTCATAGCTTAGGATTCCCTTCGTGCCGACACGAGGGAGGGGGGAGGGGGCTGCTAGCTACTTCGCACTTTGCTAGGTGAATGAATCTCGGCTCGGGGGGATGCATTCATAGCTTAGGATTCCCTTCATGCCGACACGAGGGAGGAGGGGGGCTGCTAGCTACTTTTCTTGGTAGGTGAACCTCGGTTGGGGGGAGGGGCCATGCATTCATAGATTAGGATTCCCTTCGTGCCGACATGAGGGGGGTGGGGGCAAGCAATACAGTGTGCTTTGTGAGAGAGGTGCCACATCGAAGTTGTATTTGGTATTTAAAAATCAAACCACCCTTTTGATACATAAATTTGGTCCACATGCAAGTGTGTTCGTGTTCTGACCCTCTCGCATGCCATTTTTCGCCAAATTTATGAACATTAGATAAGTTGGATGACGCAACAGACATGGTTCACTCAAACTAACCCACTACAAGAAATATGTCAACTTGTGACCTTGACTATTGGTCACTGAATGGTCATTATTTTCCATTTGTGACCTTTTTGTGACCAAAATTAGATGGTCAAAAGCTGACGGTCGTAAATTGAAATTAACGATCTTCTCTGTGAGAAGGTCGTAGACGTTTACGACCAAAATATGCCTACTATTTTGTTTTGGTCACTAGCAGCCTCCCCCGGCCACCTAGGCATCCGACGTGGCAATCTGATGTGGCACAAGAATCAGCCCGGTCCAGTTCGGTGTTTTACATGGGTCGAGCCCATTAATTCAGACTTTTTATATTTTTTTTCTGTCAATTTTTGATCAGCTGCATGGGCCAAGCCCATTATTGCAGCCTTTTTAATCGTTGGGCCGTGGCCTTTTTAATCCATCGTTTTTCTAGTTTCGGGGGCCGTGGCCTTTTTAATCCATCAATTTTCTAGTTTCGGCCATATATATTGGAGCTAGGCCCACTAGTCAGACAAGCACCACATATCATAATCTCATACATAATGCTCAAAAATAATCATAATCTCATACATCAGTCCCACACGTCAGATATTTCAACATTGCTCAGATTATTTTGGTAAGTGGATCCCACTAATCAGGTTTCCATTTCACAAATTTTTAAATCACTATTTCAAACAAAACAAAACAAACATAATTTATCAAATCTGTTACAATGTCACAATCTCTACAGCCTATTACAGTCAAACACAAACAAATCACTGGCATCATGGCTTTGCACTTGGCTTCATGGTTTTGCACTTCAAATTTGTCCTGGTGCTCATGTAAAAGAGTGAACACAAATACTTCCAACATTAGTGTATTGCTACTGGTCAGAACCAAACAAATGCAATGGCAACAGAAATGTAAGCAGGAAAGTACTAGAAAGGGCAAATAAAACAACAGACTTGCATAGTGAAATTTTTGCTTTTACAAATCTTATAGAATAATTTGTATAAATTATACATTTAATATAGGCTTCATGAAGATGGGTAGAAAAAGAAGGTACATCAACCACTTTGCACAACAAGATCACAAGCAGGAAACAATGAGGAGACATTACAAAGTTTGTGGTGGAGAACATGTGTAGCTTCAGCAGCACCATGCATGTCCACAAGCAATATGTTCCTAATAGATATCAGCTCATCTCAATTTAATTTCTTAAGTTTCTAATATTTGACGATAAAAAGAGACCAATAAATCATGTTTTTTCTTGACTAGGCCACAATTAGAACTCACAAGCAATATGTATAATTTCAGGCAATGGTGTTTATGTAGACTTTCACTTGTCACTATATTTTTGAATGGGAATCAAAAGCATCCATTTTAGTAAACATGAGTTTAAGTTGTTGCATGATCATGGACAAGTTTAAGTAAACATAAGTTTAATTTGCTACATAATCATGGACAAGTCACACAAAATTTCAGTAAACTGTAGATGCTCAAAATTTCAGTGAACTTTGCATAATTTTGCATAAATATTACTACTGCTGGTGAGTGATTGTTTCTTAAAAGTGAAAAAGAAATAGAATTCCATGGAAAATTGCTTGTAGTTTACACTATGCAAAAAAATGGCATTCAACATCCAATTCAAATTCAATGAAGTTTAACTGAATGTGCAGTTTCACCATAGACTAGTTTATACAACCCCAAGGTCAGAAGTTTACCTTAAATACAACCCCAAATGAACCAGTTCCAACAGTGACCTACCAGCATAAGAGTTGACAATAAGATTTCTCATTTAGAAATATGCAAGGAGTACAAATTAGGTTTAGTTTGCAAGGAAGAAAATTCAGTTCAGTTTGCTTGCCTGCAACCAAACTGTACAATTTCGGCGTACTACTTCTTGCAAGCAAACATACTGTACATGAGAGCAAGCAAGAATTTAAGTTGCAAGGAGTAGAGCAAAGATTTTGTAAGCAACTAGAACAACAGGAAGGTACTGAGCACATACAACTGGCTCTAGTATACCGCCATGCATGAGCACTTGTTAATATTTATATTCATCACAGCAACATATAACCACCTACTGAAATCCTAGGTCACAAACCCGATATATCGCATTGACACTGCGTGTGCCATGATTTGGATAAAAAGTGCAAACAACACGAAACACATACTGTAGCACAACTAAGAACAGCACATGCCATCGCAATAATGTAACCAGTCAAGGGCTACTCTAAGCAAACATAGTTGCACATGCATATTCAACTGTCTAGTTAAATGCTCTACAAGTCTTCTAAATTGCTCAACAGATAAAAACAGCGCAAAATACTTCATGAAAGCATGAAATCATTACATTGTACTAGTACTGAAATAGAAATAGGAACAAATCGAGCATCGACTCACACGTAGATCGGGAATATAGCAATACAGTACCAAAAATAAACTACTAGAATAGATAGAAATTCCTTGCAGATGAGTAATTCCATAATACAGTTTCTTTTTTTGAAGAGTTGCATATCACAATAAAAATAGATACAATGTTTAATTTCCTTAGGCCAGAACAGTATAGTAAAGAAAACAGAACATACAAGGCATGGATCTATCTAGCAAACCATTTTAAGAACAAATCACATCAAGACATGGACAGTAAAGGCAATCATTTTAGAAGGCTTGGACTGCATATACACATTGATCATGGAACTAATAGTACAAACTAGTCAGATCTAGATGATATCAAACTGAAGCAAATCAGCCACATCAAAGAAAGGAGAAAGTGATACAACTAAAGAAAAAGATGGATGGAGGCAAGATAGAGAAGCAGCAGCCAACCTCATACTGCTCGGTCCATAGGCTGGTCCCAGTGGCCTGCTGGTAGCGGTCGAAGATCCCCTTGATGCTGCAAGTAGGACATGAAGAAGAAGAACAAAACCAATAGTTTTGCATTATTAACCACCTAACTAAGAAGGGTCATGCAGGCAAATTTGATCACATTTTGAAATCGGCATAGGAAATTCACAAAAAAAATGAAAAACCTTCGCATTGTGTGATTATATGTCTACAAGGGTGCATATTGGAATGGCAAACAATGTTGCCTAAGGAAGTTTTTATTTTCTTTGGACGAAAAAACTATTTTCCATTTTTCGAGTGCCCAAAAGGAGGTGTTTTTGTGAAGGACCTCCCAAATAATTGTTGCAAAATTGGACCAAATCAATTTTCTAAAATACTAGGGCATACTTAATGCACAATTGACAAAATGGTTGGGTGTAAAAAGTTTTGATCCACCTCTCGTGAAAAAGACAAATTTCCGCCGATTCAGCTGGAAGCGGGTCAAATTTGAACTGCAGCTGCCTCATAGTTTGCTATTTATTTTTTACAAAAATCATTTATAGGTACAAAAGTATCTATTTAATTAGAGAAACACCAAAAAAATCCAAAATTCAACCACTAGCTAGGAACGGTCATTCCCGCCGTTTTGACCGCATTTTGAAACGGGCATAAAAAATTCAAAAAATCATAAAATTGTGAAACCTTCGCATTGTGTCATTATATGTGGCCAAGTTCCCAATAAAAATAACAAACTTGTAATACATAAATTATTTTAAAAAAGTGTTCTCAGAAACGAGCTATCACGTGTGGAGATCAGTGGCTTTCAAGCCAAATGAACAATCTTATGGCCACATTCATGGCATAGTTTGTTCAAATGATCTCATATTGTGCACAAGGGTGCATATTGGAATGGCAAACAATGTTGCCTAAGGGACTTTTTATTTTCTTTACACGAAAAATTCATTTTCCATTTTCTGAGTGCCCGAATTGAGTTCTTTTTGTGAAGGACCTACCATATATTTGTTGCAAAATTGGACCAAATCAATTTTCTAAAATACTAGGCTATATTTGAATCACAATTGACCAAATGGTTGGGTGTCAAAAGCCTTGATCCACCTCTGGTGAAAAAGACAAATTCCCGCCGATTCAATAGGAAGCGGGTCAAATTTGAACAGCAGCTGCCTCATAGTTTGCTCTTTATTTTTTCAAAAAATCATTTCTAGATACATAAGTATCTATTTAATCAGAGAAACATCAAAAGTTTTCCAAGATTCAACCACTAGCTAGGAATGGTCAAAGCCGCCGTTTTGACCGCATTTTGAAACGGGCATACAAAACTAAAATAAAAATAAAAAATTGGGAAACCTTCGAATTGTGTCATTATATGTGACCAAGTTTCTAGGAAAAATAATAAACTTGTAATATGGCAATTATTTTAAAAAAGTGTTCTCAGAAATGAGCTATCATGCGTGAAGATTCAGGGCTTTCAAGCCAAATGCTCAAACTTATGGCCACATTCATGGCATAGTTTGTTCAAATGATCTCATATTGTGCACAAGGGTGCATCTTGGAATTCAAAACAATGTTGGCTAAGGGAGTTTTTATTTTCTTTGCACGGAAAATTCATTTTCCATTTTTTGAATGCCCAAAATGACTTTTTTGTGAAGGAGCTACCATATATTTGTTGCAAAATTGGACCACATCATTTTTATAAAATATTCGGCCATATTTAATGCATAATTGAAAAAATGGTTTGGTGTCAAAAGTTTTGATCCACCACTTGTGAAAAAGACAAATTTCTGTCGATTCAGTAGGAAGTGGGTCAATTTTGAACTGCATCTACCTTATTGTTCGCTCTTTATTTTTTCCAAAAATCATTTATAGTTACATAAGTATCTATTTAATCATAAATACATGGTTTGGTGGCGATACGTCGAGGTTTGGATGTGGCCCAGGGCCCCAACTCCAAGGCGTGTAAACTCGCATGCCCGCCGCGTGGTCACCGCGTGACCTTGGCGTTGACATGCGTTCTCGGAGGCCTAGGCATGTCTAGTGGGTTGGGCATTCCCCAGGTAGGTGCTCGGAAGAAAATTACAACAGAAGAATCTCACGAGGAGACTGACCTATGCTCAAAGATGAATTAGCAGCCAAGTGTTTGATTAGCGGTACGGGAAATGCACATGGCCAATGGGCGTGAGTTTTGGCTGAGGATGATCATCTACTAAGGAGAATGTCTTCACAAATTTTTAGCTCAAAAGGAGGATCCTAGGTGGTACTTGCTTTGCAAAGTACCACGCTGGACAAAAATATGAATGTTGAAGCTGGGCTCAAAATAATGAATGGATTGAGCTGAAATTTGGTGGAGTATGGTTATTTGGGCATAGGAAAGCATTGTAGAAAATTGATACCATTTGTACATGCCAAAGTAGTACTTCCTTCACAATGCTCTTCTATGGACAGAAACTTGGGAAAACTAGTGAGAGAGATTGGATGAATGAAATGAGCTCAAAATTGGTGTAGGTAAGTTACTTAGGTATGGTCATGTGCTGGTAAATTTTCAGATCATTTGGGTAAGCCTAGCTAGTACTTACTTCACAAAGCTTCTCTCGAGGTAGAAACTTTGGAAATTTCCTGAGAAAGATTTACTAGGAAAATTGAGCTGAATATTATCATGTGGCCATGATTTGGGTATGGAAGAGTGCCCAAAAAGTTTGAGGGTAATAGGAGGGGTCTAGATAACACTTGCTTTGCAACATGCCAATCTGGCCATAAAATATAAATTGAACCTGGGCTCACATAGATGATTTGACTGAGCTGCAATTTGGAGGAGGGTGATAATTTGGGCATATGAAGGAACTGTATAAATTTCATGTCATTTCGATATATAAAAAAGGTACTTCCTTCACAATGCTTCTAGGTGGACAAAAACTTTGGAAATTTGCCGAGGAAGATTTGCTAGGCAAATGGAGCTGAATTTTGTCATGCGGTAATGATTTGGATAGGAAAGAGTGCCCAAATATTCCGAGGGCAATCAATAATATATAAATAGCACTTCCTTCATAAAGTGTTGTTGTGAACATAATAGGAAAATGAATATTGTTGAATTAGTTTTGAACTAGGCAAGGAAGGATTTTTACATATTTGATGAAGATATGACCCAAAGAATTTATGAGATTTTTTTGGGAATTTTGGGAATGACAGAAATATAGGTTGCTTCACAACCTAGGGCAAAAATTAACACATGGACATGACACATAGGCAAAACAGATGAGGTGGCGCCAAGTCATACCAATCCACCACAATTTAGAAGGTTATGACCATCTATATTGGTCATGATTAGCTAGAAATAAGGCAGCGGACTAGTGCTGTCTGCTTTATGAACATTTCGTGTGAGGAAATTACGACCTTTCTGGCCAAAATGGTCGCAATGGTTTAGGGTTTGGAGCCCTCCGAACAGCTTTTGACCAATTGGTCTCAAATGGTCATAGATTTATGACCAATTCTTCCAGGGTCACTGACAGAAGGTCACTAGTTGACATATTTCTTGTAGTGACCGTGTGCCATGTCGGTGCACCTGTCACGCACACATCCGCATAGTACATTGGGCTCCACGAGGCTCCCCTCTCAAAAATATCTGCCCGCCTCAAGGGTTTTTTTGTTTCATAACACACGGTTGTTATCTCCGGACCATGTGCGATGTTTCTTTTTCCCAATCCCGCCTGCATCCCTAGAAAATATCTGCCCGCCTCGAGGGTTTTTCTGTTTCATAACACACGATTGTTATCTCCGGACCATGTGTGATGCACTATCATCAAAATTTTCAATAGCCCGACATTTCAATCCCGCGTTTGACTCCCGCGTAGTAAAATTTTCAATACCCGCGTCATTTCCTCAAACACCCCGCGCCCCCTCCACACACACACACACACCAAAACCTCCTCGGGCATGCGCGCACACACACACACACCCGCTCCGTCGCTTGAAATCCTAGCAAGGTCCCCCCCCGCCGCCGCAAGGCCTCCATTGTCAACATCTGCCGGTTTACCCGTGCAGCGTACCCACCGATCTCCATACCTAGGCCTCCCTGAGTTTCTTAGATGACGCCTACCAAATGCCCCCTTTCCCCTAGATCCCCATCCCCATCCCCCACTCCAGAGCGTCGCAGCCAAAGCCCGGCTACGCTTCCCTTGGAGCTCGGGGAGCGACTGGCCCAAAAGAAGTGTATAGCGGTCTCTTTGCCCGACGTCACCGATGAAGCTGACGACCATTACTGGCAGCAGGCATTCAAGCAGCAAGCTAGAGTATGCGGGCATGTCTCGTCCGCCGGCCACGACATTGAGGTCATCGACAGTGATGTCCTGAGGCGGGCTATGTCATAGGTTAAGTGGCCCACCCCAACTCCTCGGGTTCAATCGTCGTTGATCTCATCCATGGCCCCGCCGCTGATCTCCTCTCGCTCGCTGTCAACAATTTCCCATTCTACATCTCCATTGAGCCCCTTTTCTCATTTCTAAAGGACACGCTCTGCAACGCTGGATTGGATCCATAGCTTCCAAGTCAGACCTCATTGACGGCGACCACGAGGAGGGAACCATCTCCGGCTCTTCCAAGGGGAAAGAGCCCATCTTCTCTTCCAAGGGGAAAGCGCCCGTCTGCGACATTAGGGAGGGCACCCTACAGCCGTGCTCTTCCAAGGGGAAGGAGCCCATCTATGACAACATGGAGTGCATCCAGGGTCCGTGCTCTTCCCATGGGAACGAGCCCATCTGTGACAAGTGAGGAAACCCGTGATTTGTTTTCCCATGCCTCTTCACAGGGGGGAAACCCATGATTTGTTTTGTTGAGTCCCTTTTGTAGTCTAGTGAGAATATGTCCAGTTTGTATTGCTATATCTGGTTGTTTGCAGTATGCCTTGTTTATGTCAGTTCTTCACAATGTGATGCTCTATATGTGCAATTATTTACTGTGCAGTACATTTCATCAATCCAATTTTAAACATACCGTTAGGAATGCATATATTAGCTTGCCATTAAGCCTGTTATAGCTAGCATATGCCTCTTTTAAAGTTTTTTGATTGTTCGGTTGTTTGTAGTCAGCATATGTCCAGTTTCAAATGCTATCTTTGGTTGTTCGTAGTATGCCTTGTTTATTCCAGTTATTCACAACGTGATGTTCTATATGTGCAATTATGAACTGTTGTGCTTAACATGCTTCTTGATGTACCTACACAGGACAATTTTTAGAACGACTATTGTTTTCCATCGAGGTTAGTTTCATCCCATGGCTTATATCTGCTCACTATTCTGGATATCGGTAGCTGGTACCATATAGGCCGGCGGCTGATAAGGGGCTTATCAGTGAATCAGACTTTTAACTGAATATATCTGCAACCCATATATCGTTAGGTTAACAAGGGCCATATGTAATATATCTGAGGCTACATAGCAACATGCACTGTACTTAATGTCTAAATATGCAATCCTAGGCTACATAGAAACAAGGAAGAGTGTTACATTAATGTTCTAATGATGTCTAGATATACGTAGAAGAGTAGCAGTAGCAACAACAACAACACAACCCTGTTTGGATACTCAACTTAGCTGGATGTTAGAGCTAGTTTTCTAGGTCATTACAAACCATGAACTAACTCCATCCAAAGAGTTGTTTGGATGGCAGGGTTAGATTGAGAATAAATGCACTAGGAGAACTAGCTCGAATTAGCACCTCTTGGGTTGTATAGTTTTTTGGGTGGGTTATAGATGTAACTAGCTCAAACTAGCCCATGTGTTTAGATATACTTTAGGGCTATTTGAGCCCAAACTAGCTCAAACTAACCGTAACCCCTGGATACAGCAGCAGTTAATCAGCCGATAATTTGTAAGAATGCACTAAACTCCTTCCGGCCCATAATATAAGATGTTAATTCATCTAATATGTGAGTATATTGCATGTTATAAGGTACTCCCTCCGTTCCTAAATATTTGTCTTTTTAGATATTTCAAATGGACTACCACATACAGATGTATATAGACATATTATAAAAGAGTGTTGTGCTACATCACTATGCAATTGTTGTTTAGCTTCTAATATTAACTTGGTGCTTTTAGGTACATATGTCATTGGTAAAGATCCGCGCTTCGACCCTTTCTACGTATGGGGCAATGAGATATCGAAGAACCAGCATCAAGTGAGGAAGCTGATAAAGATTGTTTGTAAAATGGATCCAAAGATGGCAAGTAAACAATTAGTTTACACTTTATCCAAGACAACAACGAACTGTAGGATGGTAAGTAAGAACTACTCAGCCTGCTTTTTACTGCCTATAATGAGTTGTGTTAGATGACAATGTCTGATTATTTTTCCTTTGCAGTGGTTGCCAAAGCAGTTTACTTAAGATTACCTCTCAAACTACAAGATTTGTGGGCATGCAAAGGTTATAGTATTTCTACCAGAACACGATGATTATCTAGATGTTTTCATGAAGACCGTGAAGGATGGGCGGTCGGCCATTACAAGGGGTTGGACTAGAGTCGTGCGTGCCTTCTGCATGGAGGAGGGCACAATATGAGCATTCCGCTTCACCTTGTTCAGCAACCAGAATATATTTTGCCTCTTTCTTTACCGTCTTTAATAGTACAAGTATACAACTGTGGTTCATCATTATTTATTTGGTTCTTATGTAATTCTTGAACATATGTACCTATGAATCGAATAATGCATTGATAGTTTGAACCTAATGGATATGAATAAAGCTGTAGAATACATTCAAATTCAAATTCAAATCTGGTACAACTTGGAAAAGCAGCAATTAAATTAGGGTGAAATTACGCTCTCCAGGTTGTTACGGCACACACGGTTGGTAAAACACAAACGTTTGCGATATGCACCATAATACGAGATGGTTCATAGAGAGGAAACGTGTGCAAGCATGCACACAGTTGCCGTTTGCAAACCGTGTGCGATGTCAGACAATATCGCAAACAGTGCGGGCAAACTAAATGTTTGTGTTAGTTGCCTTATCGTACACGATTCACAACCATGAATTGTTTCTGATGAAGTATGCATCGTAAACCTTGCACCACAGGATAGCGTGTGCGATAGCTATCGTGTACGACGATGTTATGATGGTCCGACGTTTCGTAATCCTGTGCGACACTTGTACGATGATTAGCTAATCTTCTTAACAGTGAACCGTTTGTGATGGTCCGCGCATCATACAGGTTCTATAATAGTGAACCGTTTGTGATGGGCCACGCATCGTAAACGTAGCACCACAGAATCCCGACTGTGATGGCAATGCAAGCAGGAACGAGTAGGAGTACTGTAGGGGCCCTATCCCCGACGGTTTCTGGGTCGTGTGGGAAGGACACCCCTTATCACCCACACTCACTTGGCGACGGTTCCAAATGCCGTCGCGGAAATGGGTTAAAAACCGTTTGTTTAGGACCGACACGCACCAGTGGCACCTATACAATTTACCATTGTATTGGGTGTGTTGGGGACACAAGAGACTCTTTCTTATTTGGTTGTAGGGTTGCTTGAGAGAGACCATCTTCATCCTACGCCTCCCACGGATTGATAAACCTTAGGTCATCCACTTGAGGGAAATTTGCTACAGTGCTACAAACCTCTGCACTTGGAGGCCAACACGAGTCTACAAGAAGAAGGTTGCGTAGTAGACATAAGTGAAGCTGTGAACGTCAATGCTACTGACTATGTGGAAGCAACAGATCACCATATTGATCTACATGATGCTCAGGTAGAAGAGGAGGAGGTGGTGGTGGCGGAGCCAGTGAGTTTGACCAACATTGAAACAATGCTACGAAATGCTCGTGCATTTCATGAACTTTCACCTGCAGAAGAAAAATGATGGGACCGCATGTTGGAACAATGCAACATGGGTATCACCCCAGGAAATAAGCTGTCACTATTCCCAGTTATCACTACAAAAAAATACACTTCCGTGATGATACGTGTTTGTCATAGTAGGTCACACTTTTTATCATGCATGTACATCCATGACGATTTTATGACATAATCAAGATAGTCAGAAGTGTGTTGTCGTAGAAGTGTTCCATGACAATACCAAAATTATCATCATGAAAGTGTCCACTTCCATGACGATAAAAGGTGCATCATGTAAGTGCTTTCGCCAAGGGTAACTAACACATGTCATCCACCGTAGCGGGTCGCCGTTAAGCTATCGGGTTTCAGTTTGGATCCGATAACCCGTTAACAGCCCGGACCAATTGGGATTTTCCATGTGTAAAGTCATCATTGGCTGGAGGAAACACGTGTCGGCTCACCGTTGGGACAGATGTCATCCACTCATTAGACAGAAGGCACCAATGGTACATCGACACGTGGCACGACCCAATAGAGGCCCATTCCTGTGAAAAGGCCGGCCCGTTTAACTTGGTCAAAAGATAGTTGGCCGGCCCACGGAAAGCTTGTTAACGGCCTGTTCGCACATAGCCCATTTACAGCCCGCTAACCCAAGGTCCGTTACGGCCTATCCGAATTAGGCCCAATAGCGTCATCTGGGCCGTCCAATATGATTCCAGCCCGTTGTAACTTCCGGCGCATGTATGGCCCATGATGTCTTTCGGCCCATATGAGGCACTTTATAACTCTTGGCCCATTAACAACCCATGGTGAAACTGGCCGTAATGAATAATATATCGCTTTATGCCCATTAACGGCCCATTATTCCATTGGTCTGTTTCAAGCCCATGTCATCTTTCGGCCTTCTCAGGGCCGATTTATTCTTGGGCTCATTTCCAGCATTCGGTTACTTACGGCCTGTTACTAGCCTTTCTGCTTGTGGGCCAAATTCAGCCAGTGGTTACAGTCGGCCCGTTAGTGGCCCATTAATCCATTGGGCCGTTTTCATAGCGTCCTCAAATACGGCCAATTAACGACGACCCGTTATGGTTGGCCCATGAACGGACGATTCCAACTCTAGCCCGTTTATGGCCCATAATGCGGTCCGTTATTGGCCCATGTTTGGCCAATTGATCGTACGACCCGTAGAAGGCCCATTGATGTTACTCCCCGTAGAAAGCCCATTGTTTCTATGACCTATAGAAGGCCCATTGTTTCTATGGCCCGTAGGAGGCCCAAGGTCACTACAGTAAATATGTAGCCCATGGTTATTGTGGCCTAGTTTTAAAAAATATGTTATTGCGGCCACTAGCAAACCGCGGAAAAAGAACTCCACTCACTACAAGCAAACAAATAAACAAGACAACAAGGAAATAAATAAGAAAGCAACTTAAGCTAGGTTATCACGACTATTACACATATTACATCCACGAGGCATCAAAGTTTGCCACCAGTGCAAATATAGGGAACAAAGCAGCATATCACATAGACTGGTTGTCAAAGTTGGCGGCCAGTGCAAATAAACATTGCAGGAAAATAAGTCCAGAACTGAAACCACTTCAGAAGAGCTCAAGAAACAATATCCTGGGTACCATAATGCTCGCAAGATGCTTAGCAATCTTATTAACTTTCTCTTGTTTGGCGCTTAAATCCTCCAGTGCTTGCTGTTGCACAAGAAAATATGCATCTGAATTCTGCAGGGACTTCCTCAGTCCTTCTAATTCTTGCCGCAGCACAACTGACTGATGCCTTTCAGCTTGTAGCTGAGACTGAAGAAGCCGAGGTGATTCAGGCAGCGAGTTTGAAGAGCTTGGGCCAGCGGTACTGGCCAGTAACTCGAACACTACATTGACGTAGGATTGTGGGGTTTTCTCACTGTCGACAAGATCATTTTTATCACCTTTCTTGGAGACCAACAGGGTTGTCTCACTATCTTGAGCCTTATCTACATTACTTTCTCTACCATTGTATAGTGGGGTGCTCTTCTCCAATATTCTGTTTGCATACTATAAGAGAAACAAGCAGACACATCATAGGTTTAGCATGTAGTATACAAAACTCATTTTGATAAATCGGTTCAGTAGTAAGGTGGAAAAGATAACAGCATGAAACAAACATATATCTATGTAAGACACAACAACATAGATAGAATATAAGTGTGAGAAACTACACAGCATTGGCAACACTTGTAATGTGCATCACATGAGAACATAACTGTTTATACAACAGAAACTGAAATCAACATAGAGGAAGAAGTTAGAACAACAATCCAGTTAAAGAAATAGGTTTAAAACATACTTGTTGTGCCATTCAAGTTTCAATTGGATCATTCAAATTCGAAAGTAGTTGGTATGAGTAAATACTGTGATGCAATAGCAAAGGAGTATGGACCACAGCAACGAAATCTGACCTGAGAATAGTTGCTCTTCTGCTTTAAACTTGGAGTTTGGGTTCGCTGTGGTGGTCTTCGTGCTTTGGGCACTGCAGTTGCATTACAAACTGCTCATGTGGGGGTACTCTGTGGTGGACATGGTGTTGTGTCAACTAGAAGTGGGTTACTATCCGCTGGGGTTGGGGTTAGATGGGTTGTAGCTAGTTCTCTGTCCAACGGTGTAAGTGTGCAATATGGAAGAGTCTCGATTATGTGTGGTGGGGCTAGTTCGTGGGCCAGTAAAACCATCGTTCTATCTGCATCGACGGGTAGCACCATCTTTTGTGAAGAACGGGTTTTTGCTCCCTTAGATACTGCCATCACCCCCTCCAATTGAAATGGATGATAAACAAGAAAAGAAATTAAATGTACAGACATTGTATGATAGACAGATGTGGTAATTCACATATATGTTGTCTAGCCAAATAGGACAGCATGACGCAATTTCACATATATGATGCCTAACTAAATAGGATAGCATCACACAGTTTCAGATATATGATGGATAACTTAATAGGATATAATTGCATAACTCAACATATGATGAGTATCTAAACAAGATGACATGACAAAACTATATGATGTCTTTCTAAAATAGGTTGGGATGAAATAATTCACATACATGTTGTCTAAGTATACAAGATAGCATGATATAATTGACGTAATTGATTCATCTACTAAGCAGCTGGCACTCTCATGTATGATCTCTAAACTAAGCAGATGGAATTCAGTATTGTGCATATGATGTCTAAACTAAGCAATGCAAGACACCATATGCATGATATGAGAAATATAAACATTGCAACTTAGAGCATACACCTCAGGTGGGATATAGGACTGGTCATCTATCTCTGAATCCTCCTCTGAGGAGCTACCTGTAACCATCGAGATATATGCTTCAACAGGTACTATTGCCTACTCTGAAGACCTTGTTTTCACTCCTGACTTCTCCATAACCAGCTCAAATGGCTGATACACATGAAGAGTAGTTCAACATACACAGATTGTCGACAAATGGAATACGTAAAGAAAAAAAAGATGGCATGAGATAATTCACATATATGATGCCTGGCCACATGGCGGTGCTTAATTCACATATATGATAACTGGCTAGAAAACATGGCATTCCATAATTCACATATCTGATATGGAAAGCAAACGGGAGGCATTCACACAAAGAATGTCTAATCTAAGAAGATGGCATGGCAATGCAAGACACCATATGCATGATATGAGAAATATAAACCTACCAAGTTAGAGCATGCACCTCGAGGGGGAATATGACAGGTCATCTGTCTCTGAATCCTCCTTTGAGGAGCTATCTGTAACCAGCAAGAAATCTGCATCGACAGGTAGCACTGACTGCTCAGAAGACCTTGTTTTCACTCCAGATTTTCCCATGACCGAGTCAAATGGCTGATGCACAGGAAGACTAGATGAATGTATAAACATTGTTTACAAATGGAATACATTATGAAAAAATGGCACAATACAATTCCCATATACGATGACTGGCTAAATAGGATGCATTACATGATTCACGTATATGATGCCTGGCTAAATAAGATGGCATTGCATAATTTCCATATATGATATAGAAAACAAACAGGTGGCATTCACACAAAGCAAATCTAAACTAAGCTGATGACATATAAGATGTATAATGTAAGTAATGCGAGGCGCCATATGCATGATATGACCAACATTAGCATGCCAGGTTAGAGAAAACACCTCAGGTGGTAAATAGGAGTGCTCGGCTCCCTCTGAATCCCCATCTGAACAGTTATCTTCCACTGGAATACAATCTGGAATGGTAGGAGGGGGACCACTTCGCACACCATGGAGCGGCGTTTGCATGGCATTATATTCCCACACAATGGCCTTCTCTTTTTCTCTACATGTTCAGTATGATTATGTATAATAACTAACATTGTCGGGGGTGACGTGCGACATATGCCAAGGGATGGCTTATCACGGAGGGGGATAATAAGACATCGTCGGTGCCAGGAAACGGGATGACGCGAAGACATGCACGCCGACACATCTTACCCAGGTTCGGGGCTCTCCTAGGAGATAACACCCCTAGTCCTGCTCTACGGGGTCTCCGCATGATCACTATCTCAACAAGTAGCTACAAGTTGCTCCATGAGTTGTGTTTCTAGAGGAGGAAGAAGGGCAGTGCTAGCTCTCTCCTCTCTATATATATGTGTGTGTTTCTCTAAAGATCTGAACCCTTTGCATGGGTGCCCTCGGGGGTTTATATAGGCCAACCCTTAGGGGTACAATGGTAAACAGGCCGGGTGTGGGCCCAGGTCATCAATGCCTCTCTTGGCCGGCCCCTCTGCTGAGTGTTGGGGCCCGCCGACTGGTGGGCCCCGCCGGCTGTCTGGTACTTGGCCATCAGGCCGGACCCGCCGCTTACGGGTCCTGCCGGCGGCCAAGCACCGTAGTCATGCTCCTAATGACGCTTGCTTTCTCGGGGAAGGCGTGGCTACAGTTCCACCGCCTGGCGGTCGTTCACTGTAGCCATTCCCCATCTCTTCTGGATGATGGCGCACAAACTCTTAGGAGGGCGAAGGGCTGCCTGCTGGAGCCTCCCCCCAAGCCAACTGGCCGAGCTTGCCGCCTTCTGGATTCTCACGGGTTGGTAGGGCCCGCCGCCTGCGGGCCGTACCGACAGCCCGTCGTGGGAGCGGGGTCCCCTCTGACTTGAGTGATGTCATGGGCGAAAGGGAAACAGTGTTGCGCCATGCGAGAGATCGCCAGCTGGTATGACGCACTGTGGCAACGACCCGCCCGGGATTCGAGGGTGGCATGCTTCTCTATAGCCATGCCTTGTCTTATCGTATTCATGGGGTCTCGGACCTTGAGGGGGCTTAGGGCCTCCTGCTAGGAGTCGGCCCAGCTGGGGGCCGCCTCCTAGGAGACGGCCCAGCTCATTGCTGTCTTTTGGGGTTCACCACCTTCTGGCAGCCGGCTGCTTAGACCAGCCGGCCACAAGAAGGCGGCGATCAATCTTCGATACTCGAGGGGCGCAGTCGGCCCCGATGTCTTGAAATGCCATGGGGGGTAGATGAGGCTACCCATGTCCAATAACTCCGACAGTAGTCCCCGAAGCTGGTGGGTCACCGCGGTTGAGAAAGCGGGGTGCCCCGGCAGCCTCCTACTCCATGAAGTCTTGGTTGCCTGTCTTGTCCGTCCTTTGGGGCGCCGACTGCCAGGAGTCGCCCGTGGCCAAGCAAGCCGACTGGTGGAATTTGAACCGTCGCGGCGGGAGCCATGCGGCACACTAGCTAGGCGCCTAGGCTTGCCGCCCGCTCCACACGCGCCATGCGGCATCAGCTGGCTGCGCCAGCCTGCCAGCCCATGCTCGATGGGACGTCGCTGCAGGCCGGGCCCGCCACTACTGGGCCTCGGCACCCGCGCGGATCCGCTACGGCCGAAGCGGGGGGCTATAAGTAGGGGGATGAGGAGAGGGGCAGAGGCGCGCGCGCCCTCTCGCCCTTTCTTCTTCTTATCCATTGCCGCACTCCACGCTCCGCCGAAGTGCTGTCGCGGCTCGCTGCCGCCGTCAAGCTTCTTCTTCCCGAGCCCTCTCTCCGATCCGCCACGGGCCCGCACGCTAGTCACCACCCTTCTCCTTCGTCGAGCTCGAGCCGTCATGGAGCACTCCGGCGACTGGGACGGCTCCAACATCCATGAAGGCCACCTCACATTCCTCCGCAACACACAGCGACTGCCCGGTGCAGACCGTGTCAGGGTGCGCGTGCCGCCCGCCAACGAAATCTCGCCGGCGCCAGAGGAAGGCGAGCGCGTCATCTTCCGCTCGCACTTCCTCCGTGGCTTCGGCCTGCCGGCGAGCGACTTCCTCCACTCTTTCTTGACCTTCTACCGACTCCAACCGCACCACCTCACACCAAACACAGTGGTGCTGTTGTCGGCTTTCGTCACCCTATGCGAGGGTTATCTTGGCGTACTCCCCACCATCGAGCTCTGGGGGCCTTTTTCTACACCAAGCTCGGCACCGCCACCAAGGAGGAGGCGGCCCAGTGCGGAGCTTTCATTGTGGTGTGGCGTCTGGGTCCTGGAAATGCCTTTCCAGCCATCAAGTTGATACAGTCGGTGAAGCTGTGGCAGAAGTCATACTTCTATGTGAAGAACGCCGACTCGGCGAACGACTTCATCAACCTGCCGCCTTATGTGGCAGGTCCGCCTGCCGTGCCATGCGTCAATTGGGGTTTCAAGCCGAAGCCACTGTCGGATGACGCCTCCACCGCCATCGCCCGCCTTAAGGTGATGACAGAGTCGGAGGGCCTCAAGGCGTCCGACTTGCTAGTCGCCTTCGTGGTGCGCCGGATCCCCCACTTCAAGGCCGGCCTCATATGATGAGCCAGATGAGCGGGCATCGCAACCCGTGTCGGATGTGCACCAAGTAGATGCCGACTGCAGAGGTGGCCCTCCTGGTGAATGAGATCGCGGACCTCAAGATTGAGGAGGAGGGGTGGCGGTTAGGCAAGCGGCCGTACTCCCACGCCAATCCACCGCCTGTGGTAAGGTCTTGATTCTTTTCTCTCCCTCCTGCCAGGTTCTGTTTTGCCGACTGACCAGTTTGACACTGATGCAGATCCTCCCTTCTCAACCGGAGGCCGACATCGACTATCAGCCGGACCGGGATGTGAGCGACGTGGTGGACCCCGACTTGGGGGCGGCCGCCCTGGAGGACGATGCCACAGGTGGTGGCGGAGCAGGCGGCTCCGTAGGAGGAGGCGGTGTGGAGGACTGGACGGATGATGATGATGAGGAGGAGGAGGTGTTGCACCGTCCGCCGCCTTCCGATAAGGCGAGTCCAAGCTCCTCAGCCACACCGACCGCACCAGGAGGTGGGCCCAAATGCCGAGGCGCGCTGCTATTCGGCAGCCACCCCAAGAAGCCCAAACACTCGGCCGCCGCGGCCAAGAACACGGCCACCACGACTAAGCAGCGTGAGGGCACAGCGAAGGCGGCCAAGTTCCAGAAACCCCCAAGCAGCCTCCGATGGTGTCGGGTAGGTTTTTAACCTTCCTTGTGTCTTCTTTTATTCTTTTATCTTGTCGATTACTTCTGAATCTCCTTTTTACCTTTTTTGTGCAGGGCCCCGCTCTCTCTTGAGCGGTCGACCTCAGCCTTCGTCATCAGGGCGTTGGAGGGCTCCACCAGTACCCGCCGCATAGACCCGGCCGCCGATTTACGAGAGGCACGGGAAAGGAACGCATGGGAAGTGCAGGAGGAGAAAGAAGCCGCCTCCAAGAAGGCGGAGGCCGACAAGGCGGCCGCAGCCAAGGCGGCGCAAGCGTACGCAGACGTCGTGGCGAAGGCCCAAGCCGACGCCGCGGCGAAGAAACGGGCGGATGATGCCGCACGTAACCAGACCCCGCAGCTCATCATCCCTCAACGCTCTGTGCCGTCAGCACCAGAGATCCCGGTGCCAACTGGAGGAGCCAGCAACGAGAAGCTGGTCATGGAGAGGGATGGCGGCGATGCCGTCTTGCCGGAGATAGAAGCGCCTCTGCAACCGCTAGCCGCAGACGCGTAGAGCATCCAGTCGGCTGCCCCATTGGTGCCGCCAGCCGGAGGCAAGCTGGTAATGGGGCCGGCTCCCATAGCCCGCACACTAGTGCGCCGCCGTGTGGCGAAAGAAGCATCAGCACCAAGGCCGATGGAGATTGGGAGCGCCAGCTCGTCGGCTCCTGAGGCCGAAGCCACCAACGCTGCATCGACAGAGTGGGTGCATGGAGGCGGGACGAGCGCCTTGATCAAGGCGGCGCAGGACGTCCAAGCCGACTTCAGAGCCGAAGTCGCCGCCCTTTCACAATGCATGAAGGTGTTTATAAAGACGCGAGCCACCGTTCGGGTACGTGATTTGCTTCTTGTTTTTGTTTCCTGTAATCTTCGGTGGGGGCGCGCCAGCGCACACACTGGGTGTAGTCCCCGATTTCTAGGCCGGCTGCTGAGCAGGCGGCCTGGAACTTCATAGTGGGTCCTGACCTTCTGACTTACTTCTCTTTTTGTTGTCGGGAGCTAGACCGACGGACCGCCGACTTGGCTGAAAGCCAGAGTAATCACTCCATCTTCTTCTCTCTGCGGGGGCACGTCAGCGCATCCATGGGCTGTAGTCCCCGAGATACGAGCCGATTGCTGAGTAGTCGAGCCGGATCTCCCAGCAAGTACTTCTCTTTTTTCTTAATTGTTGATATCTTTCCTCTCTTGTTCTTTCAGAAACCAACGCCGCCTTGCACTAGCAACTGGGTGAAACCAACACTGCGCTGCGCGCCATAGGAGGAGTGCGACAGGGCGGCCCGGGAGCATGATCGCCTGGTTAAGGAATTGGCGGACCAGGCAAAACTTCACAAGGAGGCCCTGAAGCAGGCGGAGGACAACGAAGCCCGTCTCCTGGCTGAGTTTAAGACCGGGCGTTCGGGTTGGGTCGAGACAGAGGCAGCACTGACCGCTGGTTATGGCTAGATTGAAGATATAGTTGACGGTGAGCTTTCTTCTCTTCTCTCGACTGCTGGCTATCGAGCGAGCCGGCTTCTAGCTTCGGACTCCTGACTTATTGTTTTGCTTGTGCAGACTTCTTCCCCAGCCATTCCGTCGATGCCAACGAGGCTATTGAGGCTCGCTGCGAGGAACGACGGGCGAGTGGCGTGGAATTGCTGCCAACGCCCCTCGGACCCTTGGCTAGCAGCTCCTCAGCATTCAAGCTCATCTCCAGCCAGCGCACTGGATGCTCCAGCGGCTGCAGCATGCTGGGGCTTAGGCGATCGCCGCCCTCTAGACAGACAGGCAAGCCCCACGCACCCACAATCGGACCGCCGACTGGTAGGAAGTGGCAGCCGGCCATCTTGAGGCGTGGATGGGCTCCGCGGCTCGAGCTGGAGTGCGGCGGGACTTGGAGTTCGCCAAGGCGTGGTATCCTGGTCTAGAGCTAGCCCAGTTGGCCACGTCTCGGCAGGAAGCCATCGCCGAGCTGGTGGCGGTGGAGCGTGACCTCACCATACGCGAGTAGGCGATCGCCGAGTACACCAACACCAGTGACTTCATCCCTAAGCTGAACGAGAACGGCGTTGAAGCGCCGCCAGAATGGTTCAGACTGAACCTGGATGATGGCGAAGACTCAGCGGAGGAAATCGCCTCCAGCGACAAGGGGGAGACGAGGAAGACGAGGATGATGAAGATGGCGCGCAGGAGGTCGGAGCAGATGGCCAGCCTCAGATCATCCGCGCCTCCAGCACCGAGCCGCGTGCAAGAACGCTGACTGTTGCTGAAAGGGGCCAAGCTGAGACTCGCCAGCCGGCCACTCCACCAGTCGGTGCCCCCGACTCCACCAACCTGCCGGACTCGCCTGCTGCTCCTTTGGTCTAGGCCGCCAATTTATCGTAGCTTTTCCTGCTTAGTAGTCTTCTCCGCAATTTTTTTGTTAAATTTTCACAATTCCACCCGCGGGGTGTATTCAAACTATGTTGAATGTTGGTCGAGGGCCTTTTGGTATGTAAATTATTTTCCGCACATGTTGTGCTTTGGCCGAGTTCCGACTTTTCTTGCTTTTTTGTTCCTTGGTTTTTTCCTTTGCCGCCCTCCCTTGGTACCTACTTGCCAGCTGGACAGCCGCTCTGCGCACTGCAGCTTGGTCAAGTACTTCACCATTGTGGGAGGACAAGTACTTTGACCAATTGGAACGTTGCAAGCTAAGTAAGAAGCCGGTTGGCCAGCTGCTTAGCAGCCGGTCGGTGAGGCGAAGGGCCGGCCTGTCCTATGTCGATGTTTTGGTCCTTAGCCATTTTTCATGTGAGCATCGTTTCTTGCCTTTACCTCTTGCCAAGGGAACAGCCGCTCTACGAGCTGTGCCTTGTGGCAAGAGAGGGCTTAGGTGCTGGCATATTACTTGTCCGACTGCAGAAAACACCGACATAGTAGAAGGTGGCAAGCCCCCGGGCCGACTGATCGAGCTCGGTTTCAGACGGAGAAATGGAATAACACATTTGTAGGAAAAATACTTATCATATAGATAAAAGAGGGGTAGCCCCTGAGTGCTCTTCGAGGGACCCGAAGTCTTCGTATTTAATACAAAAGGTAGCGTGGTACATACTTCATCAACTGTAAAATCTTTGAAGGAGATTTGCATTCCATGGGCGCTCTGTTTCCTTGCCGTAGTCGTCCCTCTTGCGTGCCCTGGGCTTCTGAGCATCGATCTGGTAGTAGGAGTCGTTTCCCAAGGCTTTGCTGATGATGAAAGGGCCTTCCCAAGGGGCCGAGAGCTTGTGCTGACCAGCTGTTCGCTGGATCAGCCAGAGCACAAGGTCTCCCTCTTGGAAGGATCTTGGCTTGACGTTCCGGCTGTGGTAGCGGCGTAGACCCTACTGGTAGATGGCGGACCGGCTGAGTGCCAACTGCCGGCCCTCTTCTAGCAGATCGACGTCGTCTTCTCGTGCTTCATTTGCCTCCGCCTCGGTGTACATAGTGATGCGAGGTGAGTCGAACTCGATGTCAGTTGGGATGACCGCCTCGGCTCCATACACGAGGAAGAAGGGTGTAAAGTCGGTTGACTTGTTCGGAGTAGTGCGCAGACTCCAGAGGACGGCCGGCAGCTCGTCGATCCAGCAGCCGGCTGAATGCTCCAATGGCTCGACCAATCGGGGCTTGATTCTGGACAAGATGAGGCAGTTTGCTCGCTCGACCTAACAGTTTGACTATGGGTGGGCAAGGACACTAAGTCCAGTCGGATGCCCTGTGTCGAACAGAAATGGGCCAAGGTGCCCTTGGAAAAATTGGTGCCATTGTCGGTGATGATGCTGTGAGGTATGCCGTACCGAGTGGTGATGTCTGCAATGAAAGTCACAGCAGTTGGACTGTTCAACTTCTTGATTGGCTTTGCTTCTATCCACTTGGTGAATTTGTCCGTGGCAACAAACAGATGAGCCATGCCGCCGCGTGCTGTCCTGAATGGTCCCACCATGTCCAATCCCCAGACGGCAAAAGGCCAAGAAGGGGAATGGTCTTGAGTGCAGAAGCCGGTAAATGTTGCTTGGAACTAAACTTCTGACATCCCTTACATTTCTTGACCAAGTCTTTGGCATCTTCTAGAGCATTCGGCCAGAAGAAACCATGGTGAAAGGCTTTGGCAACAAGTGATCTTGGGGCCGCGTGGTGGCCACACTCGCGTTGGTGGATATCTTTGAGGATTGACTGGCCCTTTTCCGGTTCCACGCAGCGCTGGTATACACTAGTGACACTGCGCCTCACGAGTTCCCTGTTGATGATGGTGTATGCTGCTGCCCGACGTTGCACCTGTCAGGCCGAGATCTCGTCGATTGGCAGCTCCTTGTTCATCAGAAAGTTGAGGATGGGCTGAGCCCATGATGCTGAGACTTCCTCCACTGTCAGTACTGCCACTTCTAGTGGGGCGGTTGGGATGGGAGGTGGTGGGCTGGAGTCGGCCGCCGCTTGCTATGTTGTTGAAGTCCCCGAGCCTACTGTTGAAATCCCCGGGCCAATTGCTAAAGCTCCCGGGCCGGGATCTGAAGTCCCCAGGCCGGGTGCGACTGCTGCAGTCCCCGGGCCGCCTGCCGAAGTCCCCGGGCCGACTGCTGAAGTTTTGGAGTCGGATCCGACTATTTCAGGAGCAGCCGACACGAAGATAGAATCTGATTCTGGCGAGGGCTTGATGGACGGCTTGAGGAGGTGCCGAAGGGATACACCTGCTGGTATGGCTTGCCGGGTGGAGCCAATCTCGTTGTCACTTCGTGGCACATGAAGGAATTCGCACCCTTCAAAATATCTGCTGAGTTGCTGGACGAGGAAGCGGTAGCTTGCCATGTTTGCATCCTTGGCATCCCAGTCGCCAGATGACTGTTGGGCCACCAAGCCGGAGTCACCGTAGCACAAAATACGGTGAATGCCGAGTTCTTTGGCAAGCCGGAGTCCGTGTACTAGTGACTCATACTCGGCCACATTATTGGAGGCGGCAAAATGGATTTGCAATTTGTATTTGAGCTTGTCGCCTTTGATAGAGGTGAGGACGATGCCGGCTCCCAAAACAGTGTGCATCTTTGAACTGTCAAAATGCATCTGCCAATGGGTGGAGTCCGGCGCTGGCGGCAGGTACTGGGTCTCGGCCAAGTCGACGAGATAGTCGGCCAGTTCTTGGGACTTGATGGTGGTGCAAGGCTAGTAGAAGATGGTGTGGGGAGCCAACTCGATGGCCCATTTTTCCACTCGGCCTGAAGCATCTCGGCTGCCTATGATCTCAGCAAGCGGATCAGTGCAAACAACCGTGATAGGGTGCTCTTGAAAATATGGCTTTAACTTCTTGGCGGTAAAGTGCACTCCGTAGCACATCTTCTAGTGGCGGGGGTAGTTCTGCTTGGAAGCCGACCATACTTCACTCAAATAATACACCGGTCTCTGGACTGGCAGAACCTTCCCGTCTTCCTTATGCTCAACTACCATGACTGTGCTGACCCCCCAGCTGGTGGCGGCGATGTACAGGAGCACGGGCTCCTTAGCAGCCGACGCGGCCAGGACAGGCGGCATGGTCAACATCTTCTTGAGCTGGAGAAAGGCCTCATCCACCTTGTCATTCCACTCGAAGTGAGCGGTTTTCTTTAGGAGTTGGTACAGGAGAAGGGCCTTCTCGCCTAGCCGACTAATGAAGCGGCTGATGGATGCCAAGCAACCGGTGAATTTTTGGACATCTCGCAGTTGGGTGGGTACTTCCATCCTCTCGATGGCTTTGATCTTAACATGGTTGCACTCAATGCCGCGTTCTGAGACCAGGAAACCAAGGAGCTGGCCGGCTGGTACTCCGAACACGCACTTCTCTGGGTTGAGCTCGATCTGAAATTGGCGCATATTTTCAAAGGTCTCCTCGAGGTCTTCCAATAAGGTACCACGCTTCTCCGTCTTTACCACAATATCGTCCACATAGACGTGGGCGTTCCTGCCGAGTTGCTTGAGGAGGCACTTCTACATGCAACACTGGAACGTGGCGTTGGCATTCCTCAAGCTGAATGTCATCGTCAAGTAGCAGAAGGCTCCAAATGGTGTGATGAAGGAGGTCTTCAGGCGGTCTGCCGGATTCAACTTGATCTGGTGATAACCTGAGTCAGCATCCAAGAAACTCAACAGCTCGCATCCGGCTGTGGAGTCTATCACTTGGTCAATCCGTGGCAAGGCAAACAGATCCTTGGGGCAGGCTCTGTTGAGACTAGTGTAGTCAATACACATGCGCCACTTTTGTTCTTCTTCAGCACAAGGACTGGGTTGGCAAGCCATTCCGGGAACAAAACTTCCATGATGAAGCTGGCTGCCAACAGGTGGGTGATCTCTTCTCCAAAAATTCTCCTCTTCTCCTTCGACAATTGGCGGTGGGGCTATTTGACTGGCTTGGCATTGTCGGATTTCGGGTTCCGGCAAAACCCTTAAGGTTCGAACACTGGGGTGTGCACGAAGATCTCTCCCTCACCGATCACGCCCTCAAGCACTTCACGATCTCAAAGGCTAGCTCAACAAACTTGCAACAGAAGAGACACAAGATTTATACTGGTTTGGGCCACCGTTGCGGTGTAATACCCTACTCCAGTGTCGTGTGGTGGATTGCCTCTTGGGCTGAGGATGAATAGTACAAGGGGAAGAACAGCCTCCTGAGGCAAGGTGTTCTTGTGCTTGGTGGATGTGAGGATGGGTTCCCTCTTTTACTATGGTGGCTAATCCTATTTATAGAGGCCCCGGTCCTCTCCCCAAATATTGAGCGGGAAGGGAGCCAACAACGGCCAATATGAATGGGCATATCTAGTACAAGTTATCCTGACAAAAGAAGTCTTCGCCTGCCAAAGGCTTTGGTGATGACGCCGTCTTGGGTTCCACGGTGACCTCTGTCCTGTCGTCTTGCTGGTCTTGGTCTCATTGCACCGATATGGAAACCTTTGCTTGACACCTCGGTACTCTTCGTCTGCGCTTGCCTCCTTAACACTCAAGAGGAAACAAGGACACTGTGAGCGCTGGCGCCCGCCTGGCACGCGCCTGGCCTCGATCATCATGGACCACATCATTGGAACCTCGCGAGGTTTGCCTGGCCTTGATCTCTCCGCCCCTCGCGAGCCAGCCTGGTGAGGCCGCTCCTGAGGAGGTCTTGTGTCGTTCGGCACGTGAGGCTTGGCCCCTCGCGAGGGTCTTGAATGCTTGTTGGTGAAGTTGGGCCATACGGGCCTGCTTGCAGCGCCACGTCGTGGGCCGCAGGCAGGCAAGTCTGGGGACCCCCGTTCCCAGAACACCGACAGTAGCCCCCGGGCCCAAGGCATGCTCGGGCTTGACTTCGAGGCGAAGCCAAGGGGCAAGTGCGGAGTGCCGCGGGCCCCAATAGCCTGCGGCCTTGGTCGACACATGGCGGTTGATTGGACATGGGCGTCTCCGCTTCCCCACGCAGCCTCGATAACTTCCCGACTTGACGAGTCCATGCTGCATGCAAGGAAAAACCATCATTATTACCTTAGATCATGGAGGCCAGCGGTTGGCCTCCCTTTGGCTATAAATGGGAGGTGTGGGGCAGAGCCCAATCTCCCGTCTCTCCTCTGCCTCTCCCACTTCTTCTCCTTCCTTGCTCCACTCCTTGCTGGTGCAGTCATGGAGCCGATTCGAAGGTTCTCAGCCGCGGAGAAGGGTAAGGCTCCCCTCAACGAGCCCGAGCTGCTCCCGCCGAAGAAGAGGAGGTCCCATCGTCGAGAGATGGTCGTGAGGCCGGTGGTGTCGCGGTCGTGGTATGAAAGGCCGCCTCCTGGGTACCTGTTGCACTTGTATGCTCACGCCGATGATTCTAAAGGGAGGAGCGATCAGCACCGCCGCCCGCGCCAGGGCCGTGGCCGCAGAGGCGGATGCCGTCGCCCCAAGGGTCCACACTGCGGACTCCTTGCGCGAGTTCGTGTTGTGGGTGGCGATGCCCCCGAGCACTTGGATTCGCTTCCCTTCCTTCTTCTCCACAGAGATGCCTCCAAGGGGGCCCCTCGAGCTTTGGCTGCAGCGTGCCGACTGCGATGACCCGGCGATGGAGCGGAAATCGAAGTCGTTGCCTCCAGGAGGATCTTCATGACCCGAGATTGGGGCGAGATTGCCCAAGTATGCCGCGCAGAGGGCGCCCTCGCGATCCACTTCGAGTACGACGGTGCCTCCATGCTCTTCTTCAAAGTCTTCGACAAAGAAGGCCACCGCCTGGAGTGCTGCCCTAAAGGAGGTCGCCAGGACGGCGCAGCGACGGCGCTGGGCCCGCCACTTGCCTCGCCTGCAACTCCAGCGATAGCGGTGAGTCTTGGTGGTCCAGCGACTCTCCTGAGCTTTACGAGACTCTGAAGACGAGCGACGACAGCTACGTGCCCCAAGCTCTCGCCTAGCCCGGAGTAGGGCTGCAGCGTCCGGCCGCCGTCGTTGATGATCTGGATGGGGTTGGTGCCGGCCTCTCGTGGACCATTGTTGATGATGGCGTCGGCGTTGTCCGGAACGTCTAGATAGAGATCCTAGGGATTCCTTTCCTTTTGTTCCCTGCGAGGAATCGAAACTTACCCCGCTAGGGCGTGTAAGGCGTCTATAATGTCCTTTGTTGATATTATCCTTATTATGAAGTTGTGCATGTGCATGCTCCATTCCGGGCCAGCTTCCCCTTTCCAACCTCGCGATGACGTGGTGCTCTATGCCGACAGGTCCCGGTCCCCAGGCAGGCTTCAGCCGTCGCTAGTATGCTAGGTCGCGATGTTGTGGTCAAGGCCAGGAGGTGACCGGCCCGAGGTCCAGTAAGAGTTCCTGAGGCGCGATGCTCAGGAGATCCCCTTTGGTGCGCAAGTGACCGCCGAGAGGTAAGAGAGGGAGACTACGTTGCCTCAGCGGGGTAACGCAAATGAGAACTCTAAGCTGCAGCGGTTGGTTGACCCGAGCATGAAACTTATCTTGGCAATCCAGGGTTGGTCCTTCGCGAGACGCCAGGCATGGGCATTGGCCACTGCTGAGTAGCTAGGTTAGGCCTGTGCGTGCCTTCCCCTCTTCGCCACGTTCTTACTGGTGCTCTACGTCCTCAGGTCCCGGCCCTCGAGCGAACTCACCCGCCGCTAGTATGCCAGGTCGCGATGTCGTGGTCAAGGCCAGAGGGTGAGGGCTAGAGAGCCAGTAAAAGCTCCTGACTCGCGCTGCTCAGGTGCCCCCCTTTTAACGCGCAAGCGAATCGCATGGGAAAAGAGAGAGAGTCCGCGATACCTCCCGCTGTAGCCTTCAAGAAATTCCTGCAAGTTAGTGCGAGGAAGGGCATCAATCGCAATGGTGATTGCGGGTCCGCCTCTAGTACGTGGAAGGGGACTCTCTACTGCGGAGAGCCCCCGGGGCGTGTACAGCCCTGCCCTGACACGTGGCTTGCACGGCAGGGTTAGACGAGGTGTGTCTGGGCACTCATGAGCCAGCGCGGGACTCACGAGGCCCTACCTCAAGGCGGGTTACGCCTGGTCTTGATTCTTGTTCGCTGTATTGGTCCTGCGAGGTGGTCAGACAACCTGCGCCGAACGAATCTCCTGAGGTTATCGCGTGAGAAAGCCAAGCACCAACGGTCCCAGGAGGTGACGTGATCGGGGCCGGCCCGCCAGACAGAGATCGGCCATTGGATTTATCGACGCTGCAGGGACGGACCCGAGCACAATCACCGTAACTAACCCTCTCATGCGAAGGGTCCTGAAGAAAGACGATCGGCGCATGGCTCATACGATGGCCGACAATCAAGCAGGTGATAGTCATAGATAGATTAAGCATGGAAAGCAAACTAGCTCTGGTAAATGCATGAACGATACGCGCCACTGGGTCCGGCCTGAGCGGCTTGGGGATGATGCAGCCCGAGGGGCGCCCCTAGCAAGGTAAGCTAAAGACGTAAAAAAGAAGGGATACATTCCACAGGGACGGACCCACGCGGCCTGGGAATAATGCAGCCCTGAGGGCGCTCCCAGCTAAATAAACTTGGAAAATGTCACCTGGTTCCATTGATGAAGGGGTGTTTAGGCAGCTGAAGGTACGCGGCGAAGGGGTTGCTCCTCACGGGCCACCGGGGCCCTGAGCCTCGAGAGGCTCTGGGGGTCCAGGAGGTTCCCTGAGAACAGTCACCATCTCCGCCCGGACCGTGTGGTGCCTGGCCTCCTGACCCGCCATGACGCTCCGCAGATTGCGCTGGAAGGCAGCAGCCACGCTCGGCACGCCGAACAACATGCGAACGTAGCTGTGAGGTGGACCTTTGCAGCGCCCAACATGCGAAAGCCAGAAGCGCTCCTGAGATGCGGCTTGGTTGAGCCCTAGTATGTCGATGCAGACGCGCATCTCAGCACCCTCGCCTGGGTGGGGTGCAATGCCAGGTGGGCGGTGGTCGCCGCGTATTGCTCTTGCTTCCGGAAGCTCCTGAGATACCTTGGTGATGAACTCCCGAGCGTCGGGCGCTCCTTGCCTGGTGTCCTCCTGAGGGAGACGTGCCATGAAACATGCCTCCAAGTGGTTCCCGAGCGCCTCCCTCGTAATGTTGGCAAGGTCTGAGGCCCTCTAGAAAAGAGCCCCCAAGCCCTGCCCGAGGAGGGCGCTGGACGCGCCTTCCTATGCGATAGAGGAAGGCGCCCCAGGTGCGGGCGCTGATCCTGACGAGGTACCGCTTGCAGCGCTGCCCTCCCGAGGTCCAGCACGGAGTAGCTGCTTCTTCTTGGGGACGACCTCAGGAGGGTACTGAGCTGCCTTGTTGCCGGGATCTTCGATTGACGCTTCTTGGAAGGCGCGCTCGACGGAGCACACCGCATCTCTTTCTTCGCAGGGGACTATGATGATCCCACCGCTTCCTGGCATCTTGAGGACATTGTAGCCGTGCTGCATCACTGCCATGAACTTGGCCAGGGCCGAATACCCGAGGATGGCATTGTACGGCAGACAAATGTGGGCGATGTCAAAGTCGATGAGCTCGGTGCGGTAGTTGTTGCGTTCTCCAAAGGTGACTAGGAGGCGGACCTGACCTTCCAGCATGGTGGAGCCGTCAGTCACTCCTGAGAAAGGTTTGGTAGGCTGAAGCTGATCGTATGGCACTTGAAGGTTGTCGAACATCTCGACGGACAGGACGTTGAGCCCTGCGCCCCCGTTGATGAGGGTCTTGGTGACTTGCACGTTGCTGATGACGGGTGAACGAAGCATTGGGAGAGCACTAGCGGTGGCCACGCACTTGAGCTGATCTGCTGAGCTGAAGGTAATGGCACACTTGGACCACCTGAGCGGGCGTGTAGCCTCGAGCTTGGGAAGAACTGCGTTCACCTCACGAGCAAACTGCTTGAAGATACACTGTGAGGCTGGGGCTTGAGCTCCGCCCAAGATGTAGGCGATAGCATGTGGCTCCTGGAATCCCCCAGCCCCCTCGTCTTGGTGGTGGTCGTTGTCAGTGTTAAAACCGGCAGATCTCGGGTAGGGGGTCCTGAACTATGCGTCTAAGGCGGATGGTAACAGGAGGCAGGGAACACGATGTTTTACCCAGGTTCGGGCCCTCTTGATGGAGGTAAAACCCTACGTCCTGCTTGATTATTCTTGATAATATGAGTAGTACAAGAGTTGATCTACCACGAGATCGGAGAGACTAAACCCTAGAAGCTAGCCTATGGTATGGTTGTATGTCGTCCTATGGAGGGGGCTAGGGTTACACAAGGTCGGTTACAAAGGAGGAGATATACATATCCGTATCGCCTAGCTTGCCTTCCACGCCAAGTAAAGTCCCATCCGGACACGAGACGAAGTCTTCAATCTTGTATCTTCATAGTCCAACAGTCCGGCCAAAGGATATAGTTCGGCTGTCCGGAGACCCCATAATCCAGGACTCCCTCAGTAGCCCCTGAACCAGGCTTCAATGACGATGAGTCCAGCGCGCAGTGTTGTCTTCGGCGTTGCAAGGCGGGTTCCTCCTCCGAATACATCACGGAAGAATTTGAATACAAGGATAGTGTCCGACCCTGCAAAATAAGTTCCCCATACCACCGTAGAGAGAATAATATTTCCACAAATCTAATCTGCTGACTTGTTTTGGCAACATGACATTAAGCCATGGCCCGGTGATTATTCGAACCGTTTTTCTTCAACCAGCTCCGCACATAACGCAAGGCGGTTTCTTGACATGTCTTGTCAAAGCAGAGATCGTGTTCCCCTAATTACGGGATTCTCATGAATACGGTCGTGGGTAACCCAACCGTACCTAGGACTCCTAGATTTTAGGCAAGTCCCAAACGGCCACTAGGAGGACGCTTGATATTCACCCTCTTTATAAAGGGACAAGGCTTTTACTCTTTTCCCTCCCGTGCTCAATCGAATCCTTCCCCCGCCTCGAGTTCTAACACCCAAAGCCCAGGTCAGGTGCTTTGGACCTTCAATCATGTCCGGATCTAGCCTTCAAGGCCGGTGGATGCCCTCCTCCGTTACGGAAGAGGACATCAAGAAGTTGAGGGAGGCCAGATACCTGACCGCCGAGGTTTCGCATCGGCTGCCTGCCCGAGGGCAGGCCAACCCTACTCCTGAACACAACGAGAATGTTGTGTTCATCTCCCACTTCCTCCAAGGTCTAGGCCTCACTCTGGATCCCTTTGTCAAGGGCTTGATGTTCTATTACGGTCTAGACTTTCACGATCTAGCCCCGGACTCCTTTCTCCACATCTCGGCATTTATTGTCGTGTGTGAGGCCTTCCTCCGCATTACCCCTCACTTCGACCTGTGGCTCAAGACCTTTGACGTGAAGCCGAAGATGGTCGAGGGGCAGTATGCAGCGTGCGGAGGCGCATCAATAAGAAAGATAGCAAGAACTCCATGGCCAAAAGGTTCCTTTCTAGAGGTGTCCGGATTATGGCAACGGGAGTGGTTTTACATCACAGCTCCCAGAAGTGCCAAGTGGGTGGCTGCCCCCACTTTCCGCTCGGTCCCTCCACCACAACTGATGTCGTGGATTAGAAGAGGACTGAGCTGGGGTCCAGCCAAGGATGTGCCAATACTGCAGAGCCACATTCAATATCTCTTCGAAGGAGATTTCAATCTGGTTACGGTGGTGCAAGTCATGCTGGTTCGTCGAGTCCAGCCTTGCAAATGCCGGCCCCTCCGCATGTGGGAGTTCAACCCAGAAGGGCCGCACACTATCCAGAATTTCCTCGGCCTAACGCACGAGGAGATGTACAAATCATTCTTCGGACCCCAAATAGAGTGTCCGGATACTACCGAGGACGTGGGCTTGAGCAGCAACCATACCGCCGACCAGGTAAGTAATCATTTATCCAAACACACCATCTTTCATTTACCATGACGTCATTCTGAGAAACTGCTCTTTGACCAGGACTGACTAACAAGGGCAAAGATGATTCGGTGTTCGGCCCCCCTTCCTGAGGGTTTGGAGAATCCGGTACTGGAAAAGATGCTCGAGCTAGCACCTTGCCCGGAGCCCTCAAAGGAAGATAAAGGGGGAATAATGAGGTCGAAAGCGGTCCCCCATCGCTACCAATGCCAACCGAGGGAATGAGCGGCTCCGTGAAGGAGGATAGCCAAGGGGAAGAATCTGACCTTCTCTCGCTTCGGGGAAGGAAGAGGACTGCCTCTGAAGATCCGGAAACCGAGGCTTCCAAACGGGAGAAGAAGTCTCCACCAGAGGGTCCTGCCTTGGAGGGTGCTTTTGCCGCACAAAGTCCGCGCGAGGATCAGCCCTCCAACGAGCTGTAAGTAATCAAAAAGTACTTTAATAGTGGAGATATACTACCTTACCTCTGAGGAAAATAACCGAAGCATTTATCTTGCAGTTCAGATCTTAGCCCTTCTCAGTAGAGCTCGTCTTCGGGGGATCTTCTTCCGGAGATGATGGAGAGCGAAACGCCTCCCCCGGACTCCCCCGCTCAAGAAGCGGGCGACCTTGAAGTGTCACCACGGAGGGCCTCTCCATATCCAGTGAGGCCAGAAGATAATCCTATAGTCACCCGAAGTCCCCAGCGTCCGGCTCTTGAAGAGAGCAACCAAAAGAGTCCGGCACCGTCTGGTATGCGGTCGGACGTATTGCGGGAGCTGTTGGAGTGAGCGGACATCTCAGAAGAATACCGTATGTTGATGGGTACAGTGATGGAAAGAATTTCATCTGCCGAAAGAGGATTGTATGAAGCCTTTATGAGTCTACGGACAGACTTTGAGGTACGTGAAATGATATACTTTTTGATAGTACCGCACATTTTTAGGTGTGCCCTGTGTAGATAGTAGCCCCTGAGACTCTGGTTGTCGTCGTGAACGGCGGCGAATAGAGGATCGTAGTCCCAGGTAATAACCAAACCGCCTTTATGTGCAGGTGGTGGAAGCTCCGGCTGCTAGCCGGACTAATGAGTTTGCCGAGCTAAAGCGGCAACTAGATGCGGCCGATGCCGACATCGAGCTTGTTAACAAGCGGCTTGACGAGGCATAGGGTAAGTAATGTTTTCTGGTGAATGTCATATAGTAAGAGCAGCGTAACGCCAGTATCTTTAATATGTTGTGACTGCAGATGGAGCTGCCACCGTGGAGACCCTTCGGGCGGAACTTGTCCGAGCCAAGGAACAAGCAAGGATTAGTAATGCGGCTGCTTTAAAGGCGGCCGAAGAGTTAAGAGCCAAAAAGGCTGCACATTGCGAGAGCAAAGATAAAATTGCCAAGATGGATGTAAAGTTAAAAGACACTGCCGACTGCTTCCAGCTCCTTGAAGAAGAAAACCGAGCGAAGGCGACGGACCTTGAAAAGGCCGCGGTGGCAACCAAAGACACCCGCTCTGCTATGAGGGCAAAGAAGGAAGAGCTGCGTGAAGCCGGAGATATTGCGGCTGGGAATCCCTTTTTGCTGCGAAGGAAGTTCGGAGATCCGTGGTAAGCCCCTTTGGATCGGTTGTGGAGTTCGGCAGAAGCATATATGGACTTGGCGGCGAGCGCTGTCGATGCGGCCAAATACTTCCGAGATCAAACAGATCGTGGAGTGGACAAGTTGTTCTGGTCACAGTTTAACGTTTCGGAGCATCCGCTTCCATTGACTGATCAGTTAGCCAAATGGGCCGAACTCAACAGGTTGTCCGGACTCGCCATGAGGTCCGTCGTAGATCATCTGTGGCCGGAAAAACCGAAGCCGAACAACTATTTTAGCTTAGTGCAGCAGTTCCTTGGAGCGGTGCCACGCATCAATGCGATGAAGAGGTCGGCGTGTATAGAGGGCTCGCGGATGGCCCTTGCCCATGTCAAAGCATACTGGGCGGAGATGGATGCTATCACTGTTGCGGCGCAGGATTCGGCCATAGGCCGAGTGGCTGCCGAGCACTATTTCGAAGAAGTTCCCGAGGGCGCTCATTTGATAGAGGCCCAGTGCTCGAAGAATATTATGTTTGAGTGACATGTATTCCCATTGTAAACACAATGTTTTTATGAAATTTATTAAGGCTGTATTTATACTTTTGCCCGAAAGTAATATGATGCCTCATGTGCGGCCGTTTATGTATACATGTGTATAACCTGAAAGATTGCAGTCGTCGGCTTCAGCCCCCACGCATATAATGCGGATGTGTTCGCAAAAGACGCGTATTCACACTTAATCCAACGTCTTGGTCCTAATAAGGAGGTGACGACGCAGCAAACTAGGCAACCGGACTATAATGCTTTCACACTTTCACTTAGCCATAGGAGTTTAACAGTGGGGCTACTATATAGCCCCTGGTGGCTCCGCACTCTCCCGAATTCGGGGTGCGTACATGCCTGGCCGGGAAACGGCCCTTCCTTAAGGCGTCGGAATTCTAACATTCCGATAGGTCGTCAAGTGGTTGACCAGTCTCACGCTATATCATGACAGTCAGTTTTCGGCTTTCTCTACTGAGGTGCTCGTCCGGATGAACCATGGCACAATCGCAGTAGTTCTCCTGGTGCCGCCTTAGCCGATAGAGCGGAACGTAAGGCAGCAAAACACAGGAGCCGGGAAAACCCAACATTTGACCAAAGACATGATTCGGAGCTGATGCATATAAGGCCAAACTCACGACGCCGAACACTCCCTAAGGTATTCGGTCTTTATGGTATAAACCGGGCCTAAATAGTGCCCTTTGTAAGAAGCCCCTGGTGTCCAGGTACGTGCATTATTCTGACGTGGGCACATGCCAAGACGTCAGCATCCTTCTCAACTGTACTGAGAATCCGAGGGATGTGTATCAACAAGAGACAGTAAAAAAGGTTTACGCAGTGTCTTAATCTAAAAAGAATCCTTGGAACGGGTCCCTACTACACATCTGCGCCTGTGTCTCCGTTGTGCCGTATCCTGGACGGGTGTAGCACGATGGTCATCTGTAAAAGAGAGAAACTTAGGTGAAAAGTTGTCGTGCAAAAAGGTAGGTTTAAAGAAACAATGTACAATTCAAGATGAGTAAAAATTGCCACTTGTCTATGCGTGTTGAGCCCCTTGTATTTGTAATAGGGGTGTGGCCATCAAACCTGTATGAATTACATGTAGCTGCGCCGGACTCGTCTAACCGTGTCCGTGGTCTTGACGACCTATCAAATGCTTTAGTTGGTGAGGCCGTTTTTAGTGTGCAGCTGCCATGGCAGTCGCACTCTCTTCGGCGCGCAAGGATCGCTCAATATTTCCATTTACTATAATGATGCCACATGGACCGGGCATCTTAAGCGTGAGGGAAGTGTAATGCGGTATTGCATTAAATCGAGCGAAAGCTTCGCGTCCAAGTAGTGCTTGATAGCCACTCTGGAACGGAGCAATGTGGAAGGTTAAATTTTCGCTACGGAGGTTATCGGGGACGCCAAATATAACCTCCAGTAGCAGGGAGCCCGTGCAATGAGCCCCTGGGCCTGACGTAACTCCTTTAAAGGTAGTATTGATGTGGCAAATTTCCGTTGGGTCTATCCCCATTTTGCAGATTGTGTCCTGATATATCAGGTTTAGACTGCTGCCATCGTCCATCAGGACTCGTGTGAAACGGTATCCGTCAATTATTGGGTCTAATACCAAGGCAGCCCATCCTGCACGCCGGATACTTGCTGAATAATCCCGATGGTCGAAAGTGATCGGTTGAGACGACCAGTGGCAGGACTCCGTGGTGATAGGCCCTTGGGCATATTTCTCTGGGAGTGCCACTTTGTTTCTTCCCTTGATCACGTATAACACGTTCACTATTTTGACTTCTGGTGGAAATTTCTTTTGTTCCCCAGTGTCTTGCTTGAGAGGCTCATCCTCGTCTTCGCTTGGTGTATCCTCCCCCTTGTGTACGGTGTTGAGCTTACTGGACTGCTTGAAGACCCAACATTCTCTGTGGGTATGATTAGCAGGTTTACCAGGGGTGCTATGGATCTGACATATTTGGTCTAGAATTTTGTTTAAGCTGGACAGTTCGTCTCTACTGCCTTTAGAGGGCGGCTTTCGCTGACCTGGCCAAGAGCTTCTGAATCCGGCGTTTACTGCCGTGCTCTTTGGGCTGTCTTGTTTATTCTGGCGCGTATTATTTTTGTTGCCTCGTGATTTCCCATTTCCATCTCTAACTTCGGATGTACTTGTGTCGCTGGTGCTGCATCTGGCCTGCCAGCTGTCCTCACCCACGCAAAAGCGGGTCATGGGGCTTGTTAATGCTGCCATTGTTCTCGGCTTTTCTTGGCCGAGGTGTCTGGCAAGCCATTCGTTGCGGACGCTATGCTTAAAAGCTGCCAAGGCTTCGGCGTCCGGACAGTCGACTATTTGGTTCTTTTTAGTAAGAAACATGTTCCAAAGCTTTCGGGCTGACTCTCCGGGCTGTTGAGTTATATGACTCAAATCGTCCGCGTCCGGAGGTCGGACATAAGTCCCTTGAAATTTTTCCCGAAAAGCATCTTCGAGCTCTTCCCAGCTTCCAATGGAGCTTTCGGGGGGGCTTTTAAGCCAGTGCCGAGCTGGCCCTTTGAGTTTGAGGAGTAAATACTTAATGGCGTGGAGATCATCTCCTCGAGCCATATGGATATGGAGGATATAGTCATCAATCCAGACCCCAGGGTCTGTTGTTCCGTCGTATGCCTCTATGTTTAAGGGTTTGAATCCCTCTAGAAATTCATGGTCCAGCACCTCGTCGGTGAAACATAGGGGGTGTGCGGTACCCCTGTATCTGGGTGTACCGTGGTGTTCGGATGTTTGTTGTGTTGCATCGTATGCTGGAGCGCGCTTGCGTGGTCCATAGATGGATCTGGTTGCGCCGTCCTTTTGGTGCGAGCCCTCGCGTGGATCGCGTATTGGCTTATGTGCGGTGTTGTTTGCCGCTCTATGTTGGCCTTGAGGTCGTCTATCTGGCCAGATGGCCGTTTTAATTTTTGGTTGCAGGGGATCTAAGGCCTCCTCATCGAATTCAGGTAGCAACTTCCGCTTCGGGTAGCTCTTGGTTGGGTGATTACCACCGTACTTCGCTGTTGTGTTGAGCACTTTACTCCATCTAATTCTGAGTGTGTCTTGCGCAGCCTTGAGCCTTTGCTTCTGCTTTTTTAGACTCCTCGCGGTGGCAACGAGCCTTTGATGAGCATTCTGTTGCTCCGGGTGTCTGTCCGGTGTGATGTCGTCCGGACTATTGTCTTTGACAGAGTCGGGTTGTTCGGTTTGATTCTCCGTGTTGCCGTGGTCCGGCGATGGTTCACCCTGCTCTAATGCTGGGTCTGTATGATCGTTGTTTCTGCCGAGGAGGGATTTGGAGCAGCGCTTGCGTCGCCACTTTGACTGCTTCTCGAGGGGACAACCCTTCGTTGCGTCCTTCCGTTCCTCGTCGTCATCTTTTTTTGGTGTGTCCACCATGTATACGTCATGTGATGAAGTAGTTGTCCAGTGCCCTGTGGGCAGTGGTTCCTCTTTGTCTCCCGCATCGTCGTCCATACCGTCGATGTCTTCGGAGTCGAAGTCGAGCATGTCAGTTTGGTCATCGACAGTGGCTACTAAGTGGGTGGTGGGTGGGCCGTGAATTTCTTCGTCGTCCGTATCCCAATCCTGCCGGTCATAGTTTGGCCAGGATCCTCCTGACAAGGAGAGAGACCTTAATGAGTTCAGTATGTCGCCAAAGGGTGAGTGCTGAAAAATATCTGCGGAGGTAAACTCCATGATCGGCGCCCAATCGGGTTCGCTAGGAACGGGCGTAGGCGATTCGAAGCCCGTGGCCGGAGAAGGATCCGGCAGTTTGACAACACGGCTCTCATGCAGCGTAAGGTCAATGTCCGGCTCGATTGCCGATGAGGATAAGGCTTCCGTGGCGGGGTCCATCCACCCATCCATGGAAGGCGCAACTGGCTCCGAATTGAAGGTTGGAGCGACTGCCAATGCGATCTCCTGAACAATGTCTGATGGTAGAGCTAAATCGTACTCATCGTGACCGTGTGACGCACAAGGCAGAGGCTCGAATCCGTCGGAGATCAAGTCTCCGCGGATATCGGCCGTGTAGTTTAAGCTTCCAAACCTGACCTGGTGGCTAGTGGCGTAACTTTCGATCTGCTCCAGATGGCCAAGCGAGTTGGCCTGCAGTGCGAAGCCGCCGAACACAAAGATCTGTCCGGGGAGAAAAGTCTCACCCTGTACTACATTGCGATCGATGATTGTAGGATCCATCAAGCCTAACGGCGACGACACAGAGGAACTCTCAATTAAAGCACCAATGTCGGTGTCAAAACCGGCGGCTCTCGGGTAGGGGGTCCTGAACTGTGCGTCTAAGGCGGATGGTAACAGGAAGCAGGGAACACGATGTTTTACCCAGGTTCGGGCCCTCTTGATGGAGGTAAACCCCTACGTCCTGCTTGATTAATATTGATGATATGGGTAGTACAAGAGTAGATCTACCACGAGATCAGAGAGGCTGAACCCTAGAAGCTAGCCTATGGTATGATTGTCTGTTGTCCTACGGACTAAAACTCTCCAGTTTATATAGACACCGGAGGGGGCTAGGGTTACACAAGGTCAGTTACAAAGGAGGAGATATACATTCTGTATTGCCTAGCTTGCCTTCCACGCCAAGTAAAGTCCCATCCGGACACAAGACGAAGTCTTCAATCTTGTATCTTCATAGTCCAACAGTCCGGCCAAAGGATATAATCCGGCTGTCCGAAGACCCCCTAATCCAGGACTCCCTCAGTCGTCGTTCCTTCTTGGTGGCGGTAGTGGAGGAAGCCCAGCATTGCCCTGAGGACGGTCCTCGCGAGGTTGATCCCTCCAGGCACCTTCGCGAGGCTAATCCTACCAGCGGTCCTCATGTGGTTGGTCGCGCCACTCTTGGCGTGGGCCTCGGTTATCCTAGCGTCCTCCACCTCGGTCGTAGCCTCGGTCGTTGCGCTCGGGGCGTCGACTGAAGCGTCTGTCACGCATGGCTCTGCGCTCTTGGCAATCGTTGGTGTTGTGGCTGTGTACGTTGTGGAAGGCGCAGAACGGTCGGCTGCCCTTGGATGACTTAGGCTGGTCCCTGCCGCACTTCGTGTCCGGCTCTGCCGCGAGTATGGCCGCTCCCTTGCACTTCACGTCCTTGACCTAGGCTTTCTTCTCCTCCGGGTCGGCAGCCGGGAGCTCGAGAAGGGAAATGCGCCCTTCCTCAGCCCTTGCGCACTTGGTCACCAGGTTGAACAGCTCCAGGGATGTGCAGAACTCCTCATGGATGGCGAGCTCCTCCTTCATCTTGATGTCGCAGACACCATCGGAGAACGCAGAGATGATGGCCTCATCCGTCACCTTGGGGATCTTGATACGAACGTTGTTGAAGCGCTGGATGTACTTTTGGAGGGTCTCCCCTGGTTGTTGCTTGACGCGGCGTAGGTCACCCACGGCCGGGGGGCGGTCGCGAGTGCCTTGGAAGTTGGCGACGAAGCGGTCGCGCATCTCGTCCCAAGAAGAGATGGAGCCAGGAGGCAGGTTTAGGAGCCAGGAGCAGGCACCATCCTTGAGAGCCATGGGGAACCAGTTCGCCATGACTTTCTCATCGCCGTTGGCCGGCTCGATGCTCAGCTCATAGAGCTGCAAGAACTCAGCGGGGTCGGGGGCGCCGGCCTAGCGCGGAGGCAGGTCTGGCTTGAACTTGCCTGGCCAGGCGACGCTACGCAGCTCGGGGGTGAAGGCGCGACATCCGGCCATGGTCACCGGGGCCTGTCTTGGAGGTGGAGCCTGGTCGTGGTGCCCCTGCATCGCTGCGAAACATGGCGCATGGCCCTGTCGCAGCAAGCAATCCTGGCATAGCGGAGCTGGGAGTGGTGGAGCACTTCCTTGGGGACGGGGAATCTCTTGGCAGCTTCTTTCCTCATGCGCTGGCACGCAGCGCGGTGGGTCGCGGCGCTGGACCGCACATCTTGGAGCGAGGACGCCGCCTTGGCGTGGGGAATGCTGAGGTACTCCCTGAGCCGCATGCCTCGGTGCAAGGGTTCCATCTTGTTGTGGAGGAGGCGGAGGCGCTCTGTGAGCCATGTCGCCTGCAGCTGGTGGAGGGCGAGGCAGTGAGAGGGACGGTGCAGGAGAGCATCCTGCGGCGCTGATGAGCTTGGCGATGCGGTCCAGCCAGTCCTCGTAGAGGTCGTCAACCGGACGATAACGCAGGAGCTCGCGTGCCACGAGCAGCACGGCCTGCGCGTCCATGGGGCAGGGGGGCAGCGAGCGTGAGATGACGAGCCAGTGGGAGTCAGCAACGGGGTGGCGGTGTGGCTGTCCTGGCGTTGCTGCTCGTTCGCCCTCGGACCGGTAACGGCGTTGGCGGCGGGTGACGGAGAACAATGGGGAGCCCCTCCGACGAGAGCCGTCTGAGCAACACGGGCGGCGATGGCGGCCCGGCGCACAGCACGAGCTCGGCTAGCGTCGGCCATGAGCTTGGTGGAGTGACGAAGCATGGGTCGACAAAGAAGAATGCTTCGGCGCACCCCTACCTAGCGCGCCAAATGTCAGATTTTGGGTTCTGCCAAAACCCTTAAGGTTCGAACACTAGGGTGCGCACGAAGATCTCTCCCTCACCGATCACACCCTCAAGCACTTCGCGATCTCAAAGCCTAGATCGACGAACTCGCAACACAAGAGACATAAAGATTTATACTAGTTCGGGCCACCATTGCGGTGTAATACCCTACTCCAGTGTGGTGTGGTGTATTGCCTCTTGGGCTGAGGATGAACAGTACAAGGGGAAGAACAGCCTCCTGAGGCGAGGTGTTCTTGTGCTTGGTGGATGTGAAGATGGTTCCCTCTTTTACTGTGGTGGCTAATCCTATTTATAGAGGCCCTGGTCCTCTCCCCAAATATTGAGCGGGAAGGGAGCCAACAACTGTCAATTTGAAAGGGGACAGCTAGTACAAGTTATCCTGACAAAAGTAGTCTTCGCCTACCAAAGGCTCTGGTGATGACGCTGTCTTGGGCCCCACGGTGACCTCCGTCCTGCCGTCCTACTGGTCTTGGTCTCGTTGCACCGATATGGAAACCTTTGCTTGACGCGTCGGTACTCTTCGTCTGCGCTTGCCTCCTTAACACCAAAGAGGAAACAAGGACACTGTGAGCACTGGCACCCGTCTGGCACCCACCTGGCCTCGATCGTCATGGCTCACGTCATTGGAACCTCGCGAGGTTTGCCCGGCCTTGATCTCTCCGCCCCTCGCGAGCCAGCCTGGTGAGGCCGCTCCTGAGGAGGTCTTGTGTCGTCCGCCTCGCGAGGGTCTTGAATGCTTGTTGGTGAAGTTGGGCCGTACAGGCCCGCTTGCAGCACCACACCGTGGGCCGTAGGCAGGCAAGTCTGGGGACCCCTGTTCCCAAAACACCGACAAGCATCTGCTCTTACATGTAGCATGTGCTCGGCGAAATCCGTCAGAACAACCGGCATGTCTTTGGGGGACCATGCAAAGATGTCCGGATTCTCACGGAGGAAATCGACAAGCTCGCTTTCCTATTTGCTGTCAAGGTTTGTACCTATGACAACGTACCTCTCCGGGTGCTCGGGGTCCAAGGGAATCTTCTTTGTTTCTTTTGCCGGCTTGAAGGACTCCCGGGGTCTCTGACTCTTTGGCTTCTGGAGACATCTTTGGCTGCTTGCCGGCCATGCCCACCACCCGGTCCAGGAGCTTCTTTTCTGTCGCAATCACGAGGGACTCGGCCAGCCGTCTGCTGGCTGCAGCGCAGGCGGTCTATTTTTCATAGTCTCCACTGATTGTGATAATGCCCTTAGTTCCTGGCATCTTCATCTTGAGGTAGGCATAATGAGGCCCCGCCATGCATTTGGCGAGAGCTGGCCGGCCTAGGAGCACATGGTACGGGCTCTCCAGGTCAACCACCTCGAACCAAATGGCTTCACAGTGGAAATGATCCTTGTCTTCGAAGAGGACGTCTATCTTGATCTTGCCGATTGGGGAGCAGGACAAGCCGGGCACAATGCCATGAAACACAGTCTGACTGGACAGCAGCTGCTTCTCTTTGATCTTGAACTTCTCCATGGTGTCTCGGTAAAGGATGTTGATACTGCTACCGCCATCTATCAGGATCTGGGAGAAACGAGCAGCTCACCTCTCCGTTGAAAGGGTGGCATCCAATACCAGGGCATAGGAACCTGGAGAGGGCATCACTTCTGGGTGGTCAGCCCGGCTCTAGCTGATGGGCTTCTCAGACCAATGCATGAACTCTGGAGCAGTGGAGGCAACCGCATTCACTTCGTGGTGTTGCTGGCGCCGGCTGTGTCTATCGCTGGCCATACTAGTGAAGATGACATAAGCGCCGTGCTCTTCGGGGTAATCATCTTGGACTTGGACGACTGCTGGACGGGCGGCCGGCTGCTGGGGAGGCGGAGCCGGCGGGCCAACAGGTGGAGAAGGCAGTCGTTCTCCCTTAGCGATACGGACAAGCCAGTGACACTTCCGGGTCATGTGGTTGGATGGCTTCGCGCCGCTGTGGAACTTGCAGGGGGCATCGACGGTTTGCTCAAAGGATAAGGCGGGCAACCAAGCCGACTTGCCGCCCTTCTGACGCTTGGGGGTGGCTACCCTTCGGGTTGTTGATCTTCAACCATTGCCACCTGCCGGCTTCGGCTGGGGGGCTTTGGCGCCGACTATTGTCTACAGCCGGTGCTCGAGGGGCCCGGGAGAGCACCTTTCCAGAAGTGTCCACCCAGAGTTCCGACTTCATGGAGGAGTCGGCTGTGGCGTATTTATCTGCTATGATTGGCATCTCGTCGAGTGTGGTCGGCTCATCGCAAAGAAGACGGTGCTTGAGTAAGGTGCCCTCTCGGCACCCGGCGGTGAAGTACTCGATAGCTTGGACCTCGTGCACCCCTTCATAGGAGTTACTTAGCTCTGCCCACCGTGTTTGGTAATTGCGGGTGGACTCATTGGGGCCTTGGACGCACGGTGAGAGCTGGCGAGGCTTGGGAGGCCGCTTGTAGGTGCTGGTGAAGTTTCGGGTAAACACTGCGGTGAAGTCCACCCAGCTGTTGAGGTTGTAGGGCTTGAGGGTGTTCAGCCACATCCGAGTTGTACCCTGGAGCATGAGCAGGACGTACTTCATGGCAACACGTTTGTTGCCGTTTGCTATGCTAACGGCCGTGGAATAGTCCACCAGCCAACCCTCTGGCTTCACGGAGCCGTTGTACTTGGGTGTGTCCCTTGGGAGCGAGAACCCCTTGGCGAAATGCTCGTGACAAATGTGGGGGCCAAAACAAGGCGGACCCATCGCGTCTTCTTCTTCAAGCGCCAGGGATCGAGCCAGCCGGTCGATCCGGTGGCGCGCGTCGTTCTCGCCGACTCCTTCTCGGCGGCCCAGCCGGTCGCCAAGAGTCGGATGATCAACAAGCGGCGGGGAGGCGCGCCTCTCCCTTCGAGGAGGCGGCGGCAGCAGATCATCGCCCCGTCGTTCGACTACCCGAGGGCGACCATCTTGGTCACACTCGATGGTGATGCGAGTCCGGCTGCGGCTGGCAGTTGGCTCTTTGTCTCACCTGTCACGGGCGCCACCAGTCGGTGTCCGAGTGGTCGCGCCGTGCTCTTGGCGAGGGGGTGGGTTCTCAACCCGCTGGTGAAGCTCTTTAGCATGACAGCCGGCTTCTTGCTGCGCAGCAGCCGCATCGATAAGCTGCTGAACGTGCTCTATCATCTAGCGTCGCTCGTCGCCTTCCAGGTGGTCCAGCTCATCTGCTGCCGCCTAGGCAGCGCGTATGTTCTCCATGGGCGTGGCATAGACCAGGCCGTCCACTCCAAACATGCTGGCGACGACTCCGCCTCGCTGCCTGACCGTGCCTGCTCGGCTGGGCCCAACATCAGTCGGTGTGCTGTCGACAGTGCGATCAACCTCACACTAGAAGGCTTCGGAGAGGCGTCTCGTGGTAGCCAATTTCTTGGCGTTCTCCACAAGCGAAACGTGGCAGGCTTCCAGCCTCTCGGCATCCGCATCCGCAACAATGGTCGTGGACAGATCCCGCATTGCCACCTGCAATGGGTCCTGGCCGGCTCCTCCATAGCCCCCATTGTGGCTGATAACAAGCACCTCCATGATGGTGCTGCCGCCGCTCTCCGCGCGTGGGAGCGGATCGTCGATGACCACCACGTTGGCGGGGAAAGCATCGAGGGATGTCGTGTCAGAATCGACAAGCATCGGGTCGGTGGAGCCGATCGACTCCAAGTCGAAGGCCGGCTCGTTGGCGATGTGGAGCTGGCCGAAGAGGTTGACGAGGTGACTCTCGGGGACATCTGTGCCTACGTCAAACGCAGGCTCGTCGAAGAGGCGGACCTCGCCAACAAGGTCGGCGAGGTAGCTTGCTGCGCAGGCAACCTCCGCACCATGCAGCGCGTCTTCGCAAATGCCGTCTGGCGTGCCAGGCTGGCTACGCTCATTGGGGAGGAAGAGGGTGCCGTCCAGAATAGATCTTCGGATGACGGTGCACCTAGCCCAATGGTGGGCACCAAATGTCGAGGCTGTCATGCGACATATGCCAAGGGATGGCTTATCATGGAGGGGGCTAATAAGACGTCGCCGATGCCAGGAAACGGGATGAGGTGAAGATATGCACGCCAGCGGATCTTACCCAGGTTCGGGGCTCTCCTAGGAGATAAAACCCCTAGTCCTGCTCTGCGGGATCTCCTCATGATCACTATCTCAACAAGTAGCTACAAGTTGCTCCTTGAGTAGTGTTTCTAGAGGAGGAAGAAGGGTAGGGCTAGCTCTCTCCTCCTCTATATATGTGTGTGTTTCTCTAAACATCTGAACCATTTGCATGGGTACCCTGGGGGTTTATATAGGCCTACCCCCCAGTGGTACAATGGTAAACTGGCCGGGTGTGGGCCCAGGTAGGTGGTGCCTTTGTTGGTCGGCCCCTCTGCTGACTGCTAGAGCCTGCCGACTGGTGGGCCCCGCCGGCTATCTTATACTTGGCCGATAGGCCGGAGCCGCCGCTTGCGGGTCCTGCCAGCGGCCAAGCACTGTAGTTGTGCTCCTAATGACGCTTTCTTTGTCGGGGAAGGCGTGGCTACAGTTCCGCCGCCTGGCGGTCGTTCACTGTAGCCATTCCCCATATCTTCTGGTTGATGGCGCACAAAATCTTAGGAGGGGGAAGGGCCGCCTACTGGAGGCCCGCCTCCCCGCAAGCCGACTGGCCGAGCTTGCCACCTTCTGGCTTCTCACAGGCTGGTAGGGCCCGTCGCCTGCGGGCCGTACCGACAGCCCGTCGTGGGAGCGGGGTCCCCTCTGACTTGAGTGATGTCACGGGGGGAAGGGCAACAGTGTCGCGCTGTGCGGGGATCGCCAGCTGGTGCGACCCTGTAGCGACCAGACCTCAAACAGTTTGATCTCTGTGCTCCGGTGTCATCCCTGGATCAGTAATGCTGACACCACACAGTACTCGGAGGATTTATAACAGAGTAGCAATCACACACTTGTTACATCGAGTGTCTCAAGAGAAAACTTATTACAATAAATATGGCTTAAGGCCATCTAATAATGATAACAGCGGAAGGCTTGGAAGATAAGTGAGTCCATCAACTCCAACGGCATCACTGAGTATAGAACCACGACCTAAAAACTCCTTAATCGTCGTCTGAAAAGTCTGCAACATTAACGTTGCAGCCCGAAACGGGTCAACACATGGAATATACTGGCAAGGTAACACATAGAGAGTAATGGAATGAAACAGCTATACTATATGCATATTTGGCTGGTGGAAAGCTCTATGGTTACAGTTTTGCGTAAAGCCAATTTTTCCCTACAGCAAAGGAATAAATTTTTTTAACTATCATGGTAGTTATTAAACATTGAGAATGGTTGACAGCATCCTCAATCCCAATTAAGCATCATCATTAAACAAAACCCAACAAAATTAATTTAGAGTAACATGTTGAGATTCACATGATAATCCAGGTACTAGATACTCAAGATGTCCATAACCGGGGACACGACTAACCATGATTAGTTTATTACACTCTGCAGAGGTTTGCGCACTTTTCCCCACAAGACTCGATCGCCTCCGTTTGGTTTCTCGCACTACATGGTGTTTGAGAAGACGGATGACCGAGACATAGTCTTTCAGAAGTGCTAGCACCTTACGATCGGGTAGACCGTACCACCTACATCCCCTACATCTGCTAGTCTACCACTGTAAGAGTTCGCATGACTTAGTCAACTATGCTAGAGCCCATAATAGCTTGTGGCTGCACATGGAAGTTTCTAGTATGAATAGTCTCGCGATCCCTTTGAGCCTGGGTGGCGGTCCAAAAGAAAACAGGCAAGTCCTGGAATACCCAAGTGCCTCAGTCCACCCAGATGTGTGTTTAAGTTGCCACCTTAGATAAACCATTAATTAACAAACTCACATCTGTCATGGATATCACTCACCCAATCCACGTCTACTAGCATAGCATGGCATAATAAGCAAACGTAGAAGTAACTCCCAAAGGTTTGATAATAAACAGGTAATAGGTACTACCTCAACTACTCCCCATCCCACAATTTAATTAGATCCTAATCATGCAATGTGTGAGGATTGATCTAATGCAATAAAACTGGGTAGTATGAAAGGTATGATCAAAGTGTTACTTGCCTTGCTGATGATCCGGGAAACCTAGCGATTCGAAGTAACAACCGGCGCACTCCGGGTATTCTATCGCCGACAAACAAACAAGCATACAATAATTACTCATCTAATGCACAGATAAAATTCAAATAAGAGATCTAACCAGAAGGTTCAACTTAAGAACTCCGGTTTGCAAAAAGAATCAAATCGAACGAAACAACGAAAGTCAAACGGCGAAAGAAAACGACTTCATTCTACTAATCTGGATCTAAGGCAAATTTTACAGTATCAAAAACTTGTTTAAGTTGGTTAAACGGATAGAGGGTTTCGAGACGAAACTCCAGGCGCTTGAATCGCCTGATTCCGATAAACGAGCGAAAAGTTATACTAAAAAGAAAACCGGATCAGGAATCGCGATCAGAAAAATCGCGGATTAAATCCGAGGAAAAGAAAAAAAGAACGTTCGTTAGAACGAACGAACGGAGGAACGCTCGCTATTTAAATAAATCGGAAAACCCGATCTATTTAAAAAAACCGAAACTAAAAAACTGACGACAAAACCGGACGATTTTTCAAAAGAAAAAAAACGGCATGGAAATCGAGACAACCTCGGGCGGCGGCGGTGGCGCGCGCTGGCGGCGGCGGGGCGGCGCTGGGGGCGGCTCGGCTAGGGTTTGGCTGGGGCTGGGCCTCCCCCCCGGCTTATATAGCCTAGTCGGGCCGGAGTCCGGGTCGGACACGGCCCGTTAGGTCGGTTCATTTTCTTTTATATAATTATGCGCGGAAGAAAAATAAAAATAAATACTAAACGGACTCAAAAAATCCCGAAATGAATTTTCCCGGGCTTCTAAAATCAAGCCGCACAAGGTGAACATTTATTTGGGGCCTAAATGCAATTTTGAAAAACGCACATTTTTTCTAAATGCAAATAAAATAACGAAAAACTCCGAAATAAAATCTTATTTGATTTTATTATTAATCCTCAATATTTCTTTATTTTGGGAAAGTCATTTTATTCCCTCTCTCATATTTTTGTAATAGAAATAATTGACGATAAAATAACAAAATCAAATGATCCTATTCTCAAAATTTGAGAAAACTCAAATATGAAAATAACGAAATCCCCAACTCTCTCCGTGGGTCCTTGAGTTGCGTAGAAATTCTAGGATCAAAACCAAAAGCAAAATAAAATATGATATGCATTTATGATCTAATGTATAACATTCGAAATTGAAAATTTGGGATGGTACAAACCTACCCCCCTTAAGATGAATCTCGCCCTCGAGATTCGGGTTGGCTAGAAAATAGGTGAGGGTGGTCCTTGAGCAAATCTTCCTCTCGTTCCCAGGTGGCTTCGTCCTCCGTGTGGTGGCTCCACTGAACCTTGCAAAACTTGATAACCTTGCTGCAAGTAACTCAGCTGGCAAACTCGAGAATCTTAATTGGTTTCTCCTCGTAGGTCAAATCGTTATCCAATTGAATACTTTCCAATGGCACTGTGTCTCTCAACGGTATGTCAGCCATCTCCGCGTGGCACTTCTTCAGCTGAGAAACGTGGAACTCCTGACAATCGGGGAACTCCTGACAATCCTTCGGGCAATTCCAATTTGTAGGCCACTTCTCCCATACGCTCCAAAACTCGATATGGTCCTACAAATTGTGGTGCTAACTTTCCTTTAACTCCAAAACGCTTTGTTCCTCGAAGTGGAGATACTCGAAGATAAGCTCTATCTCCGACTTCATAAATAGTCTCCTTGCATTTAGAATCTGCATAACTCTTCTATCTGGACTGGGCTACCTTGAGCCTATTGCGAATCAACTTCACCTTTTGTTTAGACTCCTTAATCAAGTCAGGTCCAAACAACTGGCGGTCTCCAACTTCGTCCCACGACAATGGTGTCTTGCACCTCCTTCTGTACAAGGCTTTGAAAGGGGCCATCTTCAAACTAGTTTGGTAACTGTTTTTGTAAGAGAACTCTGCATATGGCAAATTGTCGTCCCAACTAGATCCGTAATCTAGCGCACAAGCTCTCAACACATCCTCCAAAATCTGATTGACTCTCTCGGTCTGTCCATCTGTCTGTGGATGAAAAGCTGTACTGAATTCTAGCCTGGTTCCCAAAGTTTCATGCAACTGCTTCCAGAACTTTGAGGCAAACTGGGTTCCTCTATCTGATACGATACTCCTCGGAACTCCATGCAGACATACGATCCTGGTCATGTATATCTTTGCCAACTTTGCACTGGTGTAGGTAGTCTTTACTGGGATGAAATGAGCTACTTTCGTCAATCGATCAACTACAAACCAAATCGAGTCATAGCCTGAACGAGTCCTGGGTAATCCTGTGATAAAATCCATGCCTAACTTATCCCACTTCCATTCGGGTATCGGCAATGGTTGTAACAATCCTACTGGCTTCTGATTCTCTGCCTTTACTCTCTGACATACATCACAAACTGCTACGTACTCTGCAATATCCTTCTTCATTCCGGTCCACCAGAAAATATCTTTCAAATCCAAATACATCTTGGTATTTCCTGGATGAATCGAATATGGTGAATCGTGTGCCTCTTGTAGAATCAACTTCCTAATCTCCGGGTCATTGGGCACATAAACACGGTCTTCAAACCATAGGGTGTCGTGCTCATCCTCACGAAATCCTTTAGCCTTTCCTTTGCTAAGTTTCTCCTTAATAGAGGCAATCTCCTTGTCAGTCTTCTGAGCTTGTCTGATTTTATCCATCAATGTAGATTGAATCTCCAATGCTACTACATAGCCTCTCGGAACTATTTCCAAACATAGTTCATGAAGATTTTCTGCTAACTCCCTTGATATTCCTCCCGTCATTAATGTATTGACGTGGCTCTTACATCTTAATGTGTCAGCTACTACATTAGCCTTTCCGGGATGATAATGCAATTTCATATCATAATCCTTGATGAGCTCCAACCATCTCCTTTGTCGGAGGTTTAACTCCTTCTGTGTGAAGATGTATTTCAAACTCTTATGACCCGTGTACACCTCACAATGATTTCCAATCAGAAAATGTCTCCATGTTTTCAATGCATGCACTACGGCTGCTAACTCCAAATCATGCATAGCATAATTCAACTCATGAGGCTTCAGTTGTCTTGAGGCATATGAAACAACTCTCCCTTCCTGCATAAGCACTGCTCCAAGTCCTCGACGTGAAGCGTCGCAATACACCTCATAATCTTTGGTATGGTCTGGCAAAATCAACATGGGTGAAGTAACCAATCGTTTCTTCAACTCCTGGAAACTAGCCTCACATTCCTCCGTCCATATGAACTTGGTTTCCTTCTTTAATAACTCCGTCATAGGCTTCGCAATCTATGAGAAATTCTCAATGAATCTCCGGTAGTATCCTGCGAGTCCAAGAAAACTTCGGATCTCTCCAACAGTGATTGGTGCTTCCCACTTGGTCATGGTATCAACTTTAGTGGGATCTACTGCTATTCCTTCTCTAGATATAACGTGTCCGAGGAATCCTACTTCGTTCAACCAAAACTCACATTTGCTGAACTTGGCATACAACTAATGTTCTCTGAGCTTTCCAAGTACCAATCGCAAATGTTCCTTATGCTCTTCTTCATTCTTCGAGTAAACCAGGATATCATCAATGAACACCACGATGAACTTATCCAAGAACTCCATAAACACTTTGTTCATCATGTTCATAAAATATGCAGGTGCGTTAGTCAGACCAAATGACATAACGGTATACTCGTACAGCCCATACCTGGTGGTAAAAGCTGTCTTAGGAATATCCTGTTCTCGAATCTTCAACTGGTGGTATCCTGATCGTAGATCATTCTTGGAAAATACCTTAGCTCCTTGCAATCGTTCAAACAGATCATTAATCATTGGTAGTGGGTACTTGTTCTTGATCGTTACTTCATTCAATCCTCGATAATCAACAACCATCCTTAACGATCCATCCTTCTTCTCCACTAGAAGTACTGGCGATCTCCAAGGCGAAGAACTTGGGCCCCTTATCCAGTAACTCCTTAATCTGCTTCTTAATTTCCACCAAATCCTTTGATGGCATCCTATACGGTCTCTTTGATATTGGCCCGGTGCCTGGCAATAGCTCAATCAAAACTCAATATCTCTATCCGGTGGCATGCCTGGCAACTCTTCTGGAAATACTTCAGGGAAATCCTTCACTACTGGTACTTCCTCCTGCACAACTCCTGTTAAGCAATTTGTTTGAGTCCTCTTTGGCACATGTCGGGATACATACTTGATCCTTCTCCCTTCTGGGGTGGTAAGCAAAATTGACTTACTAGCACATTCAATATTCCCTTCATACTTTGATAACCAATCCATGCCTAATATCACATCCAATCCTTGAGATTCCAATACTATTAGGTCTGAGGGAAAAACATAGTTACCAATCCTTAATGGTAACCGATCACACCATCGACTAGCCATATATTCTACTCTAGGCGAGGTTACTAACATGGGTGACCTAAGGGCTTGGGTTGACAGGTTATACCTATCCACAAATCCCCTTGAGATGTATGAATGTGATGCACCAGTATCAAAAAGAACGAGTGCAGTAAATGACTTAACCAAAAACTTACCTATTACTGCATCAGGCTGAGCTTCAACCTCCTCCACGTTTACGTGGTTCACCTGTCCCCTGTTGAAAGGGTTCGGCTTCTTCCCAGAGCTTCCATTGCCATTTCCATTTTGTATTTCAGGGCATTCATTGGCATAATGTCCGGTCTTTGAACACTTAAAGCAAGTGACTTGGCTCAGGTCCTTCTTGGCTGGGGTTGATGGGTTGGTGCGATTCTGGCCATTGCTTCCTCCATTCCCATTACCATTCCTGGTGCCATTGTGATTGTGCGAGCTACCTCCTCCATGGGTATGCTAAAAATGTCCTCCAGGTCTAGGGGTAAAACGTGGCTTCTGCTGAGCTCCTGAAGTGTACTTTCCTTGTCCATACTTCCTCTTGCGATTCTCAATTTGCTGCTGCTTGCCTTCAATCATAAGAGCATGGTCTACCAACTCCTGGTAGTTGTTGAAGGTTGCTACCATCAACTTCATGCTCAACTCATCATTCAGTCCTTCCAGAAACTTCTCCTGCTTAGCTGCATCCGTAGCAACGTCATCTGGGGCATAACGTGCTAACTTACTAAAGTTCTCCACATACTGGCCAACTGTCCGTCCTCCTTGGCGCAAGTCGCGAAACTCATGCTTCTTCATGGCCATAGCTCCTGCTGAAACATGGGCAGTACGAAAGGCCTGCTGAAACTGGTCCCATGTGACAGTGTCGACAGGGAAAGTGGCTGTGAAATTTTCCCACCATGATGCTGCGGGTCCTTCAAGCTGATGTGCGGCAAACTTCACCTTCTCCGCATCCGTGCATCCTGCCGTGGTCAACTCTCTAGCTGTCTTGCGGAGCCAATCATCTGCTACTATCGGCTCGGTGCTACTGGAAAACACCGGCAGATTTAGCCTAAGAAAACAGGCTAAGTGATCAACAGGTGGTGGTGGTGGGTTGTTGTTGTTGTTGTTCCCTTGGTTCTGATTCTGGACTAGCAATTGCATCAATGTGTTCTGCTACTGGATCAACTGGGTGAGCTCCGGTGGAAAGGTAAATCCGGGGTCACGTCTCGGAGGCATCTAAGGGTTTAGAAAAGATGAGATGTAAGAATAGAGGGGGTCTAAAGAGAAAACACTACCCATATGCACATGAGGCAAAAGCAAACAATTCACTTCATTCAATCAAACAAGGGCATACAATCGATCTAACTATCACAAAAGTGCTCGGACTACTATATTTACATGGTGGACTACTACTACTTATGAGGTGGTGTACTAGAAATATTCTTCGGTTGCAGACTCCATGATATCTGCTCTGGCTTCATCAATATAGTCATCATCGCTATCATCTGGATCCGAATCGGTGTCATCGATGATGATGTAGTCTTCCGGGCGTATCTCCTTGGGTTCTTTGTCTTCATCTACTGGTGTAGGGCCTCCCATAAATATCCCGATCTTCTTTGTTAGGTCGGCATTCTTATCCACCAATACTTCAATTTCTTCTTCATAATCTTCACGTGTAACCTTGAGTTCTTCCTCCAGTTCCTTGATTCTTGTCCTTGCCTTCTTCAGATCTATCATGTCGGAGCATATCTGGTTCTCCTGTCGTCGAATGTGCTGGTTTAACTCCTGGATAAAAGCTGCAATGGATCTATCCTTTCTGGTGCTGATCATCTCCCAGTGCTCATCTCGGCCCCCACAAATCTGGTAGATAGTATCCTTGAGATCATTGCGGTAGACTTCTCCAATGTGTCCCATGGCGATGTGAGCTGCCATGCTCATTCCTAGACTCCAAGTTGGTGCATCAAAAGAAAACTCTATGGGCTCAATGACTGGAATGAACGTCCTTCCCGAAACTTGAACTTGAATCATCCAGCGCTCTTCTTCAGGTAAAGTGGCATTGTAGGTTGCGGTGAAGCTTGGTACTCCTATGTTCAGGTATCTAGTGACTTCCTTCAAGTGACGTCCAAAGGGTGTATCTTCATCCGGTTGTGTGAACTTGTTCCTTGCATCCGCCATCCTAAAAGAGTAGAAAAGATGAGGAGTCAGAAGAGAAAAGAGAGGATAGTGATCTAGGTCTTTAGCTTAGTGGCCGTGTCCTACAGTCAGCGTGTGCTCCGATACCATCTCTGTAGCGACCAGACCTCAAACAGTCTGATCTCTGTGCTCCGGTGTCATCCCTGGATCAGTAATGCTGACACCATACAGTACTCGGAGGATTTATAACAGAGTAGCAATCACACACTTGTTACATCGAGTGTCTCAAGAGAAAACTTATTACAATAAATATGGCTTAAGGCCATCTAATAACGATAACAGCGGAAGGCTTGGAAGATAAGTGAGTCCATCAACTCCAACGGCATCACTGAGTATAGAACCACGACCTAAAAACTCCTTAATCATCGTCTGAAAAGTCTGCAACATTAACGTTGCAGCCCGAAACGGGTCAGCACATGGAATATGCTGGCAAGGTAACACATAGAGAGTAATGGAATGAAACAGCTATACTATATGCATATTTGGCTGGTGGAAAGCTCTATGGTTACTGTTTTGCGTAAAGCCAATTTTTCCCTACTGCAAAGGAATAATTTTTTTAACTATCATGGTAGTTGTTAAACATTGAGAATGGTTGACAGCATCCTCAATCCCAATTGAGCATCATCATTAAACAAAACCCAACAAAATTAATTTAGAGTAACATGTTGAGATTCACATTATAATCCAGGTACTAGGTACTCAAGATGTCCATAACGGGGACACGGCTAACCATGATTAGTTTATTACACTCTACAGAGGTTTGCGCACTTTTCCCCACAAGACTTGATCGCCTCCGTTTGGTTTCTCGCACTACATGGTGCTTGAGAAGACGGATGACCGAGACATAGTCTTTCAGAAGTGCTAGCACCTTACGATCGGGTAGACCGTACCACCTGCATCCCCTACATCTGCTAGTCTACCACTGTAAGAGTTCGCACGACTTAGTCAACTATGCTAGAGCCCATAATAGCTTGTGGCTGCACACGGAAATTTCTAGTATGAATAGTCTCATGATCCCTTTGAGCCTGGGTGGCGGTCCAAAAGAAAACAGGCTAGTCCTGGAATACCCAGGTGCCTCAATCCACCCAGATGTGTGTTTAAGTTGCCACCTTAGATAAACCATTAATTAACAAACTCACATCTGTCATGGATATCACTCACCCAATCCACGTCTACTAGCATAGCATGGCATAATAAGCAAACGTAGAAGTAACTCCCAAAGGTTTGATAATAAACAGGTAATAGGTACTACCTCAACTACTCCCCATCCCACAATTTAATTAGATCCTAATCATGCAATGTGTGAGGATTGATCTAATGCAATAAAACTAGGTAGTAGGAAAGGTATGATCAAAGTGTTACTTGCCTTGCTGATGATCCGGGAAACCTAGCGATTCGAAGTAATAAGCGGCGCACTCTGGGTATTCTATCGCAGACAAACAAACAAGCATACAATAAGTACTCATCTAATGCACAGGTAAAAGTCAAATAAGAGATCTAACCAGAAGGTTCAACTTAAGAACTCCGGTTTGCAAAAAGAATCAAATCGAACGAAGCAATGAAAGTCAAACGGCGAAAGAAAACAACTTTGTTCTACTAATCTGGATCTAAGGCCAACTTTGTTCTACTAATCTGGACGAAACTCCAGGCGCTCGAATTGCCTGATTCTGATAAACGAGTGAAAAGTTATACTAAAAAGAAAATCGGATCAGGAATCGCGATCAGAAAAATCGAGGATTAAATCCGAGGAAAAGAAAAAAAACGAACGCTCATTAGAACGAACGAACGGATGAACGCTCGCTATTTAAATAAAACGGAAAAACCGATCTATTTAAAAAACCAAAACTAAAAAAACCAACGTCAAAACTGGACGGTTTTTCGGAAAAAAACGACGTGGAAATCGAGACGACCTCGGGCGGCGTGTCGGCGGCGGGCGGCGGCAGGCGGCGCGGCGGCGGGGCGGCGCTGGGGGCGGCTCGGCTAGGGTTTGGCTGGGGCTGGGTCTCCCCCCCGGCTTATATAGCCTAGTCGGGCCGGAGTCCGGGTCGGACACGGCCCGTTAGGTCGGTTCATTTTTTTTAAATAATTATGCGCGGAAGAAAAATAAAAAGGAAATACTAAACGGACTCCAAAAATCCCGACATAAATTTCCCCGGGCTTCTAAAATCAAGCCGCACAAGGTGAACATTTATTTGGGGCCTAAATGCAATTTTGAAAAACGCACATTTTTCCTAAATGCAAATAAAATAACGAAAAACTCCGAAATAAAATCTTATTTGATTTTATTATTAAATCCTCAATATTTCTTTATTTTGGGAAGTCATTTTATTCCCTCTCTCATATTTTTGTAATAGAAATAATTGACGATAAAATAACAAAATCAAATGATCCTATTCTCAAAATTTGAGAAAACTCAAATATGAAAATAACAAAATCCCCAACTCTCTCCGTGGGTCCTTGAGTTGCATAGAAATTCTAGGATCAAAACCAAAAGCAAAATAAAATATGATTTGCATTTATGATCTAATGTATAATATTCCAAATTGAAAATTTGGGATGTTACAGACTCACTGTGGCTGCGACCTGCCCGGAATTCAAGGTTGGCAGGCTTCTCTGTAGCCATGCCTCGTCTCATCATATTCATGGGGGCTCAGACTTTGAGTGCTCTTAGGGTCGCCTGCTAGGAGATGGCCCAGCTGGGGGCCGCCTGCTAGGAGACGGCCCAGCTCATGGTCGTCTTCTGGGGTTCACCGCCTTCTGGCAACCGGCTGCTTAGACTAGCCGGCCACAAGAAGGCGGCGATCAATCTTCGATACTTGAGGGGCGCAGTCGGCCCTGATATCTTGAAATGCCATGGGGGGCAGAGGAGGCTACCCATGGCCAATAACTCCAACAAACATGCATAATAAAAAAACATAGTTATATTATGTAAGGCCTAAGGGGTGCATGCAGAAATCAAGACTGATGGTAGCAAACGAGTGGATAGACCCAAAACTAATGATAGCAGGTAGATTATAGCTTCAATTTAAAAATAGAGACAATGGATCATCTACTGTTTGTTGCCAACCCAACATGAACCACATAGAAGACCCCAGATGAACCAGATAGTAGACATATACTATTTGTTGCTACCTGGATATGTGCCCCACGGGCATTTTAAAACTCAAGTTTGAATGATAAAGTAGTAGGTAATAATATCCGATATATAATGTAAGCAAACACGAAAGAGTGCAACCTCTCTTCCAAAACTGTGTAGTCCTCGGGTTCATCTGCTCAGTCGATGATGGTAATGCAGTTGGCGTGGCTGCCGGCAACGGGGAAGATGATTTGAGGCGGCAAAATAAAGTCTGTAGGGGGAATCTCTGGTACAGTGAATGCTTCCATCGATGGTGCACCTCAGGTGGGGTGGATGACGACACGGCAGGAGCATGACATAACAGACAGAGTTTTCTTTGATGCCTATCTGAAAATGAAGTAAATCTTTAAGGGCTCCTTAGAATTGGAGGATTCTTTAAACGCATGGGACATGAAAAACACAGGAATAGGGTAGGAATGCACGTGCAAAATAGAGTGTTTGGAAACATAGGATTTCTGTCAACCCGGGTGTTTGGTTCACATGAATTGGAAGAACACAGGAATGGAGAAACATGGTCAAATTAAAGTCAAACCACATGAAAATGAAAAAAATAAGAATCTTATTATGCCAGTAATGCAATTAGTCATGTCCTTCATGCATATTAATTTGAAAAGGACATCCAAGTGGATATTAAAATTCCTACGTTTTTTCTTTGAAAGAGACAACAAAGGAAAAAAATACTCCAGTTTTGCTTTTCTCCACTCCTTCTAACCAAATGCACGAATAGTAGTACCATAGTAGTTCCATCGCAAAGGATGCCTGAGGGATCAACATGAATGCAGAGTAATAAAGTGATGTGATGAGTGTACAACCTCTTTGACATAGCCTTGTTGACCTCAACATCATTGGGTTGGACGTGGAGGATGGTGATGCTGGTGTGACTGTTGGAAGCGGGGAAGAAGATCTGACGCCTCTGGGAACGGCGCCGAGGGTACTGCTCCACTGTGATGGATGGTTCCGTCGTTGCAGCAACTCCGGTGAGGTGTATGGCGGCGAGGCTAAAGCAGGACAAGACAGACAATCCTAATCTGAAGTGGTACTCTAAGATCATCTGCAATAGATGATGTAAAATACATTACCAAAAAGTGCTAGATGTAAAACGCATTAGCCGCGCCATGGCCACTCGGACAGGTGTTGTAAATATTGTTCACTCTGAACTTAACTGAAGAAACTGAACTTTATAGTTGAAACTGCATTTTACTATCGAAACTAATTGAACTAGTACACTACAAAAAAGACACATCCGTGACATTTTGGGCCGAACGAAATTTTTTTGTATCATACTTATGACACTTCTGTGACGATAATTGTGACAAAACCCCGTATCATCATAGATGTGGTGGGCTCCTACTTCTATGACAAAAAATTATGACAGAAAATGGGCTTTTCGTCCTGGGCGGGCTGGAGACGCAACTGCATGACATTCTTTGGGACGTCCATGACGGAAAAAAAACCATGGTAGAAGCGAGGGCGAAGAAAACATCGGGGTGTTCCTGGTTATGGTGGGTGGTCGGGGCCGAGCGATGCGCGTTTCTCTCATACACTCACGCGCGTGGGTGCGAGGCGTTGGGCTCTAACTGAACCCGAGCGATTGCACTGCAGGCTACGCGTTACTGAACCCGAGCGATCGATCGTTGGCTGTTAACTAAACCCGATCGTGCGATTCCTTCACTACTGTTGCTAACTGAAGCCAATCGATGTTGCCTCTAGATGAACAGTGAGCGTTGCTGGGGGGTTTGGATGAACAGTTCCCGGTGGGAGTGGATGAACAGGCCCCCGTGGTGCTGCCTCTGGATGAATAGGACCCCGATCAATCGAGTCGGCTGGGGCTGGATGAACAGGACCCCGTGGAGGGCTGGATGAACAGTAGACAGTGGAGGGCTGGATGAACAATAGCCCGTGGAGGGGTGGTTGAACAGGAGCCCGTGGATAGGGCTGGTTGAACAGTAGCCGGTGGAATAGCACGCGGTGGAGGCTGGATGAACAGGAGCCTGTGGATGAACAGTCGCAGGTGGAGGCTGGAGGAGGTCGATGGTGGATGAACAGTAGCCCGTGGAGGCTGGAGGGGTCGATGGTGGAGATGAACAGTATCCCGTGGAGTCCCGTCTTGCGGTATGCCACACCCGTCCTGATGAACAGGACCCCCGTTTCGACCGTAGCGCTCCAACACAAGTCTGTTTCCTCCGTTTTGTGGTATGCCACACCCCTCCCGATGAACAGGACCCCCGTTTCGACCGTAGGAGGTCCGTTTCCTTCGTTTTGCGGTACACCAAACCCCTCCCGATGAACAGGATCCCGTTTCGACCGTGGCCGGTCGAACACAAGGCCGTTTCCTCCGTTCTGTGGTACGCCAGGCCTCGTTTCCATCGGCTGTTCCGTCCAAGCCCTCCAGATGAACACGACGACGCACTCCGTTCCGACCCAGCCGGTTGGCTCCCCAAGAACACGACGACGACGTTGTTTCTCCATTCCCACCCAGCCATGTACACGAGCCCTGGCCATACGTATGCGCGAGTAGGCGTTCGAGACCCTGCCCGTATCTACATACGTGGCCGTATTTTCTTTCTTGCACACTGGCCGTTGTACATACGTGTACATGCTACGTGCGCGCCTCTACTATGACACATGCGCGCCTCTACATGGACCGGTATGTGCATACACATTCGCGACCAGAATGACAACGCTACGTGCGCTTTGACCAGGTGGGTCCCGACTGTCAGGCACTTCCTTGCGTGCGAAGATGTAGCTGGTGGGTCCCAGCAGTCAGGGGGGTGAATCGGGTTTTTTTTCCCGGACGCACTTCCTTGCATGCGAAGATGTCGCTGGTAGGTCCCAGCAGTCAGGGGGGAAATGTTTTTTCGCAAAATACGGTTTCCCGTCTGGTGGGTCCCTGCTGTCAGGTGGAGGAATCATTATTTTCCGCGTAATAAGGAGGCACCACCTAACTATCAGCCTCGCCACGTACAGTCCACGTCCGATGAAAGCCGTTCCTTGACCACATTGACCACGCCGCGCCGAGAGCACCAGGGCGGTGGACGACGGCGAGGCCTGGGAAGGGGACGACAAGGAGCCGGGGAAGACGCGGCAGTGGATGCCCACACGTAGAGGAGTATGAGGGTTCACTGGTTCGCTGCGATGTGAGGCTGCCGTCGCCGCAGAATAACAGGGTTGTGGGTGAGTAGAGGGATGCACTACAAGAATCCTGTTAATCCATGACAGATTGTTTCCATCATCGATAAGGGAAAAACCATCATGGATGCACTTCCATGACAGATTAGAAATCTGTCATGTATCACGCGTCATAATTTGACACCTTACCTTCAATGACAGATTTTGACCGTCACGGGTCTGCCCCTAGGCCCGCCCACGCCAAACTTGGCCCATGCCTCTATGATGGAACAAGCCGTCATAGACAGATGCCACGTAGGATTTTGGATTGACTGATTGGAATGACGTGGCTGCCTACATGTACATTATTTTTCGTCACAAGAACCATCATGGATTTAGAAGCTATTTAAGTATTGTCCATCCAATTATCCCATTTAAATTCAGCTCAATTTTGAGACAGCACTTTTTTAGCATAATGCATTACACTGATCATAATGTCAACTTCGACCCAAGACAAAGTATTTCCAAAATGCGATATAATACATAGATCATGTAGCATTTATACAAGCATCCACCGATATATACAATACAACAGTTTACAGTATCCTCAGTGAAATGTTGACATAATACAAAACGGATCAAAGTTAGGAACTAGCACAATCCAGTTTACATCAACAACACATAAAAGTTTCTTAAAGCCCCTTAGTTCCACCTCACAGCTCATTCTTTCAGTTCTCTCGGAGAAGTTGCTCTCCATCAAATTCAATGTAATGCAATACCTACAAACATGATTAAGCACATCAGAAGCATCAAGGGAAATGGATTAGGAAGGAAAACATCAGGGAGGAACAAAAATCTTAAAGATCAGGGGAAACTATCACAACAAATAGCATGGTTCTGGGCTTGGTAGGTACTGTCCTAAAAACCATTTACTAAGAAGTCCTTACAAAACTATCTTCAACAATTCAAATCAAGATATCTTAGTTAGATGATCAGATGCGAGCTTCACATCATGTCATAAACATGCATACTGTCTACTCTCGCAGAAACAACGAGTACAAATAAATTTCCTGAAAGTTTCTTAGCATAAGTACATTATAAGATGTTAGTAACATAATAGCCTTGCCTAAGAAAGTTCCAGATCCACAAAATATAATATACATATTACTAACCATGGTTCATGAGTTCTAATTTTCACAAATATCAGACAACCAATTTCACAAACTGAAAATTGGAACGACAACTTGGTGAAATAAATTTATCACAACTCAATGGAGTGACCGTGTTAGAGGTATGAATGTAACGGCGATTTCCAGCTCCAAGAGCGTTCTAAAAATCTATTGAGGTATGTCATTATGTCGGAAAGGACAGCCCCTCTACTAAGAAAAATGAGAACCATAAAATTTATTTAGTTTCCATGACTAGAAGCAAACAGTCTAGTTAATTTGCTACCAAGATTTTGCTTGGAGAAGGTAATAAAAATGGCACTAATGATTATCATTTTAGTATCTTGTTGTCTGCTACAACAAGTCAGCCGAGTCTCTCTACCAGATAAGGGAACGATCTTTGGTTAGCTCACTTTATATGGTATGAACATACTTAATTCACATATGTGCAAAGCAAATGAAATGAGCTTGTTTGCCAACAAGCTAGGATAGTATCCTGTGGAAAGCAAACAAAATGAACACATGACAAGACCAAAGGGAAGAAGGGAGGGGGATACCTTCAAATTTTATGGTTGAGGCCGACAACACCGTCACCGGAGCTAGCCCAAACCAACCCAAACGGCATGATGAACCCCTTCTCTGTTCTACAATGAACCCCTTCTCTGTTCTACAGTCCTTCCTGCACATTCATAAATGGATGAAGCAAGTATTAACCTATAAAGAAGTGACCTGAATAGAAGTTATGATTATGAAACAACCGTATAATTTGTGGATTTATAGAGATTATAACCTCTAAAGAAGTGACCTAAACAGCAGCCATGCAACATCTTTTTTACATGTTTCTTCAACATTTTGCTTTCTAAAGTACACATACTTCTTTCTCTTGCATAAAGCAATGTATGTTCACATGATATTTAGAACTGTAGGAGGGAAATGATCATAGAACTGTAAACTGTTGTTAGTAGAGGTTGCTATTATACTGAACATTATTTGGCATCACAAGTTGACCAAGGACAAAGTATATATATATTTGATGAGTCTATATTTATTTGTGTTAAGAATCTGTTTTGTATATTTATTTGAGATCTTTATGATTCCAAGCAATCATCTATAACACTTGTAGTAAGTTTACATGTACAACTCTATTTGCGGACATGCTACTTTTACTTCTATCTCAGGATTGCATTTACTATTATTTTGGAAGATAACACCAACAAAATATGTGGATACTGCGCTAGTACGTACATGGTAATTAGAATGTAAATATTCAGACCAAAGTATCAGATAAAAGGAGATTATATTTCATATAAACTTGACTGAAACTAAATCAGGAAAGCCATGTAAACAGGACCACCACTAGAAATATGATGTGCCTCTTTCAGGTATTGGAATTTTGAAACAAGAAAGGCATTGACTACATGACAGCAACCACGTACATGGAGTACAGGAAGATTAGGGAGGAGTTTTGTTCAAAATAAAAGCCAAGGAGCGGCCGTGTGCAGACTCATGGACGCATACATATGGGGAGTGACCGTTTACTACAGGTACCATCCCGATCTAGACACATACCAAACCATGGTGCTTATTCATATTTATATATGTAACAGATGCAAGTGCCATCCAGATTTGGGTTAGAGGGGGGAGAGGGAGGAAGCTCACCATGTACACGCGCATGACGACAAGTTGTACATCGCCGGATGGGTGGACGGGTTCAGAGACGAGGAGCACTGGTGTTCGCCGCCGCCATCGTCGGGCGAGACAAGGCCGTCGGGCTCGCGCTCATCCCGAACATGCCGCTGCAGGGTGCGCCCATCAGCACATCCTGCGGGAGGTCGGCCTCGCATGGCCCTATTCCAGAAGCACCATCCAGCAGGTGGCAGGAGACGAAGAGGATTGGTCGGTGCCGCGTCGGCGCCGAAACCCTAGCAATGGGGATGGGTTGCTGGAGAGCGCTAGTGGTGAATCTAGTAGGAGGGGAGGACGGAGCAGAGAGAGGGGAGGATGGGGGTAGGCTGCGCGTCGGCCATAGCCGCCGAAAGTCATCAGAATCATGGGGCGGCGGCGAGGTGTCGCATGGGAGGAGAGATGGGGGCGGCGGCGAGGAGTCCTGTGGGAGGAGATATGGGGGCTGCGGAGGGAGAGAGGAGCGGCTGAGAAGGGATTAGGGTTAGCATTTTATACCAGGAACGGTTAGCCGGGCTCGAGCGGGCTTGAGCGGGACTGTACTAGTCCGTCCATGACAGTATTCAAAAACGTCATCAGAAATCCATCATAGATTAACAGGTTTCTTGTAGTGATGGCCTGGCTAGCGGTGGGAGTAGTAGGGGGCAATGAGACCTCCGCCGCATCGCAGCCGGCCACAGGAGGCAGGAACGCGAGTCACGACCGACGCTGGTTTGGGCGGCTGGAGCAAGAAGACCAGAGGTTGAAGAAGCACTACGGCCGTTGGATGGACATCGTATGGTCACTGGAGCTAGAATCATGCATATTGACTAAGCTGACAAAGCCCTCGTCTCCATCAACTTAGTAGGCCCACAAGTCAGCCTGCCACTATACTGGGTCCCAGCTAGCAGGGGGAGTATTCATTTTTTTGTGCGTAATAAGGAGGCACTTCCTTGCGTGCGAAGATGTAGCTGGTGGGTCCCAGCAGTCAGGGGGGAAACGTTTTTTCACGAAATACGGTGGCCCGTCCGGGGGTCCCTACTGTCAGGTGGAGGAATAATTATTTTGCGCGTAATAAGGAGGCACTTCCGATGGACCTAGCTGTCAGCCACTCCACGTACAGTACTCTTCCGATGGAAGTCGTTCCTTGACGACGTTGACCACGCCGCGCCGATAGCACCAGGGCGGTGCACGATGGCGAGGCCTAGGAAGGGGACGACGCGGAGCTGGGGAAGACGCGGAAATGGATGCCCACGCATAGAGGAGTATGAGGGTTCACTCGTTCGCTGCGGTGTGAGGCTGCCGTCGCCTCAGAATAACAGGGGGTGTGGGTGAGTAGAGGGATGGCCTGGCCAGCAGGGGGAGTAGTAGGGGGCGGGGAGGCCTCCGCGGCATCGCAGCCGGCCACGGGAGGCAGGAGCATGAGGCACGACCAGCGCTGGTTTGGGCGGCTGGTGCAAGAAGACCAAAGGTTGAAGAAGCACTACGACCGTTGGATGGACATCGTACGGTCATTGGAGCTAGAATCGTGCATATGGACTAAGTTCACAAAGCCCTCCGTCCCCGTCAACTTAGTAGGCCCACAAGTCAGCCTCCCACTATACTGGATCCTAGCTAGCAGGGGGAGTATTCATTTTTTTGTCCGTAATAAGGAGGAACTTCCTTGCGTGTGAAGATATAGCTGGTGGGTCCGAGCTGTCAGCGGCGGTAACATTTTTTTCGCGAAATATAGAGACCCTTTTGGTGGGTCCCAGATGTCAGGTGGAGGAATCATTATTTTGCGCGTAACAAGGAGGCATTTCCTAGCGTGCGGCCATGGACCCAGCTATCAGCCTCTCCACATACAGTCCACTTCATATGCATGCCGGTCGTTGACCACGTTGACCAGGCCGCGCCGAGAGCACCAGGGAGGTGGACGACGTGGAGGCCTAGGAAGGGATTGGGGCTAGGGAAGACTTCAGTAGTTGTTTCCCACGCGGAGGGGAGTACGACTGTACAAGGGTTTACTGGTTCGTCTGCCGTCGCTGGAAAATAACAGCAGGTGTGGGTGAGTAGAGGGATGGCTAGGCCAGCGATGGGAGTACGATGGGGCGGTGAGGCCTGCGCGGCAGCATAGCCGACTGCGGGGAGGAGGGAGTAGGCAGTCCCGCCGGCGCTTGTTTGAGTGGCTAGAGCAGGAAGAGTAGAGATTGAAAAAGCACGACGGCCATTGGATGGACATCCAACAGTCACTGCTTGTGCGTCAACCTTTTTTTAGGAAAGCCTCAAATCTGTGGAAAACAGCATACAGCCCATTTGCTAATTCTTAAGGTTTTTTTTGGAGCACATATTCTTTTTTTTAGCATTACAGCCCATATTGTGGCCACGGTTAAAAAATTATACGAAATTTTGCATATTTCGGTGCGGTCCGAATTATTTTTAATCCCGAAATTTTGGTTCACATTCAAACTGATTTTAAAAATAAATGCATATCAATATAAAATCCAACAAATTGTCCACGCATAGAAATCAATGCAATTTAAAATCTCGAAATGTAAAAAATAAAAAAATAAAATTGAAACTAATTGCTGGTTTGATGTGTTTTAAAAATGTACATCCCATTTCTCATTACTGATAGGCCATTTTCTCGGCCAGCCGAATGAAGCTCTCCTCGTCTTGAAATATTTGCAGCCCAACAGGCCTGACAAAGCGACTTACTTGGCAAATCACAAAAAAACTGGGCTAGCCATTTTCAAAAAGAAAAAAACTACTGGGGTAGTGTGTGGTAAACATAAAAGAGAAGGCTGTCTAGACAGGCCAGAGTGCCCCGCACAGCCCAGTTGACACCCTGCTTACGTCTCAAAAACAAATTAGATAAATGCCACTCCAATTATGGTGATTCATAAAAATGCCACTGCAATTTCCAAACTTTGAAAAATGCCACTGCAATTTTTGCAAACTTTGGGAAACGCCACTGTAATTTGCAAACTTTGAAAAACGCCACTCCAGACATCGAAAAATGCCACTGGAAATGGCATGAAATGGCATTTTTCAAAGTTTGAAAATTGCAGTGGCATTTCTCGGAAACACCAGATTTGGAGTGGCATTTATCAAATTAACCCAAAACAAAAATAACTGGGTCAGCTGCCGGGTCCCTGGTGTCAGCCGCTCGTTGTGCAATTCTCTCGTTTATTGACTATGTTGACAATGGCATGGGACCCAGATGTCAGAAATCCATTAGGAGGAGCCATTTTTATTGGCTTGAAATAAGGAGGCACTTTCTTGTGTACTGCCATGACCTTGGTGGGTCCCTGCTATCATCCTCTCCACGTACAATCATCTCCTGATTGTGTGCGCGTCAACTTGGTAGGCCCACAAGTCAGCCTCTAAACCCGTGGAGGACAAATACAACCCATTTATATTAAAAAAACAGCCCATTCCATACGTTCAAACGGAAAGTTCAACATTCAGAGCAAAGTAATAGGCCTGATCCACATATAGAGTACCGAACTTCCACGTTGACAACCATCATAGCCAAGTTAACTATCTACTCCCACTAATACTCTAGTAGCGTACAAGTACTAACTTACTCTTAGCTAACTAGACGATGCCGGCCGCCATCTGCGGTACACGCTAAACGCCGGCACCGGTGTCCTCCGCCTCGCCTCAGACTTGTCAGAGGTGTGATAGGGCACGTTGCTCGCGCGCGTTGGCCCTTTCCATGCCGGCATGGTCCACCGAAGCTTTGGCTTCTAAGCGGGAAACCCACTTGACAAGCTGGTAGTAAAAATCGGCGTTGCGAACGTGTGCGTGCCCGACAGCCTCCAGGGCTATTCGCCGGGCGCCGGCCTCCACATAGTCGGCCCAGTTGCGGGCGCTCTGCTCGCGACTCAAAGCGTCGGTGCGCTACTGCTCCATGTCCCGCTGGTGGCACAAATCGGCAATACGCTGCTCCTCCGCCAGGCGGTCGCGCTCCAACAACTCCTCATAGTCCGCATTGCCATCTAAAGACCGATAGAATGCCTCCTCCCTCCGTCTGCCTTCCGGTGAAAAACCAAACACTAGTTCCGGCGGTGACCGCCTCCGGTGTCGCCTATCGCGGACGGGCGGGGGCATGGCGGACGTGGCGAGAGCGAGGATAAGTGATGAGCGACGTCGGGCCGGTGGGGGCTTATGAGGATAGGGCGATTTGGGTGATGGTGCCACCGGAGAAGCCCGAGAAACAGTAATTATAGGTGGATGGTAGGCGAACTAGCGTGTCGCGAGAAACACGACGGTCATCGCGGTCATCGGAATTCAATGCATAAGCAGGCATGGCTTAGCGTGCCAGCTTGCCGTGGAAAACTAGAAAAATTGAAATTATGATTGTGCCGTCCCGTCCCGTCAGTGGTGCGTCCCGTCCGTGTTGGGTCGCACGCCGGCATGACGGTCAAACGAGTGCACTCGAATCATCCAGATGAGGTACTCCCTCCTTGTAAAAAATGATTCCACCACTCATCATCTACCTTGGTTGGTTAGATTTTTGAATTAAGCCCGGCAAACCGGAAAGGAGGTAGTACATGCGTGATCCGCTATTTATTCGTGTATGATCGAGTAGGTCATTTTTTGAATTGAGCCCTGCAAACCGGAAAGGAGGTAGTACGTGAGTGATCCACTATTTATCCGTGTAGGATCGAGTAGGTCGGATAGTGTATGTGTAGGATCGAGTAGGTCGGACGGTGTATGTGTACGAACGCAGTAGTGGATGAACGTTTTCTTCAGATTCGCATGGCATTTTCTTTAGACCAGCTTGTCAGTTTCTTCAGTGGAAGGCATTTTTATTCAAAAAACTACCACTTCAGATCTTGCGTCAGAACTAAAACTACCAGGAGCGCATTAGTAGGCTAGCTAGTGATCGATCAATAACTTGTAAACACTGAGCGAACAGAAATAAGGACCTGTTAGTAACTTGTAAACATTGAGAACACAGAAATAAGGATCATGTTGTGCACAGTAGTAAGAGCCGATCCGTTCAAATTGAGCATCCAATCATTGAATCCTGTCCTGCACCTCCAATGTAGGTCCACCCTGCCAATAAATTCACACGCAAACCACTAGTATTACTATCTAATGACAGTACAAAAAGAGTAGCAAGATAGTAGAAAACCATGTACCTTCGTAATGAACAGCTCATAGTGCCATCAATTGGATATAAAGGTTTGGAAGAAAACATGCTCCTAATGTTGAACCAGTTGGACTTTTTGTGCAGTTCCACTAAAATCGAGCATCCCTGTTTGCATAGATATTGAAAGTGTGATTACTATAAAAGTGGCACTAGTTGAAGCATAGACTCACAAATATAAGCATTCCAATTTCTTAATGGGAAAAGGTAGCAAGACTGTTTCTAACCACCTGTTTGAAGGAATAAATAAGGCAACAGCGGCTGATGTCAGAAAGGCATATATAGTTATTTCTAAAAGAATGATCGATTCCTGACCTTTCCTCTTCTTTTAAGCATATTTTGTGCAGTTCAACTAAAATAGAATGCCATCACTGCCTTAACAATTTAGTGACACTGTACAAAAGGAAATGACTTAACATTACATCATGATGTCAGGTATGTAGTCGACAGGCATTAGAGACAAACATACAGACCTCCTCCGATAACATAATGAACATTAATTTTAACAAAGGTGTGACTAGCTTTACCAGGATAATTTGAGTGAACTCTACATGCTCTGTTCCTTAATTTAAGACGTTTTCGTAGTTTAATTTAAAGTACCCAAACGTCCAGTATTTAGAAAAATAGGTAATAGTTTTATGGAGCACATATCTGGGAAAGCTTGCCACACTTTATATATGTCCATAAGCTAATGCAACACCATTCGAATAGTACAAATATACACTAATCCAGTGGCTAGTGCAACAGTAGAGTAGTTATTTTATTACAGGGTACAATACAATGGTTTTACTGAACATATTTCCATAAGCTCTAGCACTGGAAGATTTTTATAAGAATTAACAATACAAAATGTAAAGGTAACAAGTTTCAGCATTGGTATACTAGCTGTGCAAGAGCATAAAACCAAATACAAAAGTCTGACGGTAACTAGCATTATTAAGTAATGACAGTATTAAAAAATTGCAAACCATGTACCTTCAAGGTAAATATCATTTCGAACTCGAGTGGACATGAAAAATTGCTATCCCAATCTTGATAATCGATCAAACATAAAAACTTGATCGAACAAATCAGTACAATAGCCAAAGGAGGAGGTGCACACTCTTGACCTTTCCTCTTGTCTTCATAATTTTTTGTGCAGTTTAACCAAAATAAAATGACATCAGCGCCTTAGCATTTAGGTGACACTGTACAAAAAAATTGACTTATCTCATGAAAGTGAGGTATGTAATCTATAAGCATTAACAGTGCAAAAATCTAAAGGTAGTAACAAGTTTCATCGTCGGTATACTAGATGTGCAACAACATTAGAATGCCTTAGCTGAAAAATCTTTAATACATCCACAATCAACACCTAACCCTGAAATAATCCAGAGACATTAAATGGCATTGCTTAAATTTATCGGTGGCATTAGACTGAGTGCGGCATTAGTTAAATGTGGCATCACTTTAGCAGTAGCATTGGTTGACTTTACCGCTGGCGGTATACTAACAACAAAAAAGTGGCAATAAGAGCATGGGAAACCCATTCAGACAGTGGGCGCACTAGCACGATGTACCTCCACAGACGCAGAGTGGTGAGGGAGGTATGGTTACCCAGAGCAACAAATATCCAGGAAGCATATGTGGATCACGTCCCATTTTTGTTCTCTTTAGCCACCTTTTTACTATGTGAGGACAACAAACCGATCGACCTGGGCATTCTCTATTGCGTTGTCATGCCTTTCTACCCTTCTTTAACCAAGAGACAGGAGACTCGTTCCTTAGCTACTGATTTTCCCCTTTTCAACCTAGATGCGGGTTTGATGCCTACTATCTTGGACAGTTCAGTCTCCCTTCATTTCCTTATTCAACCTAGACATGGATTAGTCTGCATGAAGTAGGGTTTCCTTTAATAATGCAAATTAAGGTTTTCATCTGCGTAACCAGCAGAGCAGACAATAGGAAATTGGGAAGATGGTGGAGTGGAAAAAGATCCACATACAGCGATGTGGTAGATGGGGCAATAGAACAAGGGTATGGTTCGAAAATAGGTAGCATACCTGAGGGTCGGTGGGAGGTGGCTTCGCTCGTGGTTGTCGTCCTCCGCACGCACTACAGCAACGAGCTTGGGGACGGAGGCCATCCCACGCGGGCGCTAGGTCTGAGAGGACGGCCTTGTTGTCAATGCGTGACCTCGCTCGCCGACAACGAGTGCGTCAATGCTGCACGTCCTTTTCTTCCCCGATGGATGAGGGAGTCCTGGATTAGGGGGTCTCCGGACAGCCGGACTATATCCTTTGGCTGGACTGTTGGACTATGAAGATACAAGATTGAAGACTTCGTCCCGTGTCCGGATGGGACTCTACTTGGCGTGGAAGGCAAGCTAGGCAATACGGATATGTACATCTCCTCCTTTGTAACCGACCTTGTGTAACCCTAGCCCCCTCCGGTGTCTATATAAATCGGAGGGTTTTAGTCCGTAGGACGACATACAATCGTACCATAGGCTAGCTTCTAGGGTTTAGTCTCTCCGATCTCGTGGTAGATCAACTCTTGTACTACTCATATTATCAAGAATAATCAAGCAAGACGTAGGGTTTTACCTCCATCAAGAGGGCCCGAACCTGGGTAAAACATCGTGTCCTCGGCCTCATGTTACCATCCGCCTTAGACGCACAGTTCGGGACCCCCTACCCGAGATCTGCCGGTTTTGACACCGACATTGGTGCTTTCATTGAGAGTTCCTCTGTGCCGTCACCATAAGGAAGGATGCCTCGTCTCGTTGTTAAAAACAACATCACCGCCGGGGGAGCCCTGGATATCGGCCAAACTCTCCGGCTATGCAGTTTCATCATGATTGCCCGTTCGGCTGCTGCCCCGATGATGACTTCTCGGGTCATCGAAAACAGCCTGCACGTCGGCTCGGAATTCACCGAGCAGATGGATCCAATGGAGCTCTCTTCACTAAACGAGCTCTTGGATCGCATCGCTGCCTTGGGAGTCACTACGGACTATGATCGGATTGGGCTTAAACCCGATCAAAGGGAGATTAACTCTCCATCGGTCACCCATCATGTTGCGGTGGTGGAGGAACAATGCGGCGATTCTTCTTCTATTTTGAGGACTAACTATGTCCGGATTCCTGAGCTCTCCGAGCCGGATACCCGTTTACGGGAGGACATCACCCAAGTCCTGAACCTAGAGTCAGGCAGCGGGCCAGACTTATCGGGCAACATCCCGGAACCTGAAATTCCAAGATCGGAAACACCTCAGCCCCTGGGTCTCAGATTGGGTAGGGGTTCGGACCCAATTCCACCCACCCACCCAGACATAAACGATATTTCCCACATCAGGCAAGAGCCCCATGAAACAGTACATCATTATTGGGCCAGATTCCTCCTTGTGATGAACAAGGTTAAGGACTGTCGCGAGGAAGACGTGGTCTCATTTTTCTGCAATAATTGCACGGACAAGGGAATCCTTTACGCCTTGAGTCGTCGTGACATATCACGCTTCGCTGACTTGGCGTCCATAGTACGAAAGTACTGTGCGATGGAAAGCGCCTGGAAAACCGAAAAGAAATTTTGGGATAATCCGGCTCGGAATATACACCCAGTCCGATGTAAAAGGGTGCACTATCATAAGACACCCGAGTTAGTTACAAAGAAACAAAAACCCTCTTTAGGGCATGGAACCATATTGGAGGGATGGCTTAACGGACCCTGCAAAATTCATAGTACAGCGGATACCATACCAACACATAGCCTTAGAGCATGTTGGATACTCCGGCAGGTTGCCAAAAGTGGTGAGGATCTTCTCATCTCAAATACCACAGAGCACCATCCCGTGGATAGCAATACGGTATTAACAGTCTTTGAAACCTTCGCATCAAATAATAGGCGCAAGCGACACTCCGCAGCCTCGCCGAAATCTGCCACGTGGGAGCAGTAAATCCATGGAGTGACACGGCTATTATCTTCAATGCCAGTGACGAACCTAAATTCCGAATAGCCCGAGCACCAGCTGCACTGGTCCTCTGTCCAATTGTGGACGGCTTTCGACTCACCAAAGTACTCATGAACGGCGGCAGTGGATTGGACCTCATCTATGAGGAAACCCTTCAAAAATGGAAATAGACTGGAACCGCATTGAGCAAAGCAGCACAACCTTCAGAGGAATCATCCCCAGTAGGGAAGCACGCTGTGCTGGGAAAATCACACTAGATCTGGTATTCGGCACGCCGGAGAACTATAGGTCCGAAGAAATTACATTCCAAGTGGCACCGTTCAGTAGTGGATACCACGCCCTTTTAGGACGGGAAGCGTTCACGATCTACCAAGCCATACCCCATTATGGGTACACGAAGCTCAAAATGCCCGGGCCCAACGGAATCATCACTCTCGCTAGTGATCCGGACACAGCACTCCGCGCCGAAAACAAAACAGCCGCATTGGCCCTCGAGGCATTATCCGAAGCCCTTTCGGACGAGGAATTAACCGTGCTATGCTCCAAAGTGGACAGGGATGATGTGATACTTGACAAGAGATCCAAGTCCACATCTTTTAAACCAGCGGATGAAATAGTCAAATTCCAAGTCCACCCAACGGACCCTACAAAAACAGCCTCCATCGGGGCACAGTTAAACCCCGCCGTGGACGCCGCACTAAGAGAGTTCCTTCGCGAGAATTGGGATATATTCGCCTGGCACCCCTCAGACATGCCAGGAATCCCACACAGGCTGGCCGAGCATAGCCTCAATATTCTAAAGGGATTCAAGCCGGTCAAGCAGGCTCTTCGGCGTTTCTCTGCACCTAAGAGACAAGCTATGGGAGAGGAACTAGCCAAGCTATTGGAGGCCAGATTCATTAGAGAAATAAGACACCCGGACTGGCTAGCAAACCTGGTGATGGTACCAAAGAAGGACAAATCCTGGCACCTATGTGTCAATTTCAAGGACCTCAACAAGGCTTTCCCAAAGGATCCCTTCCCCTCCCCCGCATTGATCAAATTATCGATGCTACCACAGGACACGAGTCATTGTGTTTCCTCGACGCATACTCCGGCTACCACCAAATCAAGATGGTAGAGTCCGACCAAGACGCAACGGCATTTATCACGCCATACAGCCCCTTCTATTTCAACACAATGCCTTTTGGGCTAAAAAACGCCGGCGCAACATATCAGCGCATGATCCAGACATGTCTGGAGAAACAGATCGGCAAAATAGTAGATGCATATGTAGATGATGTGGTCGTTAAAACCAAACACGTCGACTCTCTAATAGACGACTTGAGTCTCGCATTCGACAACCTCCGAACATACGACATCAAGCTCAATCCGGAAAAATGCGTTTTCGGCGTACCAGCCGGAAAACTCCTGGGCTTCATTGTCTCCAGTAGAGGAATTGAAGCTAATCCGGCCAAAATCCGAGCTCTGTCACAGTTGGCTATCCCAACGGACCTCAAACAAATCCAGAAACTAACTGGATGTGTGGCGGCTCTAAGCCGCTTTATCTCCTGCTTAGGAGAAAAGGCATTACCCCTTTATCGCCTCCTTCGGCGCACCGAACACTTCGAGTGGACGGACGCTGCCACAGCCGGATTGGAGAAATAAAAGCCATACTGGCAACCAACCCAATCCTAGCCGCGCCAAACATCGGCGAACCAATGTTGTTCTACATTGCGGCAACTCATCAAGTTGTAAGCGCAGTGCTCGTCATCGAACGAGAAGCTGACGGACATAACTTCCCTCTTCAAAAGCCGGTATACTATGTATCCACTGTCCTCACTCCATGCAAATCATGGTACCAACATTATCAAAAGATAGCCTATGCGGTATTCATGGCATCCCGGAAGCTGCGACACTACTTTCAAGAGTGTTCGATTACAGTAGCCTCGGAAGTGCCACTTAATGATATTATAAACAACCGCGACGCTACGGGCCGGATTGCCAAACGGGCCATTGAGCTCCTCCCATTCGACATAACATACAAACCTCAGCGAGCCATTAAATCGCAAGTATTGGCTGACTTTGTCGCCGAATGGACGAAACCGAACTCCCTAAAGAGTACGGCGCATACTCCAATTGGATCATGCACTTCGACGGCTCTAAAATGCTGGCTGGTCTGGGGGCTGGCGTCGTCCTGACGTCCCCAACCGGAGATACAGTTCAATACATACTGTAGATACTGTATACAGACTCCAACAACGCAGCCGAATACGAAGCCCTATTACATGGTCTTAGGATGGCAGTTTCCATGGGCATTCAACGCCTGGAGGTGCGTGGGGATTCGAACCTCACAATATCCCAAATAAATGGAGACTTCGATGCCAAGGATCCGAAGATGGTGGCCTATCCAAACGCCGTCCTAAAGATGTCAGCTTGGTTCGAGGGGCTCGAATTTCACCATGTGGCTCGGGAAAACAATCAGGCGGCGGATATCCTCGCCCGCATCGGCGCAAAACGCGATGCGGTCCCCCCAACATCTTTTTGGAGAGGTTGTTTAAGCCATCCGTAGTATGGGAAGGGGACACCGGTAACAATAGTCCGGACCCGGCCAAAATGCCCGATACCGAACACTCTGACATAATCGGAGGCTCCGCCACCGAAATAACACCTTCAGCCCACGTAATAATGGCCCTCATTGCCCCATGGACAGAACCATTCCTGGCCTACCTAACTAGGAACGAACTCCCCAAGGACCAAAATGAGGCATGCTGCATAGTGCGGCGATCTAAAGCCTACAGGGTCCAAGAGGGAGAGCTGTATAAAAAAAGCACTACCGGAGTCTTTCAAAGGTGCATCTCCGAAGAGGAAGGGCGGAAGCTTTTGGCAGAAATTCACGCCGGACTCGGTGGCCACCACGCCGCAGCCCGGGCCCTCGTAAGCAAGGCCTTCCATACAGGGTTTTATTGGCCGACGGCCCGGGCAGACACATAGGACTTGGCCCAACGCATCGCTGGTTGCCAGCTTTTTGCAAACCAAAGCCACATGCCACCCACCGCCCTCCAAACAATCCCCATCACCTGGCCCTTCATGGTCTGGGGACTTAACATGGTCGGATCCCTTAAGGGGGGAACCCATAAGAAAAAATACTTACTAGTCATGGTGGATAAATTCACCAAATGGATAGAAGCCAAACCTGTTCAAACAGTCGAATCCGGACCGGTGATTGACTTCATATCCGGGGTTGTACACCGTTATGGCGTCCCCCACAGCATCATCACTGATAACGGCACGAACTTCACGGCAGACGAGGTAAAACTCTGGTGCAGCAACATGGGCATCAAGCTCGATTATGCTTCCGTCTATCACCCACAAACCAACGGCCAAGTTGAGTGAGCAAATGGTCTTATCATGAGCGGCATTAAAGCCAGATTAGTGCGGTCCTTAACGGAGTCTAACATGCACTAGGTAGAGGAGCTCGACTCCGTACTCTGGGGGTTGCGGACCACACCGAATCGTAGTACCGGATATACACCCTTCTTTATGGTGTACGGTGCAGAGGCAGTTCTGCCCTGCGACATAATTCATGACTCACCTCGAGTGCACATGTACGAAGAAAGAGAAGCCGAGCTTGATCGGCAGGACAGTCTGGACACCCTGGAGGAGGAGCGCGATGTGGCAAAAGCCCGTTCCGCATTCTATCAGCAACAGGCTCACAGATACCAAAGCAGAAAATTACGGGCCAAAACTTATAAGGTTGGTGAGTTAGTTCTACGCCTGCCGGAGAAGAAAAAGACCAAGCTCGAGCCCAAATGGGAAGGTCCCTTCATTATTGACCAAGTTCTGACTGGTGGAGCATACCGTCTGTGGGATGCATCGAATAATCGACTTGAGCCGAACCCATGTAACGCAGCCAGGCTCCGAAGATTCTATGCCTAGCGCCGGACTCTATGTTCGTCTCCTTCATCTGCCCATTTTTTGCATATATATTATCTGTCTTTTTTCTCTTTCTTTCTTTTATTATCTGTCAAGACCTGCATGGTCCAACTTGTGCCTCGCTTGCACACTATAGATGCGCTAACCGCGCTCATTATACCTGGGGGCTTCTTACACAGAAGCTTAATTATCTATCTGGGCTTCATGCCCAGCACATGTGTTATTCTTCCGCATGTACCTTTTCTTCGCCATTATATGTATCGATATGACTTAAGTTTTGGCCAAGCTGGGTTGCCTGGCTCTTGTATTTATGCCCTACATTCCCGTTAATTCGGCTAGGGCATAAGGGGAGCACCTCTGCAATTGTTACTGCTGGGTCAGCCGGATGTGTACCTCAGACTGGGTGAAGCCGAAAGCTAGCGTTCTTAAGAGAATATTCGGTCGGTGAACAAAAGATGATTTTTATTTATTTTCCATATGTGCCCCCAGATGTTTTTTCTTGCGTTTCCTCTCACAGTTCGGACATGCACTTTAGGGCATGCGTACCCAGGGAAAGGAACCCTTAACGGAACTATTCTCCCTGGAAGATGTTTCTTACTACCCATGTAATATAACATAACTAGTTGGGCACTTGTCTGCTCAAGCACTAATGACCCCTACGCCTGGTCTCCACGCATACCCCGGTTCTTATATAACTGAGCGGGTATTTGGATACACTCCAGACTATCGGGTCCTGAGGTTGAAGCGAAAAGGTCCGCCATAACAAATGATCTACAATGCGGCTAGAAGGCATTATACATGTCACTTTAATTACATAGTCATGTAGACTGACTAAATTCCTCTTCTATACCATCCAACAGGCGGTCTAGCCTACAATCCTGTTGGGAATACTTTGCGGCTAATTCTACTTACCCATAGACTAAGCTAACGGGGATCTCTTTCCCGTCAGGCCCCACAGGTCCGACCTCGGCCATGTGATTTGGGTCAGCCTTGGTATACCGAGTCTTCACCATGGCCCAGGCTTCCCTGGCACCTTGACGGCAGGCAGATATCTTCCATAATCGGAAGCGCCTCCGTGCTCCCTTGAGCTTCTCCACAAGCTCTCCAACACCTTATGGCAGGGAGATGGATGGCCACAAGGCCTGGGCAATACCTTGCATCACCTGCGGAACTTGTTCGTGCAGTTGTGAGAGCTCGGATAGAAGATCACCCGCAGACCCGGGCATCTCCTCCACGGGACGACCCGTCAGTATACCTGCAGACATAACTCTGTTAGCCGGCTTCTCCGCCGTCCCCTTTATTAAGGGTTCGTTCAAGCACTTACTGAATATGTCGCGTCGAAGCCGCTTATTCTCCTTCTCGGAGTCCGCAAGCTGGGCTCGAACATCTTTCAGTTCCACGCTCATCTTGGTATTGGTGTCTTGGAGATTGTTTTTCTCCCGCCTGACCTCAGTCAGCACGCATTCGCCAGCCTTTAGCTATCATATGGCGTGCTGCTCCTCCGGATTCTCTCCGGATTCATCTGCAACATCTCTTATTAGATCTGCAGCCATGCCGCATGCTATATGGTACCTATCATTCTTTGAAAGAAATGTTATCAACTGGGGACTTTTTAGGTTCCTTCAATGCGGAAACAGCAGCCCGAAGTTGGGTCTTGCATTCCTCCAGCTCCTGTGACAGTCGACTATTCTTCTCTGTAAGAACCTGCACAATAAGATGATCCTTAAATCAGTTCTGCAAACTGTTTCAAGTCTCAGGGGCTACTGATACATATAATCATCAGATTTTCTTACCCGTACATCATTTTGCATACTGGTCTGTGGCTCTGGCTAGACCATTTTGAGCAGCACGGAGGTACGCCTCTCCAGAATGGAAGGCATCAAATGCCTCTGGTGAGAAGCAAGAGTCGCGGAGTACGGCCTGGCGACGCCTATTATTCATGGCGCTCTCCACTTCTGAATTTGTAGCGGATAGCCTATCCGCATCCTCTGTAGGGGGAGTATCCGGCGTCCGCCCCATGTTGGCTTCCGCCTCTATGTCCGATCATGGAGCCCGACTGGTGGAAGCGTGATCGGCAGCCTCACTGGACATATTCCGGTGAGCGTTTTTTCTGTTAACGAAACATGGACGTCATTACATTTCAAGAAAGGCGACAACCACGGAGTGGGGTTTCTGTCATACCTCTGCGCCGGCATCTCCGTCCTGACCGCTTCCTTTTTGGCCTGCCCGGCCTCGGTGCCTCTTGTTGGCGAGTTGCTGCGGGTTCGGCATGGTGTCCCGAATGCCTTCCCTGTAAAAACACCATATGTATGTGGTAGGTGAAGTGTCTAAAAGGGGATCCTAGTTTTTGGAGTTGGGATTTTTGGTTTTTCTTACGTGCAACGCAGGAACAGTCTGGGATAGTCGGCCGTAATGGCCACCATGGCGTCATCACAGCTTAATTGATAGAACTGCCGGTCTTTAGCTCCACGAATATGTCCGGATCTTCTTCGAGTCCGGGACCGAGGGCCCGGTCAGGGTCCTCTGGTTGTGGAGATGGGCTGCTGACCTCCCTTATGGCTTTTCGCAGTTCCTGCCGCAAAATGGCAAGGTGAGTACCTACAACAAAGAATGCGGGAAGAATGGGAGTAAGGACATATAACTCACACAGCTTGGAGGGTTGTACATGGAGAATCCATCCCGTGGCTTGATGCGGATGAACTCCTCTTCCTCCCCCTTGAACAATTCGGACAGAATTTTTGCTAAAGCGGCAGCGTTGTCCAGACCCTTACGCCCGCAACGGGTGGCGTCATCTTCCCCGCTAAAACACCACAGGGGGTGCCCTCGATATTGAAGTGGTTGCACTCCCCGCATTATGCGTATTGACATAACCTCGATTACTGTCAATCCTGATTGAGCCAGCGGTTGAATCCGGTTCATCAGGTAAAGGACTTCTCCGTTGTCTTCCTCCTGGGGGCTCCGTGGGTGCCAACTTCGTCGTTTCTTCAGAGGAGTATTCCTGAACTCAGGAAGACCCCGCCGAACAGGGTTCGGAAGGGGGACCTCCTCCATATAAAACCATTTCGAAGGCCAGTCTTTGGATGTCTTCTTCGGAGTACCGGACAGGTATCCGATTTCGGCGATGCACCATATTTCGGCTCTGCCCACTTGATAAAGTGACCCCTTCTGTGTGCGAGGGACAAGGCAAAATAACCTTTTCCACAGCTCCAAATGAGCCTCACAGCCCAGGAATAACTCGCAGAGGGCAACATAGCCGGCGATGTGTAAAATGGAAGCATGGGTGATATTATGCAGTGGGAGGCCGTAAAACTCCAGGAGCCCGCGGAGGAACGGATGAATTGGAAATCTGAGTCCCCTTAATAAGTAAGGAACAAGGCATACCTGCTCCCTCGTCGAGGGGCTGGGGCAGCTCTCCGCTTGCTCCCCGCCATTGTAGCTGGCGAGCCCGGCTCGGACAGGAACCATATACGCTGGAGGGAGAAATCCCTTGGTCTGCAGCTCGACTAATCGACTGTGTGGGACGGAACACCTCTCCCAATCACCGGCTTAGGGCTACGGGGGCGGGAGGAGGAGCTGTGGAGGTCAAACATGCTGGAGTGGATCTTTCCGAAGCGCGCTCCGATGAATTCTCGCTGGGGGAGGATGGTATGGATTGGATCTAAGAATCCCCATTCCCTTTAATAGACAATTTATTTATCGGGCTAGGGGGGCGAATGTAAAAATGCCCTGGCTCCTCGTATTCATTCAACGCGTGGAAGATAGCCCTTATTAGGCGCGGAAGCCAAGAAGCCCAACATTTATGGTACTGGACACTACTTGACAAACGTCTGAAATTTGGAGAGGAACCCGCCTTGCAATGCCGAAGACAACACTGCGCACCGGACTCATCGCCATTGAAGCCTGGTTCAGGGGCTACTGAGGGAGTCCTGGATTAGGGGGTCTCCGGACAGCCGGACTATATCCTTTGGCCGGACTGTTGGACTATGAAGACACAAGATTGAAGACTTCGTCCCGTGTCCGGATGGGACTCTACTTGGCGTGGAAGGCAAGCTAGGCAATACGGATATGTATATCTCCTCCTTTATAACCGACCTTGTGTAACCCCAGCCCCCTCCGGTGTCTATATAAACCGTAGGGTTTTAGTCCGTAGGACGACATACAATCATACCATAAGCTAGCTTCTAGGGTTTAGGCTCTCCGATCTCGTGGTAGATCAACTCTTGTACTACTCACATTATCAAGAATAATCAAGCAGGACGTAGGGTTTTACCTCCATCAAGAGGGCCCAAATCTGGGTAAAACATCGTGTCCCCTGCCTCCTGTTACCATCCACCTTAGACGCACAGTTCGGGACCCCCTACCCGAGATCCGCCGGTTTTGACACCGACAGCGGATCTGTGACCACCAGTGAGGAGGGAGAGAGAGGCCGTCTTTTTTAGATCTGGAGAGAGGGTGATAGTGTGAGAAGCAAGTGGGCAGCCCTTAGTAAGAAAGCTCTGAAGCTCCAGCCTATATATCTTTTCTATACTACTAGTACTAGAGGTGGAGTAGTGGTAGAGTAGTTTATATTTTCTCTGCAAATAGTACAAGTTAGTTGTGCTTCAAAACTGAATGGCACACCATTAAAAAAATAAAGGTCGATAACTAATGCGGCACCTCGGGCCAACATGGCCAGATTGCATTTTGCACGAGAAATGACACACCATGTTTCACTGACATGTGGTCCCGTTCCAACATGTCAGTGAGACGACAGCAAGTCCTTTTGTACAATTTCCGAAATGACGTGTAGGCTGGGGCGCCTCTTCGTGTACCGTGGCGAACTGGCAACTATCCACCAATTCTTCACCTTTCCCTCTCAATTTGGAACTGCTGTCACACGCTCTTCCTCCCTCCTCCATTTGCCTTCACCCTTCCTTCTTCCATTGTTCGATCGTCTTCTCCATGGAGGGAACAAGCCAGAAATGACCCCGTTATTCTTGCCCCGATCTGAAAGATGACGTGGTGGGGGAACTCATTGATCGGTGCAACGTCATCACCTCGGCTAGCATGGCAGGTTCGTTCAAGCCCATTCTCGACTCAACTAATAACATCATTACAAGGAACCCAAGGGTCCAGGAGTGGTTTGATCTCCCCTATCCTCTTCGCTATAAGCCTGTTCGCATGGGCGCGGACGACGGACGCCTCGCCTTGTGCAAGTTGATGCCGCTTGATAACGATACGTGTGATTTCAAGATGCCATCGCTTTAGGGTAAGGCCTGGGCTGGCGCAAATGGAGATTGGGTTGTTTATATTGGGTACAATTGCGAGTGGGAACTTGTGAATGTGTACACTCATCAGCAGATTCCACTTCCAAAAATCTCCGAGTGCCCTGAGGTTGAGCACACAGATGATCTACTTACGTTCAAATACGATAATGGTGACTGTGGTCTACGGAAGATAGCAATTTGTTGAGTTCCCAACCGCTCTTGGAATTACAAGAACTATCAAGTTGTTGCTATCTTCGACAAGCTTGTTTCCGTCCTTTGTGGTTCGACTGGATGGATATTGCTCAAGAATCAGTTTCTGTACACGGATGAGTACTATGATGCAATTCAATACGAGGGTCTTGTGTTTGCTGCCACCACTTGTGGCTCTGTTTTTGCATCGGATCCTCGTAGTTTCGGCATGTTTGTCTTCCACCGTAATTACAATTGTTTCATCCACATGCATGCGGGTTAGCAAGTTTCCCTTTACTAATTAACCTTCTTCTTGTGTTTCCAAGGTCCTGTGAACATTCCACCACCTATACTTGAAAAAAATTATGACCAAGGGGGAGATGGCGATGGTGATGATCACGAGCATGAGGACGAGCAGAACTTATATACTCAGTGGCTCCTAGCAACTAATTCCGATGGATCACCTCTTCTTGTCTGTATACAGTGCACTTTGATTATTACTACTGAGGTAGAAGGTGTTCTCTCCCATGGTCGCCCTCTCCGGACCTATTCCAACACCCGTTGCACAGTATTCGAGATTGATACTAGTGTGCTAGTGCCAACACCTTCTCCCTGGTATATTATTGATAGTCTTGGAGAAAATTCGCTCTTCCTTGGACAAAACTACCCAATGATGGTGAAAGGCGATCTAGCTGCTATTGACACAACGTTACTACCATTTATGAGAAGCAACTGTATCTATACCTCGGACATTGCGGTGGTTCCTTAACCTGGTCCTGATATATGCCGCTTTTGTCGGATCTCGGGTTCCGGCAAAACCCACTAGGTTCGAACACTGGGGTGCGCGCGAAGATCTCCCCCTACCGGTCCATGTCCTAGCTTCGCTAAGATCTCAAGGGCAAACTCGACGAACTCGCAACACAAAGGACACAAGATTTATATTGGTTCGGGCCACCACTGTGGTGTAATACCCTACTCTAGTGTGATTTTGTGAATTGCCTCTTGGGCTAACGATGAACAGTACAAGGGGAAGAACAGCCTCCTGAGGCGAGGTGTTCTTATGCTTGGTGAACTTGTGGTTGTTTGGGTATCCTCCCCTAGCTATGGTGGGTGTGAGGATGAACTGAATGAGTTGAGACCCCTCCTACTGTGGTGGCTAATCCTATTTATAGAGGCCCTGGTCCTCTCCCCAAATATTGAGCGGGGAAGGAGCCAACAACGGCCAATTTGAAAAGGGACAGCTAGTACACTTATCTTGACCAAAGCAATCTTCGCCTGCAAAAGGCTCTGCTGGTGACGCCACCTTGGGCTCCATGGTGACCTCCATCTTGCCATCCTGGTGGTCATGGTCTCGTTGCACCGATATGGAAACCTTTCCTTAACGCCTCGGTACTCCACGCCTGCGCTTGCTTCCTTAGCACCAAAGAGGAAACAAGGACACTGTGCGCGCTGGCGCCCACCTGGCCTTGGTCGTCATGGCTCATGTCAGAGGAACCTCGCGAGGTTTGTCTTGCCTTGGTCTCTCCGCCCCTCGCGAGCCAGCCTGGTGAGGCTGCTCCTGATGAGGTCTTGTGTCATCCGCCTCGCGAGGCTTGGCCCCTCGCGAGGGTCTTGGGTGCTTGTTGGTGAAGATGGGCCGTACGGGCTCGCTCACAGAGCCACGCTATGGACCACAGGCAGGCAAGTCTGGGGACTCCCATTCCCAGAACGCTAATAGTAGCCCTCGGGCCCAAGGCGCACTCGGGCTTGGCTTTGAGGTGAAGCTAAAGGTCAAGTGCGGAGCGCCCAGGCACCAATAGCCTGCGGCCTTGGTCGACGCGTGGCGGTTGATTGGGCGTGGGCGTCTCCGCTTCCCCATGCTTCCTCGGCAACTGCCCGACTTGACAAGTCCCTGCAACATGCAAGGAAAAACCAGCATTACCTGTGATCATGGGGGCGCTGGTTAGCCTTCTCCTGCTATAAATGGGAGGGGGAGCCCCCGTCACCCATCTCTTCCCATTTCTCTTGCTTCTCCCCCCTCGCATCATTGCCGACACCAATGGTGCCCATCCGAAGGTTTTCTGTGGCATAGAAAGGAAAGACTCCCCTCGACGGGCTGGTACCGCTCCCGCCGAAGAAGAGGCCGGCCCACCGCCACGACGAGGCGACGATGCAGGTGGTGACAAGGCCTTGGTGCGAGCAGCCTCCTCCCGGGTATCCGTTACCCCTGTACGCCCAAGCCGGGGGCTGAGGAGGGAGAGGCGACGAGCGTCGGCGCGCGTGCCGTGGCCATGGAGTCCACGCCACAGACTCCTCGCGCGAGCTCGTGCTGTGGTTGGCAATGCCCCCAAGCACTTGGATCCGCTTCCCGTCCTTCTTCTTAGCCGAGATGCTGCCGAGGGGGCCCCTTGAGCTTTGGCTACAGCACACCGATTGCGACACGCCGGCGACTGGAGCGGAGGTTGAGGTCGTCTCCTCAGGGAAGATCTTCATGACCTGAGGCTGGGGTGAGGTCGCCCGAGTGTGTCGTGCGGAGGGTGCCCTCGCGATCCACTTCGCGTACGACGGTGCCTCCACGCTGTTCTTCAAGGTCTTCGACATAGAAGGCCGCCGTCTGGAGTGTTGCCCCAGGTGGGGTCATCAGGCTGGCGCCACAGCTGGGATAGGGTCTGCTTCCCACGTCGCCAGCGACTCCTCTGGTAGCAGCGGCGACACTTGGGAGTCCAATGATTCTTCCGAGCTCTACGAGACCCCGGAGACGAGCGACGACAGCTACGTTCCCCCAAGCTCCCGCCGAGCCCAGAGGAGGGCTACAGCGTCAGGACGCTGCCGCTGCTGATCTGGATGAGGTTGGCGCCGGCCTCTGGTAGCCCACTGTTGATGATGGCATCATCCACAGGGGCACGTGTAGTTAGGATTCCCTAAGTTCTTGCCTTTTGTTCCCTGCAAGGAATCAAGAAATGCCCCATGGGGGTGTGTAAAGGTTTTGTAATGCCTCTTGTCAATATTGTCCTTATTATGAACTTGCGCGAGCACGAGTCCTACTTCAGCTCGGTCTCCCTTTCCGACCTCGCAACGACTTGGCGCTCTACGCTGATAGGTCCCGGTCCCCAGGCAGGCTGCAGCCGTCACTAGTATGCCAGGTCGCGTGCCATGGTCAAGGCCAGGAGGTGAGCGGCCCGAGGTCTAGTAAGAGTTCCTGAGGCGCGATGCTCAGGAGGTCCCCTTTAGCGCTCAAGCAGCCGTCGAGAGGTAAGAAAGGGGGGTGACGTTGCTGCAGCAGGGTTGCGGTTAGTATGGTTCTTTGTCCTTAGTGGTTTAGCCAACCCAGGCTCGGGACTTATCTTGACGGTCCCGAGTTGATTCCTCATGATGCGCCAGATTCGTGCATTGGCGTCCGAAGCATAGCTAAGCCAGGCCCATGCGAGCCTCCCCCTTCTCCACGCTCTGCTTTGTCTCTGCGTCCTCAGGTCCCGGCCCTCGAGCGAGCTCAGCCGCCGCTGGTATGCCAGGTCGCGTGCCATGGTCAAGGCCAGGGGTGAGGGCTGGAGAGCCAATAAGAGATCCTAAGTCGCGATGCTCGGGAACCCCCCCCCCCTTTAAAGCGCAATAGGATTGCATGGGAGAAGAGGGAGCTCGCGGTCCCACCTGCCGTCGCCTTCAAGAGATTCCTACAAGCCAGCACAAGGAGAGACACAGGTTGCCATTACGGTTGCCGGTCCGCCGCTGGTTGCTCCGCGAGGATATGAAGGCACTGAGGGCCTAGTGAGGTGACGTGCGCGGGGCATGCCGCGAGCCAGAGCTCGACTGCTCAGGTTTGTCGACGTTGCAGGGACGGACCCGAGCACAAGCGTCGTGCCAGCGTGAGTAGCCCCCACGGCGGGTGAGAATCAAGCAGGTGATGGTCATAGGTAGATTAAGCACGGAAAGCAAACTAGCTTAGGCAAATGCAGGGAAGATACATGCCACCGGGTCAGGCCCGAGCGTCTTGGCGATGATGCAGCCCGAGGGGCGCCCCCAGCGAGGTAAGCTAAAGACATAAAAAGGGATACATGCCATAGGGACAGACCCACGCGGCCTGGGAATGATGCAGTCCTGAGGGCGCTACCAGCTAAATAAACTCAAAAAATGTCACCTGGTTCCGTTGATGAAGGGGTGATGAGGCAGCTGAAGGTACGCGGCGAAGGGGTTGCCCCTCACGAGCCACCGGGGCCCTGAGCCTCGGGAGGCTCTAGGGGTCCAGGCGGTTCCTTGAGGACCATCTCCATCTCCGTCAGGATGGTGTGGTGCTTGGCCTCCTGACCTGCCATGACGCTCCGCAGGTTGCACTGGAAGGCAACAGCCATGCTCGGCAGGCCGACAGCATACGAACGTAACTGTGAGGTGGACCTTCGCAGTGCCCAACACGCGAAGCCCAGAAGCGCTCCTGAGATGCGGCTCAGTTGAGCCCTGCTATGTCAATGCAGACGCGCAGCTCACCACCCTCGCCTGGGTGGGGAGCAACGCCAAGTGGGCGGCGGTCTCCGCGTATTGCTCTTGCTTCCTGAAGCTCCTGAGATACCTTGGTGATGAACTCCTGAGCATCGGGCGCTCCTTGCCCAGTGTCCTCCTGAGGGAGACGTGCCGCAAAACACGCCTCCAAGTGGTGCTCGAGCGCCTCCCTCGTGACGTTGGCAAGGTCTGAGGCCCTCCAGAAGAGAGGCCCCGAGCCCTGCCCGAGGAGGGCACCGAGCACGCCTTCCTATGCGACGGAGGGAGGCGCCCCAGGTGCGGGCGCTGATACTAACGCGGTGTCACTTGCGGCGCTGCCCTCCTGAGGTCCAGCACGGAGTAGCTGCTTCTTCTTCTTGGGGACGACCTCAGGAGGGTACCGAGTTGCATTGTTGCCGAGGTCTTCGATTGATGCTGCTTGGAAGGTGCGCTGGAGGGAGCACACCGCATCTCTTCCATCGCAGGGGACTGTGATGATCCCGCCGCTTCCTGGCATCTTGAGGACGTTGTAGTTGTGGTGCGTCACAGCCATGAACTTGGCCAGGGCCGGATACCCGAGGATGGCATTGTATGGCAGACGGATGTGGGCGACATCAAAGTCGATGAGCTCGGTGCAGTAGTTGTCGCGTTGTCTGAATGTGACGGGGAGGCGGACCTGCCCGATCGGGGTAGTGGAGCCGTCGGTCACTCCTGAGAAAGGCTTGGTGGGCTGAAGCTAATCATACGACACTTGGAGGTTGTCGAACATGTCGACGGACAGGATGTTGAGCCCTGCGCCGCCATCGATGAGAGTCTTGGTAACTTGCATGCTGCTAATGACTGGTGAATAGAGCATCGGGAGGGCGCCGGCAGTAACCGCGCACTTGAGCTGATCTGCCCAGCTGAACGTGATGGCGCACTTGGACCATCTGAGCGGGCGCATGGCCTCGAGCTTGGGGAGGACTGCATTCAGTTCACGAGTGAACTGTTTGAAGATACAATGTGAGGCTGGGGCTTGAGCTCCGCCCAAGATGCAGGCGATGGCACGCAGCTCCTGGAAGCCCCCAGCCCCCTCATCCTGATGGTGGTCGTCATTCCTTCTTGGTGGTGGCAGTAGTGGAGGGATATCGGTGTTGCCCTGAGGACGATCCTCACGAGGCTGATCCCTCCAAGCGCCCTCGCGAGACTGATCCTGCCAGCGGTCCTCACGAGGCCGGTCGCACCACTCCTGGCATGGGCCACGGTCATCCCAGCGTCGACCGAAGCGTCCTTCTCGAATGGCTCTGAGCTCTTGAAAGTCGCTGGTGTTGTGGCTATGCAGGTTATGGAAGGCGCAGAATGGTCGGCTGCTCTTGGATGACTCGGGCTGGTCCGTGTTGCGCTTTGTGTTCGGCTCCGCCGCGAGCACGGCTGCTCCCTTGCGCTTCACATCTTTGGCCTTGGCTTTCTTCTCCTCCGGGTCCGTAGCTGGGAGCTCGAGGAGGGAGAGGCGCCCCTCCTCAGCTCTTGTGCACTTGGTCGCCAGGTTGAACAGCTCCAGAGACGTGCACAGCTCCTCGTGGATGGCAAGCTTATGTTTCATCTTGACTTCGCGGACACCATCGGAGAACGCGGAAATGATGGCCTCGTCCGTCACCTTGGAGATCTTGAGGCGAACGTTGTTGAAGCGCTGGATGTACTTCTGGAGGGTCTCTCCTGGATGTTGCTTGACGTGGCATAGGTCACCCGCAGCCGGTGGGCGGTCACGAGTGCCCTGGAAGTTGGGAACGAAACGGTCGCACATCTTGTTCCAGGAGGAGATCGAGCCTGGAGGAAGGTTCAGGAGCCAGGAGCGGGCACCATCCTTGAGAGCCATGGGGAACCAGTTCGCCAAGACTTTCTCGTCGCCGTTGGCCGCCTCGATGATTAGCTCGTAGAGCTGAAGGAACTCTACGGGGTCGGGGTGCCGTCATAGCGAGGAGGCAGATACAGCTTGAACTTGCCCGGCCAAGTGACGCTACGCAGCTCAGGGGCGAAGGCGCGACAGCCTGCCGTGGTCACCGGGACTCTGCGCTGGTGGAGAACTTGTCCTTGATGGGGTCCGCGCACCGCCACCGCAGGCGACACGTGGTCCTGCCGTGGTGGCGCAGGGAGCGCGGGGGCATTTTCTCGCGGCCGAGAGACTTCTTGGCAGCTTCTTTCTTCTTGCGCGCGCGCCGAACGTGGCAGGTCGCGCCATGGGGCCGCGCGCATGGGCGCCAAAACTCCATCTTGGGGCAGAGGTGGTGGAGGCGCTCCATGAGCCATGCCGCCCGCGGCTGGCGGAGGGCGAGGAAGCGAGAGGGACGGCGCAGGGGATCCCCCTGCGGCGTTGACAAGCTCGGCGATGCGGTCGAGCCAGTCCTTGTAGAGGTCATCGACGGGGCGGTAGCGCAGAAGCTCGCGTGCCATGCACAGAGCGGCCTGCGCGTCCACGGGAGCACTCGAGCATGGGATGACGAAGCGGCCGGGGTCAGCGATGGAGTGGCGGTGCGGCCGTCCTGCCGCACCGAGGGGTGCCGCGAGGATGCTTGCTGCTCGTTCCCTGCCGGGCCGGTGGCCGCGTTGGCGGTAGGCGATGGAGAATGATGGGGTGGCCCGCCGACGGGAGCCGTCTGAGCAATGCAGGCGGCGAGGGCAGCCCGGCGCTCAGCGCGAGCGCGGCGAGCGTCCACCATGGAGACGATGAAGCAACGGGACGCAGAGCGACGGAAGGGAACCTTCGGCCACCCCTACCTGGCACACCAAATGTTGGATCTCGGGTTCCGGCAAAACCCTCAAGGTTCTAACACTGGGGTGTGCGCGAAGATCTCCCCCTACCAGACCACGTCCTAGCTTCGCTAAGATCTCAAGGGCAAACTCGACGAACTCGCAACACAAAGGACACAAGATTTATACTTGTTCGGGCCACCATTGTGGTGTAATACCCTACTCTAGTGTGGTGTGGTGGATTGCCTCTTGGGCTACGTATGAACAGTACAAGGGGAAGAATAGCCTCCTGAGGCGAGGTGTTCTTGTGCTTACTGAACTTGCGGTTGTTTGGGTCCCCTCCCCTAGCTATGGTGGGTATGAGGATGAACTGAATGAATTGAGCCCCCTCCTAATGTGGTGGCTAATCCTATTTATAGAGGCCCTGGTCCTCTCCCCAAATATTGAGCGGTGTTGGGGATATTACTATTGGGTGTAAACCGGTCAGGAAAGGCTGGGTTAGCTTCATCCGTAGTGGATTATGCTTGAAGCCCATGTAGACAGAAGAGGAAAGGCCCAGGGCCTAGAAACTGGTTTAAAGCCTGTAGCCATGAACCGGAATTAGTATGTAACTTGCGTTGTAAGATAGAAAGAGTGGAGACCGAATCGGACACATTTATGAGCCGGTTACGGGACTTTGTAAACCGACGGGCGCCACCCATGTATATAAGGGGACGATCCGGCAGCAGTTCAAGAGACAGACAACAACTCGAGAGCCAGGCAAAGCGGATTCGCTCCCTGGCCTTGGAAACCCAAGCAATACCAATCACAACTAGACGTGGGCTTTTACCTTCATCGAAGGGGCCGAACTAGTATAAACTCTCGGTGTCCCTTTGTCCGGTTTAACCCCTTTAAGCTAACCCGTTGCGATGGCTCCATGACTAAGTCCTTTCACAAGCACATCTGTCGTGACAAACCCACGACAGTTTGTGCCCACCGTGGGGCTATGGCACGATGGTTTCGAGTTCTTGAAGGGCATCTTTGATGGACTCAAGGGATACGCTGTGAGTCGGATGACGAAGAGTTGTCGCGGCAAGCTCTACATCGAGAACGCAGGATGGGGTCCCGAGGCCGATTCAATCGAATATGGGTACCGAGTCCCCTTTGGTGGGATTCACGTCTTCATCGGCAAGATTGGAGAACCGGCCCCTGAGCTGGACATCTGCACCGACATCATCGAAACGGCTCAGCGTGCAAGTTTTTCGCCGGTTCAGCCCGTGATGAAGCATGTTTTCGTAGGTGTCATCCATGGAGCAGAATACGAGGACGGACCGGTGTCCGATGGAGAAACCGTTGTCTGTTCCGATGACAAGTCTTCTAGATAGACCGAATCGCTCTATCAGTTGCAGGATGGCCGGATTGGTGGAGGATCCGAGGGCAACAGTACTCCGGACCCCCCTGATCTGCCAAACCGGGCCGCTATCTTCATGGCCGGTGCACAGTCAGTGCCTCACTCATCAACTGCTGCAGCAATACTCTCCAATTCAACAACGGCCACACCGGCGGGGGCAAGAAGCTCTGCGCTGCCTCCGGGTCAAGTCTTGTCTGACCTATTCGACGCTTTGGCAACATTAATGGCCGCAAAGGTGGATGCAGCAGCCCGGGATCAGCACAACGCGGAGATTGCAAAGGTGAAGGATCAAATAGCTCAGGCTAAAGCGGACCTAGCGGCAGAGAACGCTAGGATGGCTACAGAATGGGCCGAGCTGGAAGCTCAGGCCTACCGGATTAGGCTGGATCAGAACGCTTCCAAAGAAGTCATGAGAAGAAGGTACCGGTCGCATCTCCCATCGGGTTATGAGCCACGAAATCTCTTCAACACACCAGGAGCAGGAGCTAGTCACCAGCCAATACTGAACCGGGCGGAGGCACCAGGAACAGGAGCGCCGGTTCAACCGCGCACGATGGACCCGCCTCGTCAGAACAACATTGTGCCACAGTATGTCCCAACACCTCCCGGGTATTATTCCAACCCGTTGGACAATATCGTGGCCGCCGCTTCACGCCTGGCAGCCCTCCCAACCAACGGCGAATCACCAGTTGCGATTAAGGCACGTCGGGCTAGAGATCTCCTTCAAACGGCACTAAATCAGCAGCAGGCATATTCACACAGTCGTGAGAGGATTCATTCCACTCCCCGTCCGAGCAGGAGCTATAGCAGACATGTTGAGGATGAACCGGCCATGTCAGGCAGTGCACGCCATCGTAATTCGCCGCGAGGACACAACCCGGCAGGGGGAGGTACTAATGCATAGGATGTTGTGGATCACGGCCGCGCGCGTCGGGAGGCCGAGTTAACAGCTCGGCATGGAGCGCGTCAACATACTCCGGTTCACCCTACCGCTTCAGTAGAACCAGGTGTGGTATTCAGTTCCTTAGGGGTGCCGTGTCTCACCCCCGCTTTGCGTAATGTGAGATTGCCCAAGGACTTCAAGGGACCTCGTAAGGTACCAAATTACACCGCTGATTTACAACCAGAGGCATGGGTTGAAAGCTATGAGATGGCAATGGAGATGTTAGATGTGGATGAGGCATTGTGTGCTAAATACTTCACCATGATGTTAGAAGGAACAGCTCGTACTTGGTTGAAGAGCTTACCAACTAACTCCGTCGGATCATGGGCCGAGTTGAAGCACCGGTTTATCCAGAACTTCAAACATACTTGTAAGCAGCCCATGTCAATCGTAGATCTGGCCGCTTGTGTCCAAGAGGAGGGGGAGTCCACGACCCATTGGGTCAAGCGGGTCTCAGCAATTTTACATTCATCGGATCGTATCAATGCAGATACCACAGTACTAACGTTGGAGGGCAATTGCCGTTTTCTACCGCTCAAACAGAAGTTAGGAAGGCTCAAACGTCACTGCAATGATATGTCAACGCTCATGGCCACTTTGGTTAAGTACACCGATTCAGATAATACCAAGGACCCGGACTCAGAGGAGGACAAATCGGGGAAAGGGAAGAAGAACGGCAACGCCAAGGGTCAGCAGCATAATCCGGCAGGCCACGGGAATAGTGGTAAGCGCAAGGCCGACAGCGGCTTGGACTTTGTCGCTAACACCAATGCTCAGGAGAATGGCCAGCCGCAAGGGCAAGCAGCCCCAGAGGGGCGGAGGTTCAGGCCCCAATTTGGAGCGCCTGTTAAATCAGCCCTGTCCAAAGCATGGATCAAAGGAGAAGCCAGCATCGCATCTTTGGAAGGACTGTTACATCATGCGGGATTTTAAGAACTCCAATATGTTCCAGTATGATAATGGCCCGCCCGGCGGTTCAGGAGGTGGTTTCCACGGGCCGGGTTACGGAGGTGGCAGTTCCGGTTCAGGATTTCAAGGCAATCAAACCGGACACATCAATCAAGGGCAACAAGGCAACCAGGGAGGCTACAACCATCAGGGGAACCAGCAGCAGCAGTTAGGTTATCAAAGCCATCCTAAGCAGTTAAATATTGGGTAATATCATGTCTTCACTACTAGCTTGTGTAAGCGTGACCAGAAGCTTCACAAGAGGGCAGTAAACTCTGTTGAACCGGCAGTGCCTCAGTATCTACGCTGGTGTGAGCAACCCATTTTGTGGAGTAGAGAGGATCACCCACCCCGGGTTGACAATCCGGGTCACTTGGCCCTAGTAGTGGCCCCTCAAGTTGCGGGATATAAGTTCACTAAAGTGCTCATGGATGGGGGAAGTAGTATCAACATTCTATATTATGATACATTCCGCCGAATGGGGTTGACAGATAAGAATCTTAAACCGTCAAATACCATTTTTCATGGTGTGGTGCCTGGTAAGTCCGCCTATCCAGTGGGCAAGATAGCCTTAGAGGTGGCTTTTGGAGATGATTATGATTCAAGGTCAGAAACATTGACTTTTGAGGTGGTGAAAATCAAAAGTCCGTAGCACGCCCTGTTTGGGCAGCCGGCTTATGCTAAGTTCATGGCGAGGCCATGTTATGTTTATCTACAGCTTAAAATGCCAGGTCATAAGGGGACTATCACAGTACATGGAAGCAGAAAGATCGCTTTGGAGTGTGAGGAAGGTGATGCAGCTTATGCTGAGTCGGTTTGTGCCACGGAGGAGTTGAAATTCTATAAGGAGCAAGTTGATCCGGCAGATATGACCTCTTTGAAAAAGCCGACTACGGAACATGATCCGGCGTTGAAGTTCAAATCGCCTATAGACACTAAGATGATTGATTTTGTTCCTGGAGACTCATCCAAGCAATTCAGCATCAGTGCTAACCTGGATCCCAAATAGGAAAGCGTGCTCACTGAGTTCATCCGTGAGAACCGAGGCATCTTTGCATGGAAACCTTCTGACATGCCAGGTGTATCGACGGAACTTGCTGAGCACACACTTAACATTGATCCTAAGTTTAAACTGGTCCGACAGTTTCTCCGCCGCTTCAATGAAGAAAGGCGTAAGGCTATCGGTGGAGAGGTAGCTCGGTTGTTAGCCGCAGGGTTTATCGTGGAGGTCTTTCATCCAGAGTGGTTGGCTAATCCGGTGCTGGTTCTTAAGAAAAACGGCACTTGGCGTATGTGTGTGGATTACACAGATTTAAACAAGGCTTGCCCTGCAGACCCCTTTGCCCTCCCTTGTATTGATCAGATAATTGATGCTACGGCAGGTTGTGACCGTTTGTGTTTTCTGGATGCTTATTTTGGTTATCATCAGATCAAAATGGCGGTTAAGGACCAGGAGAAAACAGCTTTCATAACTCCCTTTGGAGCCTTCTGCTATGTCTCCATGCCCTTTGGACTCAAGAGTGCCCAGGCAACTTATCAGTGCTGTGTTCAGAATTGCCTTCATAAGCAGATTGGGCACAATGTTCATGCATATGTGGACGATATTGTGATAAAGTCCGGAAAGGAGGAAACATTGATAGATGATTTGAGAGAAACCTTTGACAACCTCCGGGTTTACAAGATGATGCTCAATCCGGAGAAGTGCGTCTTTGGTGTCCCGGCAGGCAAGCTCTTGGGTTTTCTGGTGTCAAACAAAGGCATTGAGGCTAATCCGGAAAAAAATTCAGCAATCACATCTTTGGCTAAACCGGCATGTATCAATGACGTTCAACGTCTAGCCGGCCGGATTACAGCTTTGAGCCATTTTATCAGTCGTCTCGGTGAGAAGGCCATCCCTTTATATCAGATGCTCAAGAAAACAGATAATTTTGTCTAGAGTGAGGCAGCTGATAAGGCGTTTGAGGATCTGAAGAGGCAGTTAGTTGAACAGCCCGTGCTTGCAGCACCGATCGATAAGGAGCCGTTATTGCTATATGTGGCTGCTAATGCCCGAGCTGTTAGCGTGGCTATCGTGGTGGAGCGCAAGGAAGTTGGCAAGGAATATCCAGTTCAACGGCCGGTTTATTATATCAGTGAGGTTCTCATTGAGTCAAAGCAGAGGTATCCACATTGGCAGAAGCTGGTGTATGGAGTGTTTATGGCAAGGCAGAAGCTTAAACACTATTTTCAGGGCCATCCAATCACAGTGCTCAGTTCAGCCCCTCTGGGAGATATCATTCAGAATAGAGAAGCAACTGGCCGGATTGCCAAGTGGGATATCGAGCTTGGACCTCATGGGCTCAAATATATACCCTGCACAGCGATCAAATCCCAGGCACTCATGGACTTCATCAATGATTGGACGGAGTTACAGGCACCAGAAGACAAACCAGATAATACATATTGGACTATTCATTTTGATGGATCCAGGCAGTTGGAGGGCTCGGGGGCTGGAGTCATACTAACTTCCCCACGAGGTGACAAGTTTTGTTATGTCCTTTGTTTAATGTTCCCTTGTACTAACAATGCAGCTGAATATGAGGCTTTGTTCCTCGGTCTTCGGATGGCTAAGGAGATGAACTTGAGCCGGGTTAAGTGCTTCGGCGATTCAGATCTGGTGGCTCAACAGGTGTCTGGCACTTGGGATTCTAAAGACCCACTCATGGCTGCATATCGGCGAGAGGTGGATACAGTAGTGGGCCACTTCAAGGGTTATCAGGTGGACCATATAGACCGACGAAAGAATGAAGCGGCAGATGCTTTAAGTCATCTTGGTTCTCAGCGTAAACCGGTTCCACCAAATGTCTTTCTTGATGTATTGCATAATCCGTCAGTCAAGGTACCAACAGAAGAAGAGTTGGCTATTCCTGATCCGGAGGCTCAATTAGTGGGAGCTTTGCACGACATACCGGATTGGACAATCCCATATCTGGCTTACATGAACCGGGGCCAGTTACCAGACGATGAAACGTTGGCCCGACAGATAATCCGGCATTCCAAGTCCATGACCATACTCAACGGGGAGTTACATCGTTACAGTGTTTCAGGAGCAATTCAGCGTTGTGTTTCTCCTCAAGAGGGTTGTGAGATTTTGCGAGAAATCCATGAAGGGGATTGCGGTCACCATGCCGGTTCAAAGTCTTTGGTTGCTAAAGCTTTTCGCCACGGTTTTTACTGGTTAACAGCACATGCCGATGCGGAGGATTTAGTCAAAAGATGTGACGGCTGTCAAAAATTCGCACGCCGTGCTCACGTTCCAGCTCAGGAGTTGAGGATGATTCCAATAACTTGGCCGTTTGCGACTTGGGGGATTGATATGGTTGGACCCTTCAAGCGATCCAAGGACAAAAAGACCCACTTATTAGTGGCAGTTGATAAATTCACCAAATGGGTGGAAGCAGAGCCAGTCAGTAAGTGTGATGCGGCCACGGCGGTTCAATTCATCAAAAAGGTGATATTCCGGTTTGGTTTTCCACACAACATTATAACTGATAATGGTACTAATCTGTCAAAGGGAGAGATGGAGGAATTTCGTCAACGTGAGCACATCCGGCTTGATATAGCATCAGTGGCTCACCCAAATCTAATGGTCAAGCGGAAAGGGCAAATCAAGAAATTTTGAGATGTATTAAACCCCGTCTTATGGTTCCTTTGAAGCGGACACTGGGTTGTTGGGTGGAGGAATTACCTTCTGTGTTATGGAGCATCAACACCACACCTAACAGATCGACAGGTTACACACCTTTCTTCATGGTTTATGGAGCGAAGGCGGTTCTCCCTAGTGACATCCATCACGATTCGCCCCGGGTGGCAGCTTATGTTGAAGCGGATAATGAGACAGCACGTCAAGATTCTCTGGACCTGTTAGATGAAGAACGTGACCTCGCAGCAGCACGTTCGGCGATTTATCAATAGGATCTCCGACGATATCATAGCCGCTGGGTTAACACCAGAACCTTTCAAGAGGGCGATTTGGTGCTCCAGCTCATTCAGGATCAAACTGGTATGCACAAATTATCCACACCTTGGGAAGGACCTTTTGTGGTCAGCAAGAATCTGCACAACGGGTCATACTACCTCATTGATGTTCGAAGAGCACCAAGACTCACGTAAATCGGAGGAGGAGACCAAGCGGCCATGGAACATAGCTCTTCTTCGGTTGAGCCATAGGCTCTTCATATGTACATATTTATGATGATGTATATATTATATAATAAACTGGAGCCTCCATTAAAAAGCGGGGTATCTGTTCTTTTTACATCATGTGTGTGCTTACAAGAGTTTTCTACTGCTAAAGTGGAGTTTTTTGTTAATCCAGTCTCTGCAGCCGCACAGATATAAAGAAAATCACTAGGGGGCTTGGTCATATCTGAACCATAGCTACACCTCTTGATCGGTTTGAAACCACAAAGGGATATCACTAGGGGGCTCGGTTGTTATCGCACCATAGCTACACCTCTTGATAGGCGTTTAAGCCACAAAGGAAATTATGTGGGGCCAAAGAGAGTGTTGCATAAAGCACAAACTCAAACATGGGCACCCACCGAGCACAGCTCGCAAAGTTACTTGGGGGCTCTTTTCGCAAAAGCAACAAAGAGTTTGAAAGGACCCTTGTAATTGGCTATCAAGCCACGACTTGGAAGCCTGGTGTATTCACCTAAAACCCCGGGTTAACCTGCCTTCATCAAGTATGCCACTCCTGTCCAGGTAATCCTAGTATGACCCGCCGAACGTTTGACAAGTCAATCTTTTACAGACCTTGAACTTGTCAAAGTTAAAACGACGATTGGTTAATTGGAGGCCCATCTTAAAAGGCTTTGTTAAATGGTTTAACTCAGAGGCCTGGCAGCCCATGAAAAGCCTCGATTTGGAGCCTGGCAGCTCGTAAAAAGCCTTGCATATTTCCTTGTTTACTCTTATTTGTTAAGGTTTTTTCCTTTATAAAAGTTCATAAATGTCTTCTGATAAACCGGCGTCCTTGACCTGGCTTGCCTTTCAACTACAAGTTCTCAGTACATGATCAGTTATAAACCAGTGTTTGTTGTCCCGGTCTGGTTTGACTAAATCTCCAGTGCTATAAAGAAAACCCGGTGATTATTATATCCCGGTACGGTTTATTATCATAATCCGGCACTATAAGGATGGAGTTATTATTACTCCGGATTGGTGTTAACACCTTTACTAAACAGTTCGTCAACCAACGAGGTATGTTGCACATATTAATTTTTATACAACAACTTTGATCATGCATCTAAGTATTGTATATATGTTGAGCATCATAACCCGTCCAGTGGTAAACCACTAGGACACTTTGCAAGTTTTTGTATTCAGGAACGAAACTATTCCTGGGTTAAGGATAAATCGATCCCAAAAGGTAGAGCAAGTTTTCACATCAGCAAAGTGTCACAAAACATGCTTGATGGCATGACAGATAAATGAGTTTTCTGCTATCCTATTACATGAAGCTTTCAAATGGTTCCAGTTGAATAGTTGTTTTTAAGCATTGGCACACAATAGCTGGTAAACCGGCGGCCGGTTTAAGATGCTTCGTCTGGACGGTTTGATGGTTGAGGGTCAGTTGGTGCGACCACTTCTTCTTCATCCCTCCCCAGACGCTGGAAATCAACCGTCGACCAATCGATTCCAGTTAACGCTTGAAACACAACCTCTTCATGGATAAGGCTGGAAGGGTTAATATCAGGAGCGTAGGTATGCTTACGAATTGGAGGTACAAGTTCTTCAACTTTGTGGATTTCGGCAGGCTCTCTCTTCCCTTCAGCGTCATAAGCCGGTTGGAAATGAGACAAGTCTGTGTCCTCTGCCAGTTTGCTGGCTACTGGCCGCATTTCTTTGGTCAGCTTTTGGAGGTCATCATTGTCGAAGTTTGAACCGTCCTCCTTTACACCTGGGTATCATTTGATAATATCCTCCGCTTCAAGATCGGGGACCCACGCCTTCTCTCTGATTAGTGCAATTAATGCGCCTCCTCTTGCGGCTGCTTTCTTCAATTCAGCAATTTCGGCTGGTAACATGGGCAGCTTCTCAAGAGTTTCCTTTATCAGCGTTGGCGCCAGTTTATTATACGCCGCTGTGCAAATAGCCCGCTGCGACCCAGAGTACAGTTGTTCAATCAAAGTATATGCCGCATTAAGCTTCATCCGCATATCGGTGCCGAGATGAGCAATGCGAGTGCCTATCACGGTTTAACGTCAGCATTCTGATCAATGATAAGGTTCCATGAATTGCACAACACGCATAAGGAGATACTTACCTAAGATGGCAGAAGTCATAGCGTTGATTTGCCATTTCAAGCCAGCTAGTTCATCTACAACTAGTTTCAGGGCTGCCTCAGCGTCTTCCGATATTTTTGTTAAACCGGATTTTTCGGTTTCCCAGTCAGCACGATCTTTGTTGAAAGATTCTTTCAGCTTTTCCATTGCGGCCAGGGCTTTGGTCAGCTCCTCTTTGGCTTTCGCGGCTTCTGCCTGTTGTGACTTCACATTCTCTTGCAAGTCAGCATTTCGGGCATCTCTATTACTTAGTTTAGCCTGCAACATTGAAGATATGTCAAACAACAGGATATATATATGTTCTAAAGTACAAAGTGTATAACAAGTTATGCACTTCATACTTGGGGGCGAATGCCTATTTTCTCTAAATCACTACATTTTATACAAGTCTCCAGAACAATGCAAGCATTATCCTTGACACTTGGGGGCTAATGGACGTCTGTTCAAAACGGATGCATGCATTAAAACCCGGATTAACTTGCCAAGTTAAACCGGCCTTTGGGGGCTACGCTGCGGAAAGTTCTATAATTGCTAAAGGATGGATCTTGGTTTTTATTAGAGACCTGACATTTTGAAGTTCAATAAAGAGAGCCTTAAAGTGATACAAAGACCCGGTTTATGATTAACATCATAAAATGGCCCATGGGGGCTACTTGGGTTAGCATTTCAACTTTGAATCAACAAGCAAAGGGAGATGAAAATACATCATATCGTTCCTTCATTAAATTCACCAAACTGGCTTCATAGTCATGGTTTGAGTGCAAACGGTTTAAAAAACCGGAGTGAAGCTCTTCAGCGTTGAGATGGGCATAAATTGATAGATCACTACTCCATTTGCCTTTTTCCCTAGCAGCCCGCTCTTCTTTGGCACTATGTTGAGCCAAGACTACGAGATGGCCAGGAGAGCTGTGGCCCATTCCAGTAATGATAACGTCGTCTCCTTGGCCTTCAGTGTTCTTGGCTGGTGATAATGGAGTCTCAGCATCTCTCATCGGACTAGCCCAGTTTGGCGCTGCCGGTTCAGTATTAGGCGCAGTTGTCGGTGTTCTGGGAACGGGGGTCCCCAGACTTGCCTGCCTGCGGCCTGCGGCGTGGCTCAAAGGGGGGCCCAGCACGGCCCGTCTTCATCAACACAGACCCAAGACCCTCGTGAGGGGCCAAGCCTCGCGGGGCGGACGACACGGAGCTTCCTCAGGCACGGCCTCATCAGGCTGGCTTGCGAGGAGGCGGAGAGATCAATGTGGGGTACCTCACGAGGTGCCCGTGACGCAAGCCATGACGACCAAAGGCGCCAGGCGGGCACCAGCCGCGCAGTGTCCTCCTTTCCTCTTTGGTGCAAAGGGAGCAAGCGCAGGCGAGAGCATCAAGCAAAGGCACCCGTTTCAGTGCAACGAGACCAAGACCAGTCCAACGGCAGGGAGGAAGTCATTGTGGAGCCCCAGCAAGCGTCACCACCAGAGCCTTTGGCAGGCGAGGACCAACTTTAGTCAGGATAAGTGTACCAGATGTTCCCCTTCAAAGTGGCCAATTGTTGGCGCCCTTCCCGCTCAATATTTGGGAAGAGGCCTAGGGCCTTTGCCTATAAATAGGACTAGCCACCCCCAGGGTAGGAGGAGGGGAGATCGGATCGCAATCGAGAAGAGAGAGAGAAAAGGGTGACTGAACTCCTTCTAGCAGTTCGTCACCCCAGCCAAGAACAGACCCTTGCGAGGCTGTTCTTCCTTGTATTGCTCATCATCATCAGCCCAAGAGGCAATCCACCACACCACACACTGGAGTAGGGTATAACACCACAACGGTGGCCCGAACCAGTATAAACCCTGTGTCTCTTGTGCTGTTCTTTCCATAGCTTAGATCTAGCGAGGCGGAGGGGTGCAGGTAGGTAGAAGGCGAAATCTCCACGCGCACCCCAGTGTTCGAACCTCAAGGTCTGCCGGAACCCGAAATCTGACATTTAGCGCGCCACGTAGGGGTGCGCCGGAATTCGTCTTCCACCACCCCGTTCTCCTCCGACCATCGCGTCCATGTCTGACGCTCGTCGGGCCCGTGCCGAGCGCCGGGCCGTTCTCGCCTCCCGCATCGCCCAGACGGCTCCTATCGGCGGGCGTCCTCGCCGTTCCCCATCACCTGCCGTCAACGCCGCCACCGGCCCGGCGGGGGACGAGCAGCAAGCGTCGTCTCAGCATCCGTCCATGCGGCAAGACGGCCGCACCGCTACTCCCTTGCTCACCCCAGCTGGTTCTTCGTCCCGCGTGCTCTACGCACCCGTGGAGGCTCGAGCTGCGCTCATCGCGGCAAACGAGCTCCTGCGCTACCGTCCCGTCATTGACGTCTACGAAGAATGGCTCGACCGCGTCGCCGAGCTCGTCCGCGCCGCAGGGGGCTCTCCTGCGCCGTCCGTTCCGCTGCACCACACCCCGCCCCGCGCGGGTGACGAAGCTCCGGGGGCGCCCCAGCCGCCTCCTCCTCAAGAAGGCGCCATGGCTCCAAGGCGCGTGGCCCCTGGGCGGAACCCGCTCCGTCAGGTGCCAGCACGGCAAGAGCAGAGCTGCCAAGAAGTGCCTCGCCCGCAAGAAGCTGCCCGGGCGCTCCCTACTCCAGCACGCCGCGACCATGCTCCTGCTCCCGCACGTCAAGACCCCGCGCTGCTCCCAGCTGCAGCGCGTGGGGACATGCAAGAACAAGCTCTCCGTCACCCAAGGCCTCCCGTGGCCACAGCAGGCTGCCGTGCCTTCACCACCGAGCTACGCAGCGTCGCGTGGCCCGGCAAGTTCAAGCCAGACCTGCCTCCTCGTTACGATGGCACGGCCGACCCTGCGGAGTTCCTCCAGCTCTATGAGCTGGGCATCAAAGCTGCCAACGGAGACGAGAAGGTCATGGCGAACTGGTTTCCCATGGTGCTCAAGGACGGGGCCCGCACCTGGCTCCTGAACCTGGCTCCAGGCACGATCTCCTCCTGGGACGAGATGCGCACCCGCTTCATCGCCAACTTCCAAGGTACTCGCGACCGGCCACCCGCCGTGAGCGACATGCGCCGCATCAAGCAACAACCCGGAGAGACCCTGCAGAAGTACATCCAGCACTTCAACAACGCACGCCTCAAGATTCCCAAGGTGACCGAGGAGGCCATCATCTCAGCCTTCTCTGACGGCGTGCGCGATGTCAAGATGAAGGAGGAGCTGGCGATGCATGAAGACCTGTGCACTTCCTTGGAGTTGTTCAACTTGGCAACCAAGTGCGCCAGGGCTGAAGAAGGGCGTCTCTCCCTCCTCGAGCTGCCTGCCGCAGACCCAGAAGAGAAGAAGCCCAAGGCCAAGGATGTGAAGCGCAAGGGGGCTGCCGTGCTCGCGGCAGAACCAGACACCAAGCGGGGCAGAGATCGGCCCGAATCTTCCAAGGGCAGTCGGTACTGTGTGTACCACGACCTCCACACCCACAACACCAACGAATGTCAAGAGCTCCGAGCTGTGCGAGAAGGAAGGATCGGCCGTCGCCCCGACCGCGGTGACCGAGGCTACGGTCGAGGAGGAGGAAGGAACGCAGGACGCTGGGAAGACCGCTGCCCGCGCCAAGGGTGGCGCGATCGACCTCGCGAGGAACGCTAGCAAGACCCGCCTCGCGAGGGAGACTGGAGGGATCAGCCTCGCGAGGATCGCTCGCAAGGCAACGCAGGTGTAACGCCCTCGATGCGGCTATATCTCCCACGTGTCGAAGCACGACTTAGAGGCATAACCGCATTGAAAGCAATGTCGCAAGTGAGGTAATCTTCACACAACCCATGTAATACATAAGGGAAAGAGATACATAGTTGGCTTACAATCGCCACTTCACACAATACATGAATAAAGCATTACAACATCCAAATACAATCAAGGTCCGACTACGGAACCAAAATAAAAGAAGAACCCCCAAATGTGACAAGGTCCCCGATCGACCCCAACTGGGCTCCACTACTGATCAACTAGAACGAAACAACACAAAGGACAAGATCGTCATCGAGCTCCTCCTTGAGCGGGGTTGCGTCATCTGCACGGACTCATCGGCACCTACAAGATGGTTTTGGAAGTATCTGTGAGTCACGGGGACTCAGTAATCTCGCACCCTCGCGATCAATACTATTTAAGCTTATGGGTAAGGTAAAGGTATGAGGTGGAGCTGCAGCAAGCGACTAGCATATTTGGTGGCTAACATACGCAAATGAGAGCGAGAAGAGAAGGCAAAGCACGGTCGATAAAAGTATGATCAAGAAGTGATCCTAAAACAACCTACGTCAAGCATAACTCCAACACCGTGTTCACTTCCCGGAGTCCGCCGGAAAGAGACCACCACGGTTACACACGCGGTTGATGTATTTTAGTTAAGGTCAACTTCAGGTTTTCTACAACCGGACATTAACAAATTCCCATCTGCCCATAACCGCGGGCACGGCTTTCGAAAGTTCAAATCCCTGCAGGGGTGTCCCAACTTAGCCCATGACAAAATCTCACGGTCAACGAAGGAATAGACCTCCTCCAGAGACATTCCGATCAGACTCGGTATCCCGGTTCTTCAAGACATTTTGACAGGTTAAAACAAATCCAGCAACACCGCCCGAATGTGCCGACAAATCCCGATAGGAGCTGCACATATCTCGTTCTCAGGGCACACTCAGATGAGACATCCTACGAGTAAAACCAACCCTCAAGTTGCCCCGAGGTGGCCCCGCAGTCTACTCGGTCGGACCAACACTCAGAGGAGCACTGGCCCGAGGGGGGTTAGAATAAAGATGACCCTTGAGTCTCCAGAACCCAAGGGAAGGGGGTAGGTTGTTAGTGCAAATGGTAAAACCAAGGTTGGGCATTGCTGGAGGAGTTTTATTCAAGGCGAACTGTCAAGGTGTTCCCATTATTACCCAACCGCGTAAGGAATGCAAAATCCGGGAACATAACACTGATATGACGGAAACTGGGGCGGCAAGAGTGGAACAAAACACCAGGCATAAGGCCGAGCCTTCCACCCTTTACCAAGTATATAGATGCATTAATTAAATAAGAGATATTGTGATATCCCAACAAGTAAACATGTTCCAACAAAGGAACAACATATCCATGTACCAACAAGGTACAAACTTCATCTTCACCTGCAACTAACAACGCTATAAGAGGGGCTGAGTAAAGCGGTAACATAGCCAAACAACGGTTTGCTAGGACAAGGTGGGTTAGAGGCTTCGTTAAACAATATGGGAGGCATGATAAGCAAGTGGTAGGTATTGCAGCATAGGCATAGCAAAAGAGCGAGCAACTAGCAAGCAAAGATAGAAGTGATTTCGAGGGTATGGTCATCTTGCCTGAAATCCCGCAAGGAAGAAGAACGAGTCCATGAAGAAGACAAATGGACGTAGACGAACGGGTCCTCACAAACGCGACGTTATCGGAACCAACCCGAAGAAGCAACACCGGAAAGAAGCAAGCACCATAGTAAACAACCAACACATAGACATGGCATGATGCACAATCAAGTATGATGCATGTCCGGTTTAATGAAGCATGGCATGGTAAAGTGCACAAACAACCCTACAAATTAAGTGGGGCTCAATATGCAACGGGTTGCATATTGACGAAACACCACATCAAGTTATTTAGTTCGATCTCGTTTATGTACCCAACAATATTAAATGTTGTTAAACATGGAAAGAGGGTGAAGCAAAGTAAAACTACCTATCTAGTCAAGGTTAAATGAGGCCGGAAGCAACGAACAACAATTCCGGTAAACCCCCATGTGCATATATTAGGTTTGGTCCTGTTATGCCCTAAACCATATTTTAAAGTTGTTAAACATGCAAAGTGATGTCACCATGATAAACTAGGCAAAATTCTACCCCATTTACATATAAAGATTATTTAAATCCGAGCTACGGTTAATTAGTTATGAATTAAATCATTTTAGCAAGTAATTTAAGCAAATTTAAACAAACAGCATTTAAACATTTTGAACATGGATGGAAAAGACATATTATGAGACTACACAAAATTCTATGCAACTTTCCTATATAAATCATTTTAATCCGATGCATAGATGATGAGTTATTATATGTATGAAACAGGAGGGTTTTTCTATAAATCTGCATTCTCTGGAAAATTAGCTAAAACGTTCTGTGGAAAAGAAAAAAAACACATCTTAGCCCGAAATTGCAGGCTGGCCCAACAAGAGAAATAAAAAAACAAAAGAGGGGCATTGTGGGTGGCCTCACCCATGGGCTTCGGCCCATTTGAGGAGGAGGGGGTAGGCCGCGGCTGGCTGGGCTTGGCACGGGATGCGGCCCACGCGTGCGAAGCAGAGGGGCGAGCGGTTCGAGTTGCTACTGCTCATTTTTGAAGAACAGAAACAGCAGCAGGGGAACAGGTGCGCGATGCAGGGGCTTGGCGAGGCGGGACTTGGACGAGGTGGCGGAGCTGAGGGACTTGGGCGCGACTCCGGCGAGGGTCTTGGGTGGCGGGGAGGACCGAGAACAGAGAGATGGCCGGGACTCGACGGATCTGGGCGGTGATTGGACTTGGCGGTCAACGCGGCAGGGGCGGCTTTCTCTTTCTGCTCCCGACAGAAGGAGGCAGCACGGTGCGGAGCAGCGCTTGGGGCTGCGGCACGGAGACGACGGCAGCAACGCGTACGGAGCTCCGGCGAGGGGATGCAGACGCGGAGGAGGCGGTGGAGGCCGGCTCCAAGGCGGACGGGCGCGGGTCAACGTGGACGAGGCGCGGGAGAGCAGAGGGCTTGCGAGGCGGCGTAGCGAAGGAGGCCCCAGCGCGGGTGTTCAGTGGTAGAAGGCGAGGCCGGAGGGCGGGTCCGTCCAGGAACAGGGCGGAGGCGAGCTGGGTGTCGAGGCGATGAAGGCCATGGCGACGGCGTGGTCCTGTCGACGGACAGAGAGAGAGAGTTAAGAAATTAAGGAAGGGAGAGCTAAACGGGGCAGGAGGGAAGGAAAGGACGCGAGACGGGGACCTGCTGGTCCGGCGGCTCTGCTCGGAGAGGTGGCCGGCGGCGTGGGAGGCTAGCGAGGCAGGGGGAAGCAGCGTCCTGGTGGCGACAACTCGCACGGGGAGAGTCGAGGACACTCGGTCATCGAGGATGTGGCCTCGATCTCAAACTGGATCGAGCGCCGGCTGGATGCGGGGTGGAGGGCGGCGCTCCAGACTGCTGCTGCTGCTTGGGTGGTCGGCACGAAAATTGCGGGAGGTGGTCGGAGGCTGCGGTGGTGGTTGGTTGGGTGGAGAAAACGATGAGGATTTTTGATCGGGAGGAGATCCTGAGGAAGAAGGGACACGAGTGGCGGCGGCGCTAGGAATTGGGGAGTATGGGGCAGCTCTCCTCAATTTTAGGGTTGGTCTGAATATATAGCAGACGGAAGGGGTTTTTAGGTGCGTCCGATCGTCATCGGACGGCTCCGGGTCAAATGGGTAGTCGAAAGAAGAAGTGAAAGAAGTATCATGGTATTTCAGGGTTGATCCGGACTCAACTGTTACGACTGAGGGGGCCGGGTTAGGGGGTATCTCGTCCCTCCGATTAAAATCGGACGGTCAGGGTAAATAGGCTAGGGAGTCCAATTAACAAAACGGAGACGTTTTGTAGACGTTTGGGGATGATCCTGACATGACGATGACGACTGCTCGGGTCGGGTCCGGGACAATTTTCGGACGCGCGCGCGAGGAGGGCCGCGGGCTGACGAGAGAGGTTAGGTTGGACCTGGCGGTAGGTAGTGGGCTATGCAGAAGGCCTCAGGCTGAGAAAAGAGAAGAGAGAAGACCGGCGACTGTTTCCGGAGACCGAAAACGTCCGACGATAGACCGGCTATAGTGCCGCTATAGTTTAACGTTTGGGCTATCAAACGAACCCCGAATGCGATGAAACTTGGCAGGTGACCTACTAACACCATAACAACACCGCATGCCAACTTTCAACCCATTCCGAGAACATTTTCCGGCCACTTATAAAAATACTATTTCGGACATGCCGCGGGCGCGTGCAAGTGTGGTTGGGCTCAGAACGGACAACGGACGGAACGAGGAGGCCGGGACAGGTGCAAGGCCGGGACATGGCAAGATGCAACACGCAAGAAAATGACATGGCAATGACGATGAATAACTGGATGACACCTGGCGCAACGGTCTCGGGGCGTTACAGCAGGCCTCCCTCCGTTGCCGCCGCAGCCAAGGAGAAACGAGGACCGCCATTAGGACGAGGGGGCTGGGGGCTTCCAGGAGCCGCGCGCGATCGCCTGGATCCTGGGCGGGGCTCAAGCCCCAGCCTCTCAATGCATCTTCCAGCAGTTTGCCCGCGAAGTGAATGCAGTCCTCCCCAAGCTCGAAGCCACGCGCCCTCTCAGGTGGTCGGCGTGCGCCATCACGTTCAGCTCAGCAGATCAGCTCAAGTGTGCGTCCACAGCCGGAGTCCTCCCGATGCTTTGTTCCCCAATCATCAGCAACGTGGTGGTCACCAGGACCCTCATCGATGGCGGGGCAGGGCTCAACGTCCTGTCCGTGGAAACATTCAACAATCTCCAAGTGCCCTACAACCAGCTTCAGCCAACCAAGCCTTTCTCCGGAGTCACTGACGGCTCCACGGTCCTGATTGGGCAGGTCTGCCTCCCTGTCACCTTCGGGGCATGCGACAACTACCGCACCGAGCTCATCGACTTCGACGTCGCCCACATTCGCCTGCCGTACAACGCCATCCTTGGGTACCCAGCGCTGGCCAAGTTCATGGCCGTAACTCACCATGGCTACAACGTCCTCAAGGAGCCAGGAAGTGGCGGAGTCATCACGGTGCCCTGTGAAGAGAAGGACGCGGTGTGTTCCCTGGAACGAGCCTTTCAGGCCGCATCACTGGAAGACCCAGATCGCGGAAGCAGGAGGCTTCCCGAGACCGCCCCCAAGAAGAAGAAGACATCGTCCGGCCCGGCCCCTCAGGAGGCAGGCCCCTCAGGGCCCGCGCCTGCCCATGGGGAACCTCCTTCCATCGCATAGGAAAGCGCACCCGGCGCCCTCCTCAGGCAGGGCTCGGGGGCTCTCCCCTGGAGGGCCACCGACCTGGCTAAGGTCATGAGGGAGGCGCTTGGGCACCACATGGAGGCGTGTTTCGAAGCACGTTTCCCTCAAGGAGTAAGGCAAGGAGAGCCAGACCCTCAGGAGTTCATCAGCAAGGCCATTCAGGAGCTACAGGAGTCAAGAGTCATGAAAGGCGGCCGCCGCCTACCAGCTGTGGCTCCCCATCCAGGCGAGGATGGTGGGCTGCGTGTCTGCATCGTCATACCAGGGCTCAATCGAGTCGCCTCTCTGGAGCGCCTCTGGCCCTCGTGAGTGGGGCGCTGCGAAGGTCCACCCCACAGCTACATTCGCATGCCTTACGGCTTGCCGAACGCGGCTGCCACGTACCAGCGCCTCATGAGGGGTATCATGGAGGCTCAAGAGGCCAGGCGTTCCACAGCCCTGGCGGAGATGGAGATGGTCCGCGAGGATCCACCAGCGCCTCCGGAGCCTCCCGAGGCCCCTGGGGCTGGGGGCTCGTGAGGATCGGCTTCCGCAGCCCATCGAGTCTGCTACACCAACACTCCTTCGTCCTCAACATCATCAGGTGACATCTTTCAAGTCTCATTTCCAGCTGGGAGCGCCCCCCAGGGCTGCATTATTCCCAGGCCACGTGGGTCCGTCCCTGCGGCATGTATCCCTTTTATTTCATGTTGTTAGCTTACTTTGTTGGGGGTGCCCCACGGGCTGCATCATCCCCAAGTCGCTCGGGCCTGACCCAGTGATGTCCGCCTTCCCAGCATCTATTTGAATGAATCCACTCCTTCGCGGCTAATGTGTTTGACCTAGTTGCCCGCTCAACTGACGCCAGCTGACGGAGCTGCTCCCAAATGGCACGACGCTTGCACATGGGTCCGTCCCTGCAGAGCCGACAAACCTGAATGGCTGAACTCTGGCCGCGGCAGCCCCGCATGGCTCCACCTCGTCAAGCCTTCAGTGCCTCATCGCCCCTCGAAAGCAACCAACGGCTGACTGTCAATTGTCATGGCAACCCCTCGTTCTTTCTATGATAGGTCTATAGGATCTCCTAAAGGAGCTGCGTCAGGAGAGGCCCTTGCGGTGTCTCCTTCACTCTCATCCGCGCGAACCGCTTGCATGTTAAAGGGGGGGGTGCTTGAGCATCGCGACTCAGGGCTCCTGCTGGCTCTCCAGCCCTCACCCTCTGGCCTTGTCCACGGCATCGCGACCTGGCATACCAGCGACGGCTGAGACTCGCTCGAGGGCCGGGACCCGAGGACGTAGAGCAGAAAGGGGAGCAAAGGCGAGAGGGGAGGGAAACGCGACGACCTCACCGAGCAACCTCACGCCTACCGATGCACGGACCCGGCGACACACCAGAGACCGGCCCCTGATTCTCGAGATAAGTCACCACCCGGAAGCACCAGCTACCGTGGCACCATCCCCGCACCTAATGCAATCTCGTGTTAGCGACGCCGCTCTCCTTTCTCACCGAACGACGGCTGCTTGAGCGCCAAAGGGGACCTCCTAAGCATCGCGACTCAAAGGCTCTTACCGAACACCGGGTCGCTCACCTCCTGGCCTTGACCACGGCATCGCGACCTGGCATACCAGCGACGGCTGAAGCCGCCTTGGGACTGGGACCTGTCAGCGCAGAGCACCAAGCCCTCGTGAGGTTCGAAAGGGAGAACTGAGCTAAGACAGAATGAGAAACTCGCACAATTCTACGACAAGGGTTATATTAACAAAACAGGATCACATGCACCTTACAAGCCCCCACGGGACGCATCTTTGATTCCTCGCAGGGAACAGATCCTAAAAGGACGCTAACTACACGCGCCCCTGCAAAAGACGCCATCATCAACAGTGGGCCGTCAAGCACCGGTGCCAACCCCATCCAGATCAGAGTCGGCGACGGCCTGACGAGCCCGCCCCGCTCCAGGAGCGGCGCTGACTCGGGGGCTCGTAGCCGTTGTCGCTCGTCTCCGGAGTCGCGAAGAGCTCGCCGGAGTCGCTGGAACCTCCGACGCCTCCGCCGCCTGAGGAGCCGCCAAGGGAGCGGTCGGCGGGCCCAGTCCTCGCCGTAGCAGGGTCCCGACCACCTCTCCCGGGGCAGCACTCCAGTCGGCGCCCGTTCGCATCGAAGACCTTGAAGAACATCACCGAAGCACCGTCGTACTCCAAGTGGATCGCGAAGGCGCCTCTTGTCCTGCAGACCCAGGCGATTTCACTCCAGCCTCGAGTCATGAAGACCTCGCCCGGGGCAACGACCGCGACCTCTGCCTCGGTCGCGAGGGTGCTGCAGCCGGCGTGTTGCAGCCAAAGCTCCAGGAGTTCTCCCTACGGGATGATAGAGGCGAAGAAAGGAGGAAGGCGAATCCAAGACTGAGGAGGCATGGCGGCATGGAGCACGAACTCTCGGGAGGAGCCCTCGGTGTGGACCCCAGGGGGGACGACCCACACCTTCGTGACCCGTCGGCGCCGACGGCGGCGCCGCCCGTGGCGATCGGCATCGACTCCTTCAGAGCCCTCGATGTGGGCGTACAAGGGAAGCGGGAACCCCGGCGGTGGCCGCTCGCACCAGGGCCTCGACACCACCTGATGGGCCCCCTCGTCCCGGCCGCGGAGGGCGAGCCGTTTCTTTGGCGGGAGCGGGTCTGGTTCCTCTCGGGGAGCCTTTCCCTTCTCTGCCGTCGAGAACCGGCGGATTGGAGCCATCGTAGCAAGACGGAGCAAGGACCAGGAAGAAGGAGAAGCAAGAAGGGATGGACTAGAAGGGCGCGTGCCGTTCCGTACTTATGGCCAGCGAAGGCCAACCGCCGACCTCCACGATCGCAGGTAATCATGATCCGCTTTGCATGCAGGGACTTGTCCAATCTGTGCAGTTGCCGAGGCGCCGTGGGGAAGTGGAGACGCCCATGTCCAATCAACCGCCACGCGGCGCCCAAGGCCGCAGGCTGTTAGGGCCCGCGGCGCTTCGCTCTTGCCCTTTCGCCTCCCTACACGGCCAAGTCCGGGCGCGCCTTGGGCCCGGGGGCTACTGTCGGCATTCTAGGAACGGGGGTCCCCAGACTTGCCTGCCTGCGGCGTGGCTCAAAGGGGGGCCCAGCACGGCCCGTCTTCATCAACACAGACCCAAGACCCTCGCGAGGGGCCAAGCCTTGCGGGGCGGACGACACGGAGCTTCCTCAGGCACGGCCTCATCAGGCTAGCTCACGAGGAGGCGGAGAGATCAAGGCAGGGTACCTCACGAGGTGCCCGTGACGCAAGCCATGACGACCAAAGGCGCCAGGCGGGCGCCAGCCGCGCAGTGTCCTCCTTTCCTCTTTGGTGCAAAGGGAGCAAGCGCATGCGAGAGCATCAAGCAAAGGCACCCGTTTCGGTGCAACAAGACCAAGACCAGTCCAATGGCAGGGAGGAAGTCATTGTGGAGCCCCAGCCAGCATCACCACCAGAGCCTTTGGCAGGCGAGGACCAACTTTAGTCAGGATAAGTGTACCAGATGTTCCCCTTCAAAGTGGCCAATTGTTGGCGCCCTTCCCGCTCAATATTTGGGAAGAGGCCCAGGGCCTTTGCCTATAAATAGGACTAGCCACCCCCAGGGTAGGAGGAGGGGAGATCGGATCGCAATCGAGAAGAGAGAGAGAGAAGGGTGACTGAACTCCTCCTAGCAGTTCGTCGCCCCAGCCAAGAACAGAGCCTCGCGAGGCTGTTCTTCCTTGTATTGCTCATCATCATCAGCCCAAGAGGCAATCCACCACACGACACACTGGAGTAGGGTATTACACCACAACGGTGGCCCAAACCAGTATAAACCCTGTGTCTCTTGTGATGTTCTTTCCATAGCTTAGATCTTAGCGAGGCAGAGGGGTGCAGGTAGGTAGAAGGCGAAATCTCCGTGCGCACCCCAGTGTTCGAACCTCAAGGGTCTGCTGGAACCCGAAATCCGACAGCAGTAGGCTCAGCGTTCGTTGGTTCATCAGTGTTTGGACCTTGAAGGGGCGGGTCGTCAGAGGTGGCTTCAGGATGAGGGCCCTCCGTTTCACAAGTTTGGTCCGGCTCACCTCTTGGTTCTTCTTCAAAAGTGGCCGGGTCTTCGGGCAGATTGTTGACCCGAGCTTTCTTGCTGGGTCTGGCTTTGGCTCTGTAGACAAAATTAAAAGAGGCTTAACATTTTATTCCAGATTTACAACACATTGAAAGGAAAGGTTTTAAAGCTTACCCAGCCACAGTTTTCATAGGAGGGAGTTGAGTTGCTGTCGACTCGCCAGAGGATGAGGGAGGTGTCACCTGATAATTTGAATCGGACGGATTAAGAGGTTGTCTGAAATAACCTGCCTTGGGGTAAGAATTGTCAAACGTGGGAGAGACCTCAGACCGGCGCTTCCGAACCGGGGTATCAGGTAAATCGGCCGAAGTGACTTGTTGGCCACTGTGCCGGGTTATCCGGCGAGCTTCATGCTGCTGAGTCTTCAAAATAAATGTTGGGTCCAAGTAAGCAAGAGGATGAGAAAAGCTTACTTTCTGGACTGCTTGACGGGTTTTTTGTGTTGGCATAGAGTCTGAACCGGAGGAAAGGGTAATTACCTCTACATCATCAGCTTGGCTGCCTTCTACGTCCTCCTGATAAAGATCATTGTTAATGAGGTGCATGAAAAGGGAGCCAAGTGAGTCAAGTTCTACCTCAACTTCCGGGTCATCAGCATCATCATCAAGTTCCATGTTGATCCGGTCGGCCGATTTCCATTTTGACGTTTGTTTGACAGCTTTGGTTTTGGGGCGAGATGGTTTGACCGCTTTATCCCAGGTTGGCTTTACTGCTTTCTCTACGAATTTCCGTTTCCAGAAGGGATCATCACCCTATACATACATACACAGAAGAAGGATTACAAGTTGAACAAATTAAAGATATCAAAGATGAAAAGGAAGTATAGTGCTTACAGCAGGCGGTTTTTTCTTGGTATAGAAGGGGTTCAAGCCGGTTTGACTACAGACTAATTCCGATTCATTCAAAATTTTCTTTACACCTTCAGTGACTTCTTCATCGGTCACCTGAATGTTGCAATGGCGTTGAGGGTCTTCAACCTCACCGGTGTACTCACACATTAAACCGGGGCGCCGGCTTAGTGGCAAGATACTCCAAGATATCCAACAGCACACGAAATCAACGCCTATTAAACCGTTGGCCATAAAAGCCCGGAGTTTGGCGAGTTGAGGGGCATATTTGGCCCTTTCTGTGGAACTTAAGCGTTGCGGCATTGGATGGGTGTTGAAAAGCCGGTGATCACGAAAGCCTGGGAGGGGATTCTCTTCTTCAGGAGAAGTGTCTCTGTAGTAAAACCAAGTCTCGTTCCATTCCTTAGGGTGGCTGTGCAGTTTGGCATGAGGAAATTCAACTTCCTTCCGCTTCTGAATTGAGACACCACCAAGTTCAGTGTTGGGGCCATTTACAAATTCTGTGCGCCAGTTCAAATGAAAGAAGTCCCGGGACAGCTCCGCAGTTGGTTCTTCCTGTAAGTACACTTCACAGAAGACATGGAAGTTGCATAGATTGGATACTGAGTTGGGCCCGATGTCTTGAGGACGGAGTTTGAAACTGGAAAGCACATCTCGGTAAAATTTTGACCCTGGCGGTTTGAAGCCATGGCCTATGTGGTCAACAAAGACCACCACCTTACCTTGCCTCGGGGTCGGAGGATTTTCTGCTCCTAGAACTTGCCATTTAATTTCAGTCTTCTTAGGCAAAGTACCAATGCTAACCATATCATTCAATTGTTCCTCGGTGACCCGGGAACGAGCCCAGTTGCAAGTAGTAAATTGCTTGGCCATTGTAGAGCAAAAAGGCTGCAGAAGAAAGGCCGGTTTACAAATCACTCAGGATGACATACAAGATGTAATGAAATCAACATATACTAGTACATAAAATTGCGTAAACCGGAGACTGATATAATAGTGAAGGACAAGGTCATATCAAGGATATAAGCATATTTCTAAACCAGAGTTGGCAATTCTATACCAGAATTTACTAAATAAAGGCTATAAGTGGAAATACATTGGCGGTTCAACAAGGGGACTAATGGTGTATACCGGATTATCATTCTTGCAAAGTTAAACCGCCTATATTGGTGGCAGGAGTACAGATCTAAAAATACCTAAGTAACGGGAAACGGATTTCACAAAGTTATATGAAAATTTTGGATCTAAGGTATGACAGAAACTGGAATATATTCAGGTTCAAGCTTCAGGTATTTAAACAGTTCAGCAGATTCAGATAAGTTGTTCTTGATATAAAGGGGGAGTCTAATGAGGAGAATACGATTATGGCTACGGTCGTGCAAGAATAACAGGTCCAACCTAGCCTTGGATGCTACAGAGAAGAAAAGAGAAGAATAGCACTGAGGTTTTCGATGAACTCCGATGAACAGTGAAACCCTAAAAAACAAGATCTAGGGTGGAAGTAAAAAAGGGTTACCAGTGTCGCAGGAGCGGCGGAGAGATGCCGCAGTATTCTGGTGCGTTCATGGTGATGCAGCGGCCAGGATCGGAGCAGAGGCGACGGTCGACGGTGGCGGCGGAGCTCTAGAGGCTGAGCAGCGCAAGGAAGACGACGTGAAGAGGCACGAGGGGGAAAAGGTGAAAATGACCCCTCGGTCTTATTTATAAAGGCAAGGGATAAGTGTCAGGTGCGAAAATCGAGGAGCCAAATATTTGGAAGTGAGGCGGAGCTGTCGCCTCAATTGTCGGAGACCCATTAATGAAGAGGTGTCATACGCAGTTTTACAGGTGACGTCACGACGGTTTACCACGATCCGAGAAGATGACGTCACGGCAGTTTACCAAAATATGAGAAGATGTTGAAGACGAAGTTTTTACTAAGGATTGACATGAAACCTGTTCAAATCAATCTGGGGCCTAATGTTGGGGATATTACTATTGGGTGTAAACCGGTCAGGAAAGGTCGGGTTAGCTTCATCCGTAGTGGATTATGCTTGAAGCCCATGTAGACAGAAGAGGAAAGGCCCAGGGCCCAGAAACCGGTTTAAAGCCTGTAGCCGTGAACCGGAATTAGTATGTAACTTGCGTTGTAAGATAGAAAGAGTGGAGACCGAATCGGACACGTTTATGAGCCGGTTACGGGACTTTGTAAACCGACGGGCGCCACCCATGTATATAAGGGGACGACCCGGTAGCGGTTCAAGAGACAGACAACAACTCGAGATCCAGACAAAGCGGATTCGCTCCCTGGCCTTCGAAACCCAAGCAATACCAATCACAACTAGATGTAGGCTTTTACCTTCATTGAAGGGGCCGAACTAGTATAAACTCTCCGTGTCCCTTTGTCCGGTTTAACCCCTTTAAGCTAACCCGTTGCGATGGCTCCACGACTAAGCCCTTTCACAAGGACATCTGCCGTGGTAAACCCACGACAAGCGGGGAGGGAGCCAGCAACGGCCAATTTTAAAGGGGAAAGCTAATACTGATTATCCTGACAAAAGCAGTCTTCACCTGTAAAAGCCTCTGGTGGTGACGTCGCCTTGGGCTCCATGGTGACCTTTGTCTTGCCGTCCTACTGGTCATGGTCTCATTGCACCGATATAGAAACCTTTGCTTGATGCCTCGGTACTCCGCGCCTGCGCTTGCTTCCTTAGCACCAAAGAGGAAACAAGGACACTGTGCACGCTAGCGCCAGCCTGGCCTTGGTCGTCATGGCTCACGACACAGGAACCTCGCGAGGTTTGTCTTGCCTTGGTTTCTCCGCCCCTCGCGAGCCAGCCTAGTGAGGCTGCTCCAGAGGAGGTCTTTTGTCATCCGCCTCGCGAGGGTCTTGGGTGCTTGTTGGTGAAGATGGGCCGTACGGGCCCGCTCGCAGAGCCACGCCATGGGCCGCAGGCAGGCATGTCTGGTGACCCCCGTTCCCAGAATGCTAACAACTTCAGCCTGGATGATCAGTCCTGTGTTGCTCTCGATATTGACAATAGCTGGCCCTTCCCGGAGCACCTATGGTTCAAATCAAGCGTTTCCAATGCCGAGGATTGGTTGAGTTGAAGTTCATTTCATTGCTTGTTATTTGTTGTGTGATGAAAATTTTAGTATACTAGAATGTTTTGTTGGAAATAATCTATAATCCGACATGTATCCTCATTGTCGTTCTGTGTTGATGACTTGTTGTATGTAATGAATGGTACATTTGCAAAAGCATGTCATAGACTCAATTTATGAATGGTTTTCCAGTCACTTCTTGGAGTGTGAGTACCGTAGTAGTATAGCCAGCATCCAGTTAGTATATGAAGTTGCCACATCACATAGAGCCAACCTAATATTGGAGTATGCTAGCCCTCCACCGGTGCGCCGCTTCAAATGGTGGAGGAAGTGAGAGGTCGCCTCACCTTGTGTCCAGATCTGAGATGCCATGTGTACCAGATGAATGACTCCAAGTTCGACCACCGTGATGCTAGGTGCGAGCCGAGGAACACTGTTAGAGAGACCCCCCTCATAATTTTCCTACATTGGTCGTTTGGTTCATAGGATAGAATGCTATAGGATTTTTTTCCTATGTAATCATGTTTTAATTGGCAATCTAGCATCCACTGCAACTTTTGTTTCACTTCCTTTGTTCATAAGAAGAGAGTACTTGCCCTAAATGATGTGCAGCTGCAAGAGCCACCTATATTAATTAACCATGCTCTAAAAAGGTGGACTAGCTTTGGCTATAGTAGTACTGTACTAGGTTAGTAGGTGACCTTGCGCTTGGCTCTTCTCCTCTTCCGGAAGTCGAACAATAATGATGGTACTACAGTAGTACTTCTGGCAATCTAACACCAAATGAACTGCTGCACCTCCACCGCTTGTAAGCAAAAGTTTCTCCTCATGCTGCGAGCCACCGCGCACGCGTTGGCAAGGGAGAAGGCATAGTAAGCAAGCTTCTCATCATTCTGCGAGTTGACGGGACACATCAAAGTTATTTATTAGTACTCTCTTCAAAAAGGGCCGACCATGTCCATGGCTACCATCCCGTGCTCTGTCATTGAGTACGTGCACTATTCACGCGACATCGAGGAGAAAAAAATTGCGTAGTAGTACTAGGTTCCATCGAAGTGCACTGCATATCTCCATTTTCTTGCATGACAGGCCACCTTGATGCTAGATGTCCCGCGTGTCATGGAGGCATATAATATGATTTTGTAAAATGGAGGCATATAGATGTCCCACGTGTCGGCAAAAGGGTGAACAAAGCTCATGTCTTAGATGAAAGAGTGGAAGAACATAGATTCCCGACGACCGATAAGGAGCAACAAACCTCGGGGTGGAGCATCTGCACTCATAATATTTTATATTATTCAGCGATATAAAACCAACCAAATCTCTCCACGTTCCTATACCATTCTATAGTATGAGAATAACTTTGAACATAAGCCATTGATTCACTCTATCCAATGGTCATAGTTGGAAAATCCAAACAAAACCAAGCATTGGATCAACTCTTTTTTCGAGATCAACTCTTTTAGCACTTAGATTGTTGCTGCATGCCCACCTAGCCCACCTATATATCCGCTCACGTGTGATGACCACAGGAGCTATCCACTCAGATTGTATGTTAAAAAAATAAAGGTCGATAACTAATGCGGCACCTCGGGCCACGCGGCCAGATCGCATTTTGCATGAGAAATTACACACCATGTTTCGTTGACATGTGGTCCCGTTCCAACATGTCAGTGAGGCGACGGCGAGTCCTTTTTTACAATTTCCGAAAGGACGTGTAGGCCGGGGCACCTCTTCGTGTACCGTGGCAAACTGGCAACTGTCCACCGACTCTTCGCCTCTCCCTCTCGATTTGGAACTGCTGTCGCACGCTCTTCCTCCCTCCTCCATTTGCCTTCACCCTTCCTTCTGCCATTGTTCGATCGTCTTCTCCATGGAGGGAACAAGCCGGAAACGACCCCGTTATACTTGCCCCGATCTGAAAGATGACGTGGTGGGGGAACTAATTGATTGGTGCGACGTCATCACCTCGGCTAGCATGGCAGGTTCGTTCAAGCCCATTCTTGACTCAACTAATAACATCATTACAAGGAACCCAAGGGTCCAGGCGCAGTTTGATCTCCCCTATCTTCTTCGCTATAAGCCTATTCGCATGGGCCAGGACGACGGAGGCCTCGCCGTGTGCAAGTTGATGCTGCTTGATAACGATACGTGTGATGTCAAGATGCCATTGCTTCAGGGTAAGGCCTGGGCTGGCGCAAATGGAGATTGGGTTGTTTATATTGGGTACAATTGCGAGTGGGAACTTGTGAATGTGTACACTCGTCAGCGGATTCCACTTCCAAAAATCTCCGAGTGCCCTGAGGTTGAGCACACAGATGATCTACGTACATTCAAATACGATCATGGTGACTGTGGTCTACAGAAGATAGCAATTTGTCGAGTTCCCAACCGCTCTTGGAATTACAAGAACTATCAAGTTGCTGCTATCTTCAACAAGCTTGTTGCCGTCCTTCGTGGTTCGACTGGATGGATATTGCTCAACAATCAGTTTCTATACACGGATGTGTACTGTGATGCAATTCAATATGAGGGTCTTGTGTTTGCTCCCACCACTTGTGGCACTGTTTTTGCATGGGATCCTCGTAGTTTTGGTACGTTTGTCTTCCACCGTAATTATAATTGTTTCATCCACATGCATGCGAGTTAGCAAGTTTCCCTTCTCTACTAATTAACCTTCTTCTTGTGTTTCCAAGGTCTTGTGAACATTCCACCACCTATACTTGAAAAAATTTATAACCAAGGGGGAGATGACGATGGTGATGATCACGAGCATGAGGACGAGCAGGGCCCATATGCTCTCTGGCGGCTGGCAACTAATTCCGATGGATCACCCCTTGTCTGTATACAGCCCACTGCTGATGTTACTACTAAGGGAGCAGGTGTTGTCTCCCATGGTCGCACTCTCCGGACCTATTCCAACACCCGTTGCATGGTATTCGGGATGGATACTAGTGTGCTAGCGCCAACACCTTCTCCCTGGTACAGTATTGATAGTCTTGGAGAAAACTCGCTCTTCCTTTGACAAAGCTATCCAATGATGGTGAAAGGCGATCCAACCGCTGTTGACACAACGATACTACCATTTATGAGAAGCAACTGTATCTATACGTCAGAAATTGCGGTGGTTCCCTACCCTAGTCCTGATATAGTAGGCCGCTTCAGCCTGGATGATTAGTCCTGCGTTGGTCTCGAGATGGACAGTAGCTGGCTCTTCCCAGAGAATCGCTTGTGGTTCAAAGCAAGTGTTTCCAACGCCGAGGATTGGTTGAGTTGAAGTTCATTTCATTGCTTGTTATTTGGTGTGTGATGAAAACTTTAGTATTTATAATGTATCCTCGTTGTCGTTGTGGGTTGATGACCTGTTGTATGTAATAAAATGATATGCCTATGATAAACTTACTAAATTTATGAATGGCTTTTGAGTCGCTTCTTTGAGTGGGTGCTGCGACGAGGCAAAAAATATTTTCCGAATACATAATTGTACGTGCATTGCAACGGGTTATCGGATGAGGCCAATCAACAATAGTACACTATTTGTACTAGCTTCACATGCTACACTATCTCTACGTCTACGTACATAATACAACAAGTTTTAAACTTGAGACCAGCCACCCATCCTCACAAAGAACACATTTTAACCTAGCATAGACTCCAGGAAATTTGGCCACGATGTGAGGTGGGCCATATGTTAATGTGTTTGTTGTACGTAACCAGCACCTCGAATCCTCGATGCTACTACTAATATAAGTACAGTAGTAGGAGTAGTAGGGTGGCATGGGCCGAAACAAGCATTCACGTCCAGGAGTACGGCACACGCCATCAGCACGACTTCCATCTGACACCATATTTCTTGGAGTCCGTGCTACAACAATCTCTTCAACCTCGTCGTTTCTCTAACTCGGCCATCGCGCGGCGGGCGAGGTGGGGGTTTGCCGATAGTCAGTTTCCTCAACTGCGGTCCCACTTGTAAGGCCAACTCCAAAGCACGACCCCAAACAGACCTCCATTTTGCCCGGATTCTGTTTGTTTGGGTAGGGCAATGGGGTCGTGTCCGGCCCATTTCTCGGATGCGGTGGCCGTGCGCCAAACGCGCGGACGCATCCCGGCCGCTTACATTTTTCTTTGCAAACACATATATTTTTTTCATCATTGATTTTTTGGTACATGGAAATACATCACCAAAATTTTGACTAGAAAAGCAAGACCAAAGAAAACAAGAACCACAAGAATACATTTTAGAAGATATCCAACTTCCATAACTGCTCCTGTAAGTTGGATTAGTGCCATCTCGATGCATTCATTGTTGATCTGCGGAGGCTCGATCTTGCGTGCTTCTTTCTTCTTTGAGTGTAAAGAAGCAGATGTGTCTAGCCTCTATTCTATCAACAAGTGCACTAGTCTCATCTCTAGCCTCTATGCTAGCTAAAAGTGCTAGAACATCTACTAAATTGTGCTCTATCAATATATCGTTGTACTCCTCTTCCCAATACCAAAACTTGCATCCATTCTACGCAATAAAATTTTAATTTAGCACAATTAGTCTAATCCGAGAGCACAACCGAAGATTTGGTCGAGTTCTTCCTCCTTTTGCCAACACGTGGGACATCCAGCATCCAGGTCGTGTCATGCAAGAAAATAAAGTGGTAGTTGAAGCCACGTGATGTGCATCTTGGGTTAAACTGTAAATAGAATCTTACTACTCTTGAGTAACTCCAAAACCGGCAACCGAAGATCTTTATTGGATTTTCTTTTCATCACCAGCACGTCAAGGTGAAAGATGTGCAGGTTCAGTGAGTCCTCTTGCATTTTCACTGACATGTGGGACCACATATGAGCAAATAGACGATGGGCTTTGTGCGTCTACTGGCTGGCTAAGAAGAGAGATAGAGGAGGGCTGAGCACGGACTCCAGGGAATTTGTTGTCAGTAACCAGCACCTCGATATAGTGGGGTGGCATGGGCCATAACTAGCATTCATGTCTAGCAGTACGGCAGACGCCACCCACACGAGTCCCATCCGACACCAATTTTCTTGGAGTCCGTGCTACGGCCATCTATTCTCCCTCCTGTTTTCTCAGCCATCGCGCGGTGGGCGGGGTGGGGGTTTGCCGATAGTTGGTTTGCTCAACTGCGGTCCCACTTGTAAGTGAAAATGCAACACATCATGCATTCCCCCTTGAGCGGCGTGCCGGACCAACCGTGTGGGGTGCGACGCGAACATGGCAGGCTTTTCCTTTTTAACTGGTAACTTGTAAAATTTGGTCCTTCTCCATGGCATGACCAATAGATAGAAATAACGATTTTCCCTAGAGTAATGGGAAGTTTGGTTCTGGCGCGGTTCATGCATGGAGTACGTAAGAAAATTATGAAGTTGATGCGAAAGGTAAGATAATTACTAGTAGTACCATATACTACTACATGGATTCGATAGAAAGATAAAGACACATACGGATCCATCAACAACATCCTCACGCGCGAGTGCACCGGGTCACCAACCGACGTGTGAGGAGCAGCAGCGTTGGCGGCAAGCTCAACGTGCTTCTGAACAATACCGTCCAAGGTTGCCCTACGGTCCAAGAAGGCCAGCGTCCTATCGTCCTCCTCTTGCATGTAGTAGTCCGTGTGGACGATTTGCACGTAGACGTGGGTAATTATGTCGATGGTGTCTTGCTGCACCAGGCGCTGCGCGGCGAGCGCGACCTCGAGGTGGACATTCTCCAGCGTGACGGCAGGCAGTCGCAGGGCCACCAGTGCGTCGAAGAGATTGTCACCATAGAGGCCTTTGAGGGTGGAAGGCATCGCAGAGCCTAGGCGCGTGGGCTGGAGGTGTACGTAAAGGTCGTCCACGAGCTTCTTGATGACGGTGAACTTGTTGAGGAAGCCGACGAGGACCTCGTCGAACAAGGAGACGAAGCTGTCGTCCAAGCGGCCCCTCGCCCTAGCAGCCTCAAGCACTACCTGTAGAGGTTCCTCGGTGCCGGGCCACAGGCCGGCGGCGTGGACCATCTGGCACAGTCGGTTGATGCTCGCGCTCATTGCCTCCATGGGTCTAGCTTCTAGTCAACTGATCTTGCGATTGGAGTGATCACTCTTGCCCTTGGGTGCGTAGGTGCGTAGGATTTCGTAGATTGGACTGGCGGGGGCCTTTATATGAGAAGTGCAGACTGCGTTGAATTCACGTGTGTGTTGGCCATCTACTCCTCGTCCCTCTACTGCACCTGCCTTTGGCTGTATGATAGGTTGGCCATCCACCCGTTGGGCCCATGTGTCATACACCCAAAGGCAGGTGCAGTAAGTCAATGAAGCTGTGTCCCCCTCCGTGCCGGTGCAGTATAGTCATCTCACCGGACCTCTAGTTGGGGCCAAACGAGAGAACTTTGATGTTTACTAGTTTACTAGTCCCCTTTGCATTTTGCGCCAAGTTTTAACCTTTGATTTAACTAATAAAATGTTAATGCATGTAACCAAAAATGTTGTGTAAGTCACATTACGAAAAAAGAATAATCCCAAAACACTTAGGCACGGTACATTAACTCCATCCTCGTTTCTTATTTCGTGACATATCAACCAATGAGAGATGTGGGCCATGCATGCTTTCAATGACTTGAGACTACCAAACATCACATGCCGTGGTTAGTTCATTGCATGTAATCCTATTAAGTAGCAAAAAGACATTAAGTTATCTCGCGATAGGAATAAAACAATACACCATGTATTTATTTACAGAGGGAGTGGTACATTTTTTGTGACATGCATTACTAGATATTGCTAGTCAAATACTAAATCCAGATGGACGTGGTAGTACTACTAAATCCAGACGATGGTGCTAGTACTAGTAGTAGTACTACCAATGTAGTAGAATTGTCCTACTGATAACCCACAAGTATAGGGGATCGCAACCGTTTTCGAGGGTAGAGTATTCAACCCAAATTTATTGATTCGACACAAGGGGAGCCAAAGAATATTATCCAGTATTAGCAGCTGAGTTGTCAAGTCAACCACACCTGGAAACTTAATATCTGCAGCAAAGTGTTTAGTAGCAAAGTAATATGATAGTAGTGGTAACGGTAGCAAAAGGTAACAATAGCAAAAGTAATGTTTTTGGTATTTTGTAGTGATGATAGCAATAGCAACGGAAAAGTAAATGAGCGAAGAACAATATATGGAAAGCTCGTAGGCAATGGATCGGTGATAGAGAATTATGCCGGATGCGGTTCATCATGTAACAGTCATAACATAGGGTGACACAGAACTAGCTCCAATTCATCAGTGTAATGTAGGCATGTATTCCGAATATAGTCATATGTGCTTATGGAAAAGAACTTGCATGACATCTTTTGTCCTACCCTCTCGCGGCAGCGGGGTCCTAGCGGAAACTAAGGGATATCAAGGCCTCCTTTTAATAGAGTACCGGACCAAAGCATTAACACATAGTGAATACATGAACTCCTCAAACTACGATCATCACCGGTAAGTATCCCGATTATTGTCACTTCAGGGTTAACGGATCATAACACATAATAGGTTACTATAGACTTGCAAGATAGGATCAAGAACTCTCATATATTGATCAAAACATAATAGGTTCAGATCTGAAATCATGGCACTCGGGCCCTAGTGACAAGCATTAAGCATAGCAAAGTCATAGCAACATCAATCTCAGAACATAGTGGATACTAGGGATCAAACCCTAACAAAACTAACTCGATTACATGATAAATCTCATCCAACCCATCACCGTCCAGCAAGCCTACGATGGAATTACTCACGCACAGCGATGAGCATCATGAAATTGGTGATGGAGGAAGGTTGATGATGACGATGGCGACAGATTCCCCTCTCCGGAGCCCCGAACGGACTCCAGATCAGCCCTCCCGAGAGGTTTTAGGGCTTGGCAGCGGCCCCGAATGAATTCTTCTCTCTGATTTTTTTCTCCCCGACAGCAAATATATAGAGTTGGGGTTGAGTTCGGAGGAGCTCCAGGGGGGTCCACGAGGTAGGGGCGCGCCCCCACTCTCGTGGCTAGGGTGTGGGCCCCCTGGTCTTCATCTTTTGCAAGGATTTTTTATTATTTCCAAAAAGATGTTCCGTGAAGTTTTAGGTCATTCCGAGAACTTTTGTTTCTGCACATAAATAACACCATGGTAATTCTGCTGAAAACAGCGTCAGTCCGGGTTAGTTCCATTCAAATCATGCAAGTTAGAGTCCAAAACAAGGGCAAAAGTGTTTGGAAAAGTAGATACGACGGAGATGTATCAACTCCCCCAAGCTTAAACATTTGCTTGTCCTCAAGCAATTCAGTTGACAAACTGAAAGTGATAAAGAAAAACTTTTACAAACTCTGTTTGCTCTTGTTGTTGTAAATATGTAAAGCCAGCATTCAAGTTTTCAGCAAAGATTATAAACTAACCATATTCACAATAACGCTTAGGTCTCATGTTTACTCATATCAATGGCATAATCAACTAGCGAGCAATAATAATAAATCTCGGATGACAACACTTTCTCAAAACAATCATAATATGATATAACAAGATGGTATCTTGCTAGCCCTTTCTGAGACTGCAAAACATAAATGCAGAGCACCTTTAAAGATCAAGGACTGACTAGACATTGTAATTCATGGTAAAAGAGATCCAATCAAGTCATACTCAATGTAAACTAATAGTTATGAATGTAAATCACAGCGGTGCTCTCCAATTGGTGCTTTTTAATAAGAGGACGATGACTCAACATGAAAGTAAATAGATAGGCCCTTTGCAGAGGGAAGTAGGGATTTGTAGAGGTGCCAGAGCTCAGTTTTGAAATAGAGGTTAATAATATTTTGAGTGGTATACTTTCATTGTCAACATAACAACCAAGAGATGGTGATATCTTCCATGCAACACACATTATAGGTGGTTCCCAAACAGAATGGTAAAGTTTATACTCCCCCTCCACCAACAAGCATCAATCCATGGCTTGCTCGAAACAACGAGTGCCTCCAACTAACAAGAGTCCCAGGGGGAGTTTTGTTTGCAATTATTTTGATTTAGTTTGCATAAAGCATGGGACTGGGCATCCCGGTGACCAACCATTTTCTCGTGAGTGAGGAGCGAAGTCCACTCCTCTTGAGAATAACCCGCCTAACATGGAAGATACGGACAACCCTAGTTGATACATGAGCTGTTCGAGCATACAAAACAGGATATTATTTGAAGGTTTAGAGTTTGGCACATACAAATTTACTTGGAACGGCAGGTAGATACCTTATATAGGTAGGTATGGTGGACTCATATGGAATAACTTTGGGGTTTATGGAGTTGTATGCTCAAGCAGTATTCCCGCTTAGTATAGGTGAAGGCTAGCAAAACACTAGGAAGCGACCAGCTAGAGAGAGACAACGGTCTTGAACATGCATTAAAATTAATCAACACCGAATGCAAGCATGAGTAGGATATAATCCACCATGAACATAAATATCGTGAAGGCTATGTTGATTTTGTTTCAACTACATGCGTGAACATGTGCCAAGTCAAGTCACTTAAATCATTCAGAGGAGGATACCACCCTATCATACCACATCACAACCATTTTAATAGCATGTTGGCACGCAAGGTAAACCATTATAAGCTCCTAGCTAATCAAGCATGGCACAAGAAACTATGATCTCTAGTTGTCATTGCAAACATGTTTATTCATAATAGGCTGAATCAGGAATGATGAACTAATCATATTTACAAAAGCAAGAGAGGTCGAGTTCATACCAGCTTTTCTTATCTCAATCAGTCCATCATATATCGTCATAATTGCCTTTCACTTGCATGACCGAACAATGTGGATAATAATAATAGTGCATGTGCATTGGACTAAGCTGGAATCTGCAAGCATTCAATAAAGAGGAGAAGACAAGGCAGTATGGGCTCTTTTGTCAGATCAACAATAATGCATATAAGAGCCACTTCAACAATTTAATCATGGTCTTCTCCTATTGACCCCCAAAGAAAAGAAAAGAAATAAAACTATTTACACGGGAAAGCTCCCAACAAGCAAAAGAAGAACAGGAAATATTTTTGGGTTTTCTTCTTAGTTACTACTACAAGCATGCAAAGTAAACTAATTAAAAGATATGGGTAATTTTTTTTGGTTTTTCTAAGGTTTATTAAACACACAAGAAGAAAGATTAAAAAGGAAAGTAAACTAGCATGGATGATCCAATGAAAAAGTATGAGCACCGACATCTAGCAATGAGTGTGTGAACATGAATATAATGTCGGTGAGAAATACGTACCCCCCCCCCAAGCTTAGGCTTTTGGCCTAAGTTGGTCTATGGCCACGACTGGCCTGGCGGATATCCATAGTAATAGTTGGGGTCGTACTGCGAAGAAGAAGACTCTGATTGCCACTAGTTGGCAATCATCTCTGGATCCCAATGGTAATTAGACTATCGTGGAGGATCAACTTGTGGTTCCGACTCTGGCTCTGTGGCTGATGTAGGGTTCCGGTAGGCGTGAATAGCCTCTAACGGAACAAGGTACTTGCCTGCAGATAAATCAAACAAGGAAGGAGCAGGCAGGGTAATAGTCTCAGGATGATGTTTATCAAAGAACAATTTGTATTTAAGCTCCCCTTCCCTATTCTTAACAACAAAATCGCGTGCCACCATACTCTTATAATCTAAATAAACACGGGGCAACAATTTTTCTTCCTTCTCATAATGCCTAATAGGTATGTTAAAATGTGCAGCTAGGCGTGAAGCATAGATGCCTCCAAAGATGGGGCCCTTTGTACGGTTCAGACTTAACCGTTTAGCAATAATACCGCCCATACTAACAGAGTTATCACAGAATAAACCGTGGAACAAAATAATAATGTCAGGAACACTAAGGTTTCCACAGTTTCTGCGACCAATTAAGCAACGACTAGCAAATATTGCAAAGTAGCGTAAAACAGGAAAATGTATGCTAGTGATTCGTGCATCGGAAACCTTCCTCGTTTCCCCTACAGTGATGGTATCAATAAACCCATCCACATCGCCGCGATGTGGTTCCTCTATTGTGCCCTCGAAAGGGATCAAACAAACCCGACAAAAATCACAAAGTGACATCTCCTTATGCTCATCATATAAATAAAACTCCACCATAAGTGGTGAGCTCCTAGCATGGAAATGAAAGTTTTGCACAAAGATATTGGTGGGTGAGATATATTGTTCGCGTTGGTCGTGGAGGAAGAAGGTGAGGCCTGCATTCTCAGCCAATTCACAAAAATCATCATAAATCCCGGCTGCTCTCAAGAAATCATCGGAAGGCCATTCACACAGCCGAACCTCCGCGGTGTGAGGCAGATTATATTTGGGCTTCTTTGCTTCTTCATTTTGCTTTTCCTTCGAGCTTCGGCTCGATGAGTCCCTCAAAAATCTCTTCATTATTTTCTGAAAAATTCTGAAATTTTTAGTAACTTCAAAATAAAAGTGAACCAAACTCAATAATATTGATAGCAACAACTCCTACAAGTGCCTAGAGCCTATCTCATGCATCAAAACTACTTTTGACCATATAAATTTGGCATGCAAGCTCAAGAACATGGTCACCTAGGAAGCACAAATTTGCAATGAATAAAGCACTAGAACAAAAATTAATTGGACCAATGGAGGAGTCACATACCACGGAACAATCTCCCCAAGCAGTTTTGTGAGAGGTGCTTTGAGCAAGGAGATCGAAAATCACAGCAAAATGAGCTAGCACTCGTGCTTGAGCTGGATATTCGTGATTGTGGGAGGAAGAAGAAGTGTGTGGGTGCAGGAATAAGTGGAGGGGGCCCACCATGGGCCCACAAGGCAGGGGGCGCGCCCTCCACCCTCGTGGCCAGGTGGATGCCCCCCGTGTTGTGTTCTCGGTGTCAAATATTCTCAAATATTCCATAAAAAATCATATTCAAATTTTAGCGCATTTTGGAGAACTTTTATTTTCGGGGTATTTTTATATTGCACGGATAAATCAGATAACATACAGAAAATACTTATAAATATAAATAACAGAAAGTAAAAGGAGGGTACAGAAGGTTGTGCCTTCTAGTTTCATCCATCTCATGCTCATCAAAAGGAATCCACTAACAAGGTTGATCAAGTCTTGTTAACGAACTCATTCCGAATAACATGGAACCGGAGAAATTTCGAATAACACTATGTTACCTCAACGAGGATATGCACATCCCCAACAATAAGAATATCATATTTCTTCTTGACAGTAGGAAGAGGAAATTCAAAAGCTCCAAATATAATCGATGGAATTTTTCCAATAGAGTTGATACTATGAACTTGAGGTTGTTTCCTCGGAAAGTGTACCGTATGCTCATTACCATTAACATGAAAAGTGACATTGCCTTTAGTGCAATCAATAACATCCCCTGCAGTATTCAAAAAGGGTCTTCCAAGAATAATAGGCATACTATCGTCCTCGGGAATATCAAGAATAACAAAGTCCGTTAAAATAGTAACATTTGCAACTACAACAGGCACATCCTCACAAATACCGACAGGTATAGCAATTGATTTATCAGCCATTTGCAAAGATATTTTAGTAGGTGTCAACTTATTCAAATCAAGTCTACGATATAAAGAGAGAGGCATAACGCTAACACCGGCTCCAAGATCACATAAAGCAGTTTTAACATAGTTTCTTTTAATGGAGCATGGTATAGTGGGTACTCCTGGATCTCCAAGTTTCTTAGGTATTCCACCTTTAAAAGTATAATTAGCAAGCATGGTGGAAATTTTAGCTTCCGGTATCTTTCTTTTATTTGTAACAATATCTTTCATGTACTTGGCATAAGGATTCATTTTAAGCATATCAGTTAATCGCATACGCAGAAAGATAGGTCTAATCATTTCAGCAAAGCGCTCAAAATCCTCATCATCCTTTTTCTTGGATGGTTTGGGAGGAAAAGGCATGGGTTTTTGAACCCATGGTTCTCTTTCTTTACCATGTTTCCTAGCAACAAAGTCTTTCTTATCATAACGTTGATTCTTTGATTGTGGGTTATCAAGATCAACATCAGGTTCAATTTCAATACAATTATCATTACTAGGTTGAGCATCATCATGAACATTATTATTAGCATTATCACTAGTTTCAGGTTCATTACCAGATTGTGTTTCAGCATTAGAAATGGAAATATCATTTGGATTCTCAGGTGTTTCAGCAATAGGTTCACTCGAAGCATGCAAAGTCCTATCATTTTTCTTTTTCTTCCTTTTAGAAGGACTAGGTGCATCTATATTATTTCTCTGAGAATCTTGCTCAATTCTCTTAGGGTGGCCTTCAGGATACAAAGGTTCCTGAGTCATTTTACCACCTCTAGTCATAACTCTAACAGCATTATCATTATTCTTACTATTCAATTCGTTGAGCAAATCATTTTGAGCCTTAAGTACTTGTTCTACTTGAGTGGTAACCATAGAAGCATGTTTACTAATAAGTTTAAGTTCACCTTTAACATTAGCCATATAATCATCCAAGTGTTCAAGCATATTTGAATTGTATTTCAATTGTCGACCAAAATAAGCATTGAAGTCTTCTTGCTTAACCATAAATTTATCAAACTCATCTAAGCATGGGCTAGCAAACTTAGTAAGAGGGATTTCAGCTTTATCATATCTATAGAGAGAATTTACCTTTACTACCTGCGTCGGGTTATCAAGACCATGTATTTCTTCAATAGGTAATGGATTAAGATCATATGTTTCTTCAACAGGCGGTAAATTAAGACCATGTATTTCTTCGATAGGAGGTAAATTCTTAACATCCTAAGCTTTAATTCCTTTTTCTTTCATAGATTTCTTTGCCTCTTGCATATCTTCAGGACTGAGAAATAGAATACCCCTTTTCTTCAGAGTTGGTTTAGGAATAGGCTTAGGAGATGGCTCAGGAAGTGTCCAATTATTTTCATTTGTCAACATATTATTCAATAGAATTTCAGCTTCATCCGGTGTTCTTTCCCTGAAAACAGAACCAGCACAACTATCCAGGTAATCTCTGGAAGCATCGGTTAGTCCATTATAAAAGATATCAAGTATTTCATTTTTCTTAAGAGCATGATCAGGCAAAGCATTAAGTAATTGGAGAAGCCTCCCCCAAGCTTGTGGGGGACTCTCTTCTTCATTTTGCACAAAACTGTATATATCCCTCAAAGCAGCTTGTTTCTTATGAGCAGGGAAATATTTAGCAGAGAAGTAATAAATCATATCCTGGGGACTACGCACACAGCCAGGATCAAGAGAATTAAACCATATCTTAGCATCACCCTTTAATGAGAACGGGAATATTTTAAGGATATAAAAGTAACGAGTGCCCTCATCATTAGTGAACAGGGTAGCTATATCATTTAATTTAGTAAGATGTGCCATAATAGTTTCGGATTCATAGCCATGAAAAGGATCAGATTCAACCAAAGTAATTATATCAGGATCAACAGAGAATTCATAATCCTTATCAGTAACACAGATAGGTGAAGTAGCAAAAGCAGGGTCAGGTTTCATTCTAGCATTAAGATATTGATGCTTCGATTTAGCTAATAACCTCTTGAGCTCGTATCTATCTTTGCAAGCTAAAATAGCTAGAGCAGCTTCTTTTTCAAAAACATAACCCTCAGGAATAACAGGTGATACATATTTATTAGGGGAAGAGTATTCATCATCACTTCCATCAATATTATCAGTTTCAATAATTTCATTCTCTCTAACCCTAGGAAGTTGTTCATCAAGAAATTCACCAAGTGGCACAGTAGTATCAAGCATAGAAGTAGTTTCATCATAAGTATCATGCATAGCAGAAGTGGCATCATCAATAAAATGTGACATATCAGAACGAATAGCAGAAGCAGGTTTAGGTGTCGCAAGGTTACTCAAAACAGAAGGTGAATCAAGTGCAGAGCTAGATGGCAGTTCCTTACCTCCCCTCGTAGTTTAGGGATAAATCTTGGTTTTTGGATCTCTCAAGTTCTTCATAATGGTAAGAAGATATAAATCCCAAGTAACTCAATAGAATAGAGCTATGCTCCCCAGCAATGGAGCCAGAAAATAGTCTTGATAACCCACAAGTATAGGGGATCGCAACAGTTTTCAAGGGTAGAGTATTCAACCCAAATTTATTGATTCGACACAAGGGGAGCCAAAGAATATTTCTCAAGTATTAGCAGCTGAGTTGTCAATTCAACCACACCTGGAAACTTAATATCTTCAGCAAAGTGTTTAGTAGCAAAGTAATATGATAGTAGTGGTAATGGTAGAAAAAGGTAACGATAGTAAAAGTAATGTTTTTGGTATTTTGTAGTGATGATAGCAATAGCAATGGAAAAGTAAATGAGCGAAGAACAATATATGGAAAGCTCGTAGGCAATGGATCGGTGATAGAGAATTATGCCGAATGCAGTTCATCATGTAACAGTCATAACATAGGGTGACATAGAACTAGCTCCAATTCACCAGTGTAATGTAGGCATGTATTCCGAATATAGTCATACGTGCTTATGGAAAAGAACTTGCATGACATCTTTTGTCCTACCCTCCCGTGGCAGCGGGGTCCTAGCGGAAACTAAGGGATATTAAGGCCTCCTTTTAATAGAGTACCAGACCAAAGCATTAACACATAGTGAATACATGAACTCCTCAAACTACGGTCATCACCGGTAAGTATCCCGATTATTGTCACTTCGGGGTTAACAGATCATAACACATAATAGGTGACTATAGACTTGCAAGATAGGATCAAGAACTCTCATATATTGATGAAAACATAATAGGTTCAGATCTGAAATCATGGCACTCGGGCCCTAGTGACAAGCATTAAGCATAGCAAAGTCATAGCAACATCAATCTCAGAACATAGTGGATACTAGGGATCAAACCCTAACAAAACTAACTCGATTATATGATAAATCCCATCCAACCCATCACCGTCCAGCAAGCCTACGATGGAATTACTCACGCATGGCGGTGAGAATCATGAAATTGGTGATGGAGGAAGGTTGATGATGATGATGGCGACCGATTCCCCTCTCCGGAGCCCCGAATGGACTCCAGATCAGCCGTCTCGAGAGGTTTTAGGGCTTGGCGGCGGCTCTATATCGTAAAACGCGATGAATCCTTCTCTCTGATTATTTTATCCCCGAAAGCAAATATATAAAGTTGGGGTTGAGGTCGGAGGAGCTCTAGGGGGCCCACGAGGTAGGGGGCGCGCCCTCACCCTCGTGGCTAGGGTGTGGGCCCCCTGGTCTTCATCTTTTGCAAGGATTTTTTATTATTTCTGAAAAGATGTTCCGTGAAGTTTCAGGTCATTCCGAGAACTTTTGTTTCTACACATAAATAACACCATGGTAATTCTGCTGAAAACAGCGTCAGTCCGGGCTAGTTCCATTCAAATCATGCAAGTTAGAGTCCAAAACAAGGGAAAAAAGTGTTTGGAAAAGTAGATACGACGGTGACGTATCACCTACCCGTTGGTCAAATAATTACGTCCTGCTCCTCACAGTGAAGTGACAAGACCCTACGCCGGAGATGACACCTGAGTATAGGTGCCGTGTTCGGCATACCATAGTCAGCCTCACCGTCTGCAGTCACTATCATCATGGTTGTAGACCTAGCCTGCTTACAACTAGTCATGTTAGACATAATTTCCCGTGCATAGATGCCCATGCATTGCATCGAACACCAAGATTGGGGGGTGGATGGCGCTGGCAGCGGCCATCGCGCCCGATTTTTCCATGGCCTTCTAGATGTGGTGGGGAGGAGATAAGGCTGATTGTGAGAGACAAGGAGTTGTTTGTAAATAGGGAACAAGTGCGGGCATCTTTTTGCAAAACTGGAGAAGTTTGGTTTGTATGCGTCAGATCTAGATCCGACAGCTATTGGTGAAAGATGGAAGGCACAACATCATCACCAACTCAGGACCTGTTTGATTCGCAGGATTTTGAAAACACGGGAATAAGACACGGCAATATTACAAGTTTCAAACTGATATTACAAATGTTAGGAGTAATGCTGCACCTACTAAGAGGGAATTACTAGGAAGTTTACGTAAGAACTTTCAGTACTTTAGGTGGATGCAGCATTATCGTACAAACTAAAATCCACCACCCTGACAAGTCACTAATGGGCAAATAAGTTTTCGAGTCTCTGGCCACTTGATGTTTCAAAAACAAATTCAGCTTCTGCGGAGACTTTGTCATTTAGGCTTAGAAGCTTGCGGTGATCAGCACACCATTCATTGCTGTGCTAGAGAATGCCAAACCTCATTACCTTGAGCACACTTGCCTCCAGAACAAAGAACCTAGCCAATTTAATCTCTGATGTGCTGCCTCGGTAGTTGATCAAATCAATTTTTGTAAGATGGAGATCAAGGCATTCGATGAGATTGTTATAGTGCAGCACATTTTTCACTTTCGGGTCTTTTTTTATCTGCAAAAGAAGAGAACATATTAGATCAGCTGACTGTATAAGATTGTCGTGTCATCAAGAGGTACCAATATCATTTGCTCATACGATAGGGTTGGTTGGCTAGTGATATTTTTTCACTCTCACTCTCTTTCTCTTTCCTCTCATTTACCTAGGAGTACGTTAAGAGCTTGGGCATTTGTTGACTTCCACTATGTGGTTGATGCCATATTTCGCAAAAGTATGCCACATAATACGCATCGATGTCAAATCAAAAGATTTTGGCACCGCTCTCGCGATGTGAGAGAGTTGGCACAGCTGTGCACACAAACCCACATGTATAAACAAATCAATCAAACCAACTACACCAACCTCTCACTCTCCCAAACAAGTGTTTTTTATTGCCTCAGTCCTCTCTCTCTCCCACGCAAGTGTTTTTTCATTGTGTGAGTTAATTTGGCACCGGAGCAAAGTAGGTGATCCAGATTGGGGCACTAGGTGACCGATGGAGGGGCATCGATGCCAAATGCATCACAAGTGAATTTGGCACGTGTTTTGGCCTACATAGTGGAGGGCCGTTATAGCCCACTTTTGTACTACCTCTTATTTAGTATAATATTTTGACCATAGATTTACGTAAGAAAATGCCAATGCATGTCACTAAAAATTACACCATTTGAAATTATGTTCAAATACGAATCCAACGATATAGTTCTTAGTGACATGCATTAACATTTTGTCAGTTAAATCTATGGTCAAATTTTGATACTACAAAATAGGAAGAGTAAACCAGGACGGAGGTAGTACTTGCTCTTAGGGTAACCATAGAGTTACTGGAGTAGTCTAAGTTACTTTCCACTATGACTAGCCTAGGCTACTATAGTAGTACAACAACAAAAGATGCAGGTGATAACGTGAGAAAAAAATACTAAAAACATTTCTTTCGGTGCAGTGCGTAGATGCAGTTTTGAACACTACATTTGTCATCGTAATTTGGGAAAATTATGAAAAAATTGAGCTATGTTGTGATTACCATTTACTAATAGGAAATAAGTTTCACCTCGATGAGTACCTTCTCCGTGCACAGAAAGCATGTAAGGAATCCAACAACTTAATCCGGATTGGGGCCGGTAGATTTTATTGCCAAGATCTTCACTGTGCGCATAGACTAGGTCAAGCTTGTGGGAATCATTTTCTGGAAGATGGTCGTAAATACATCAAGAAGAAATTTAAAAATGTGAATTTCAAGAATACGGAGAAGAAGATGAGTGTTGTACCTGAACGGTTACGGATCCAATAAAGAGTTCGGAGAATTTGGCAGACGAGTGCACCAATGCTTTCAATTTCGGCGCGTCAATGACCCTGATTTTTGTTGGACCTTCTAGATCCGATACAAGCAATCTCTCAAGGAAAGGCGCATTCTCAATGACCATATCGTGGAACAGCTGGAGTGGTCTCTTCCCAATTGATGTCTTGTTGCGGGGCCAGCACATAAATCCATCGGAGATTCGTCGAGGCGATGTGGAGGCTAATGAACCCATGGGTCTACTCAAGACGAAGGTACTCGAGTTAGTACAACTGCGGAGCAGGTGCTCCATAGCCTTCTTCGAGATGACAACGTCGAAGAGGTCGAGCTGCTTGAGTTGAGGGAGAAGAAGGGTGGGCGCGGCATTAATCTGGGGAAGATAGCAGGAGCTGAAGCTGGCGCGACGCAGCGTTAGCGCAAGGCGGAGCACGGACGGCAGCAGACAGCAACATCGTCCAGCTTCAAAGCTGAGCTCCTTGAGCTGATCTAGGGCAGGGGATAAGAACCACTCGTCGAACTTGGGATGGACCTTGAAGTTGGTACTGAACATGCGGATGTCAAGGCGTCTGGTTGTCCCAGGGTGCGATGAAAGGATCTTGGAGACTGCGGCCATGCGTTTGCAATCCCCGTCGTAGAGGCAACTGTCGATGGTGAGGTTGAGGGGGACGCGGCGCCAGAGGGGGTGCCACCGCCGGGAGGGCAGGGCGGTCCGCACGGCAGATTTGGTGGGGAGGAGGCCGATGATGACAAGCAGCATGTCGTCGGGGAGGCTGCTGATGAAGTCCAGGCTCGCCGGATGCGGCTTTGGCTCAAGCCGCCTCCGCTTGTTGGCTGCCTCGCCATCCATCTCAACCGGCGGCGATGTCGATGTACACGTGTGCTGGTGTGTGTTGTGTGCTGAGTGTGCGGGAGTGCGTCCTTCTGTGCATGCCGCCGCGCAGTGGTGAATTGTGCGCGAGTGCGTCCTTCACGCGAAAGAAGTGTGTCCTCAATGCGCCCTCAATTTACTAGCGTGCGGGGTGCTACCCCGAGTGGTTTCAACTTTGTTTACTTCACCACATGTCAGATGGGCCTCTAGTTTACGTAGTTTTCACCCACTGCCACATGGGCCAGCACACGAAGATACAGAACACGAGCTGACAAGGCAGCATGTGGACTGGTTGACCGGTCAACTAAACAATATATGGAGCTATACACTGACATAGTGAGCGTATAATCCGTCGGTATAGAGTGTTAAAGTGAGAGGGGAGGCCCGTGAGAGATAGCAGAGAGAGAGAGAAAGAGCTACTCCCTCCATTTGATAATGTAATTTTTTTAAAAGTCAAACTTTTGAAACTTTGACCAAGTTTATAAAGAAATTACTTGTATCTACAATACCAAAGATAAATGATAGTATGAAGTAAGTACATGTTGTGATGAATCTAATGATCGTTCCAGATGTAAATGTTTTTCTCCACATATACCTGGTCAAACTTTTCTGAGGTTTGACTTTTCAAAACATCCATATGCTTATGGACGTGAGAGAGTCCCTAACTATAGAGAGAGAGAGTGAAATAGAAAGAGTGAGTGAAAAAAGTGTGTGTGCGTGTGTGAAAGAGACATGGACAACACTCAATAAAAGTCGAGAAAAAACGTGTGTGTCTTATGCAAACATATCACACATGCATCTTCGACAACGGAAGCAAGGTGAGGAGATAGTGTGTGTGGTTGTTTGCAACCGAGAGAGCAAGACCCCTAGCACGTGGCCAGGAGGGGTCTGACAAACAAGGGAGAGAGGTCGAGAGAGACGTACGGAGAAAATGCAGACATGGGGAGGAGAGAGTGTATGTTTGTCATAGAGAGATCCCCTTGAGATCGCGATGGGACTACATGGGTGGGAGATCGAGTGACAAGGTGTGTGCGCGATAGAAGATACCCCGAGAGATATCGAGATAGACGTATGGATGGAAGGAGACAATACGTGTGTTCATGATGGCTACTGAGAGATAATCATAGTTAGGGGGGAGTGCTTGCTCCTATGATGGAGTGAGGGATTATGGTACTTATTAGGGGGGTGCGTGTCACATAGAGAGAGAACAAGGGCGGAGAGTGTTGGATGGGTCTATATGTATAGCGCGAGTGAGACATGTGTATGTGTGAACCAGGGAGATATAAAGTTTGAGAGAGATTGAGGAGCCCTGATAAGTCTGAGTGGTGCGGCAGATAGTTGAGAGGGGGAAGGAGATATTCCATCTGCTCGATAATGCAGTGCATGTAAATTTTTTAGAAGTCAAACTTTGGAAACTTTGATCAAGTTTACGCAAATTTTATTTATATCTACAATACCAAAGATACATCATACGGAACTACATCTCATGGTGAATCTAACGGTATATGTTCGCTGTTCTAGATGTAATTGTTTTTCTCCACGTACATGGTCAAACTTTGTGATGTCTGACTTTTCAATAAATCAATATGCTATGGACCGAGGAGAGTGCCTAAGTCGAGAGAGATCAAGTGCGTGTGAAGGAGAATGAGTAAGTGTGCAAAAAGAGTATGTGTGTGAAAGAGAAAGTGACAACAAACGATAAATTAGAGAGAGAGAGTGTGTTTTTTCGTTTCTTAGGCGAACATCTCACGCATGCATCTTCGAGATAGAAAAGCGAGGCGAGGAGATACACGAAGATAGCTAGTGTGTGATTGTTTGCAACGGAGAGAGACACCCCTATAGCACATGTCCAATAGAGGTCTGGCCAACAAGGAACAAAGGTCGAGAGGGACACATGGAGAACATGGACGCATGGGGAGGGCAAGAGGGTTTGTGATATAGAGATCCCCTCGAGATCGTGAGGGGACTATATGGGTGGGAGATCGAGGGAGGTGCGTGCACGATAGAAAGATGCCCCGAGATAAATCAAGATAGACCATGCACATCTTTGTGATGGAGACTAAGATTAGCTAGTCATATACATATAGGGGGACTACGTGTGCCTACAATTGAGTGAGAGACCATCATACTTGGCTAGCTAGGCATGAGATTGTGTGTGTGCGTGTGTGAGATGGAGAGAGAATGAGGGAGATAGATAGAGTTTTAGATGGGCCTACCGAGTGCGAGTGAGATATGCATGTGTATGTGTGACCCAGGTAGATGGAGAGTTTGAGAGAGAGGGGGAGAGCTCCGAGACGACAGAGTGGTGCGTGAGAGAGTTACAGGCAACGAGCCAAGGAATATGTGTGCATACGATAAGTGCACCCAAGATATTTAGCTTGGACTAGATAATCATACATAGTGTGCGAGAGAGACATATAGATGGAGTATATATGCATGCGAACTAGAAAGACCCCCCCCCACACACACACACACACAAAGAGAGAGAGAGAGAGAGAGAGAGATGGAGAGAAAGCGAGAGGGACCAACAAGGCTTGTGTGTTGGATGCGTGGGAAAGAATTGAAGATTGTCTGCGAGAGAGAGAGAGAGAGAGAGAGAGAGAGGAGGAGTCCGGGAGAGCGGGAGGTCGCGTTTTATGCATCAAAGACTGATATAAACCATGTTTCGATATAAACTTGCATTCAAATATTTAAATTGGAGACCATGTTGTCTGCAATCCACACATGAACAGATATATGTGTATATCAAACAAGTTCATTAATTTGACGTTCAACATGTTCATGGAGTACTATAATACTGTACAACATGCTACTCGATTGAGGTGTTCAATTTTGGATTTAGTTCACTATTTTGACCTGGTGAACGAGCTATTTCATTGAATCGGGATATTTCATTTTGGGTTTGATTCCCGTTTTTGAGTGGGTCAACTATTTGTCATATAGTAAATCGCTAGCAACGAGCATGTAAAAACACATTACTCCCAAGCATCATCTCTCCATCCAAAAAAGAAGTGGCAAGCTAATATTTCAAAATTTGATTTGAATAGACTTGGTAAGGTAGATGTGGATGCTCGTTCTCCCAAAATTTGAACGAACCGTTAAACATCCTTTGCTCGGTGGAATTCGCACGAGCAAATAAATGGGAAACACGAAATTACCATCCTATGTGGGACACGCATCAATTGGCCTGTTGTACATCAAGGGTAGGTTCGTAACTTCATCCAAGCACGCCTTCTCCTCGGCCGAAATGACATGTGCCGAATAATTCATAAACCATGGTCGGCAAAACACGCTCTCCTCGCCCGAAATAGCTCACGCCCACTATTTGAAAACACGCTCTCCTCGCCCGAAATCGCTCACAGCCACTATATTTCAAAACACGCCCTCCTCGCCCGAAATCGCTCCCGCCCACTATTTGGGGAGAAGCAAAGTTACTCTACTATCACCGACCCTCAGTACACAGACCCAAGCCGAGAAGCCTAAACGTAGGGGTAGAATTGTAACTCTCCCTCACATTTCAGACAAATGCGTCCGTAAAACATGGTTCCACTCCCCTCCCAATCCCCCCCCCCATTCATACCTCGTGGGCGCCAAATCACCTTCTCCCCAGAAGCTCCCTTCTCCCGAGCCGCGAAACCTCAGCCCCTCTTCCATGGCGCCCCCACTGCATGAGTTTCACAGTCGCCCTCCTCCCTAATGCCAGAGACGCTGTCCATTTGCCGTCGTGCATTGGGCCGTGTGCCTCTTACTCCGTGCTGCTGGAGCTGCCTCGACGACAGCCGCATGAACCGTACCGGAGCCGATTCACCCCCGTCGTTGTTCACGGCGCCGGAGCGGCTCCCACTTCGGATCCGTCTAGGGTCCCGGCGCTGCTTCCCCGTAGCCGTCGACCGTCGCTACATCGTTGTTTCCCTGCCGCCGATCGCCACCACAACCGCGCCGGCCTCACCGACTCGGCAGCTGGACCTGCCTACTTCACCATGCTGCCAGATAGGTCGCGCCCTCATCTCAAATCACTTTATTTAGGAATCAGTTGTCTGAATTTTTATTCTGGGCCAATTGATTCCCAATGGGAAGCAGCACCCCTCGAGGCGGCGGAGCTCCTAGGCTGTCGGTTGGCTGGTGTCTAACATAAGGGCGCGGGGCCGCAAGTTCGCCGCGGAAGCAGCACTTAGATGGCTATCTTAGAGTTGCGTGGGTTAAAGGTACTGCCGCTGCCGGATCTAGATGAAGGGGAGTCTTTGTGGATTGGCTCGGGGGCTGCGCAACCACGGCAGTGCGGTGGGGCAAGGAGCGGGTGAGGGAGTCCTGGATTAGGGGGTCTCCGGACAGCCGGACTATATCCTTTGGCCGAACTTTTGGACTATGAAGATACAAGATTAAAGACTTCGTCCCATGTCCGGATGGGACTCTACTTGGCGTGGAAGGCAAGATAGGCAATACGGATATATATATATATATATATATATCCACCTTTGTAACCAACCTTGTGTAACCCTAGCCCCCTCTGGTGTCTATATAAACCGGAGGGTTTTAGTCCGTAGGACAACATACAATCATACCATAGGCTAGCTTCTAGGGTTTAGCCTCTTTAATCTCGTGGTAGATCAACTCTTGTAATACTCATATCATCAAGAACAATCAAGTAGGACGTAGGGTATTACCTCCATCAAGAGGGCCCAAACCTGGGTAAACATCGTGTCCCCTGCCTCCTATTACCATCCGCCTTAGACGCACAGTTCGGGACCCCCTACCCGAGATCCGCCGATTTTGACACCGACATTGGTGCTTTCATTGAGAGTTCCACTATGTCGTCACCGTAAGGCTTGATGGCTCCTTCGATCATCGCTAGCGATGCGGCCCAGGGTGAGGCTTTCCTCCCCGGACAGATCTTCGTATTCGGCGGCTTCGCACTACGGGCCAATTCGTTTGGCCATCTGGACCAGATCGAAAGCTACGCCCCTGGCCATCAAGTCAGATTTGGAAACTTGAACTACACGGCCGACATCCACGGAGACTTGATCTTCGACGGATTCGAGCCCATGACGGACGCGCCGCACAGTCGCAACGAGCATGACATAACTCTACCGTCAGACAATGTTCAGGAGATTGCATCCGCAACTACTCCGGCCGTTAGCCCGGAGCAAATCGCGCCATCCGAGAGCGGAGGGATAGACCCCGCCATGGAGGCTGCACTCTCGGTGGCGATAGAGCCAAATACTGACTTCACCCCTTACAAGAACCGTGTCGCCGAACCACTGGATTCATCTCCGGCCACGGACTCCGAGCCGCTCACATCCGTGCCCGTCGAATCCGACTGGGCGCCGATTATGGAGTTCACCTCCGCGGATATCTTTCAGCACTCACCTTTTGGAGATGTGCTAAATTCATTAAGGTCTCTCTCCATGTCAAGAGAACCTTGGTTGAACTATGTCCGGCTAGAATGGGATGCGGACGACGAAGAAATTCGCTGCCCACCCACCACCCACTTAGTAGCCACTGTCGACGACTTAACCGACATGCTCGAATTCGACTCCGAAGACTTCGACGGTATGGACGACGAAGCCGAAGATGAACAGGAACCACCGCCCTCAGGGCGCTGGACCGCCACCTCATCATATGATATATACATGGTGGACACCCCCAAAGAAGGCAATGGCGATGAGACAATGGGGGATGCACCCTCCAAGCAACCCAAGCGCTGACGTCAGCGGCGCCGCTCTAAGTCCCGCCATAGCAAAAACAGCGATAACAGCGCAAGAGGGAATAATAGTCCACCCGACTCTGGAAGAAACGACAACTGCACCACCCCGGTGGCAGAAAACGATCAAGATGCAAACTGCAAACATAGTGCGGATCCGACGTCCGAACACGATGACGCCAAGGATAAGCCTCATCAAACCCCGTCTGGGTAAGAAAGCAGTCCGGACGAAGATGCACACATCATCCCGGAAACACACTTGGAGCAAGAGAACCTCCGCAGAAGGCTTATTGCCACAGCGAGGAGCCTGAAGAAACAGAAGCAAAGGCTCAAGGTCGCACAAGATATGCTCAATAGCAAGTGGAACAAAGTAATAAAGTATTGTGGAAGTTACCATAAAAATAGCTATCCAAAGCACAAGCTATTACCAGAATTCGACGATGAGGCCTTAGAGCCCATACAGCCGAAAACTGATACGGCCAACCGGCCGGATCCACCACCCTGCGAACGCGATAGAGCGGCTAACAAAGTCGCGCATAAGTCAACACACGATCTACGTGAGAACTTGTGTCAAAAATCCGGCACGGCCAGATCTATCTATGGATCTAGGAAGCGCGCTACGGTACACAACCAACACCGAATACTACAACCGTCCGAACACCATGGCGCATCCCAATACAGGGGCACCGCACACCCCTTATGTTTCACTGATGAGGTGCTGGATCATGAATTCCCAGAGGGATTCAAACCGGTGAACATAGAGGCGTATGACGGAACCACTGACCCTGGAGTCTGGATAGAGGACTTCATCCTCCATATTCATATGGCTCATGGAGACGATCTCCATGCCATTAAATACTTGCCCCTCAAGCTTAAAGGGCCAGCTCGGCACTGGCTTAAAAGCCTCTCCGAAAACTCAATTGGAAGTTGGGAGGAGCTCGAGGACACTTTTTGGGCCAATTTTCAAGGGACTTATGTCCGACCTCCGGATGGAGACGATTTAAGTCATATAATCCAATAGTCCGGAGAGTCCGCCCGAAAACTTTGGAACAGGTTCCTCACCAAGAAGAACCAAATTGTCGACTATCCGGACGCCAAAGCCTTAGCAGCTTTTAAACACAACGTCCGAGATGAATGGCTCGCCAGACACCTCGGTCAAGAAAAATCGAGAACAATGGCAGCCCTAACAAGCCTCATGACCCGCTTTTGTGCGGGCAAGGACAGCTGATTGGCCCGTAGCAGCACCAGCGACCCAAGCACATCCGAAGTCATGGATGGCAATGGTAAACCATGGCGCAACAAAAACAAGCATCAAAATAAAGAAGGTAGCCCAGATAACACGGCGATAAACGCCGGATTCAGGGGCTCCTGACCAAGTCAGCGGAAAAAGCCTTTCAAAGGCCGTAGAGAAGGACAATCTGGCCTAAACAAAATTCTTGACAAACTCTGTCAGATTCATGGCACCCCAGACAAACCTGCAAATCATACCCACAGAGAATGTTGGGTCTTCAAGCAGGCCGGTAAGCTAAACACCGAACACAAAGGGGAAGAGACACCAAGCGAAGACGAGGATGAACCTCGCCACCAAAACGCCGGAGCACAGAAAAAGTTCCCACCAGAGGTTAAAACTGTAAACGTGATCCATGTGACAAAGAGGAGAAGCAATCACGCACTCCGATGCACACGCGCCATAGAGCCCGTCACCCCTAGGTTCAACCCCTGGTTGGCCTGCCCGATCACTTTTGATCGTAGGGATCACGATACAAATATCCGGCGCGAAGGACTGACGGCCTTGGTGTTAGACCCAATAATAAATGGGTACCATTTCACAAGGGTCCTCATGGACGGCGGCAGTGATCTAAATCTGATATATCAGGACACGGTCCGCAAAATGAGGATAGACCCGACACAAATAAGCCATAGTAATACTACCTTCCAGGGAGTAATACCAGGCCAAGTGGCCCGCTGTACGGGCTCTCTACAACTAGAGGTGGTATTCGGTTCTCCCGATAACTTCCGAAGCGAAACGTTAACTTTTCACATCGCTCCATTCTGAAGTGATTATCAAGCACTACTCGGAAGGGCGGCTTTTGCTCGTTTTAACGCAATACCGCATTATGCTTTTCTCAAGCTCAAGATGCCCGGTCCACGTGGCATCATCACAGTTAGCGGAAATAACTAACGTTTTTTACGTATGGAAGAGGACGCGGCGGCTCTAACAGTCGTGAACTAGACGGCCTCACCAACCAGAAAAAATGGAAGGTCGTCAAGACCACGGACACAGTTAGATGAATCCGGCGTTCCATCATATTTACATGAGATTGGTTTTCGAACCCTCATAAAACGATACCAAGGGCTTCCCGCGTGTAATCAGGGCCAGCCCGGCTCAACTTGGTTTCTCTTGAATTTTGATAGTTCATTGATAATAACCAGCTCTTCTTTTTTTGGCACGGCAACTTTCACCTAAAATCTTTCCTTCTGCAGATCACAATCATGCTACACCCGTCCAGGACACGGCACAACGGAGACACAGGCGCAGACATGCAGCAGGGACCTGCCCAAAGGTTTCTTTTTAGATTAAGACCCTGTGTAAACCTTTTTTACTGTCTCTTGTTGCTCACATCCTCCGGATACTCCACACAACCGAGAAGGATGCCGGCGTTATTGGCATGTGGCCACGCCAGGATTTTGCACGTACCTGGACACATGGGGTTTCTTATTAAGGGCATTGTTTAGCCCGGTATATGTTATAAAGACCGAACACCTTAGGGAGTGTTTGGCGTCGCGAGTTTGGCCCTATATGCATCAGCTCCAAATCATGTCTTTGGTCAAATGTTGGGTTTGCCCGGCTCCCACGTTTTGGTACCTTACGTTCCTTTATATCGGCTAAGGTAGCACTGGGAGAACTACTGCGATTGTGCCTTGGTTCATCCAGATGAGCACCTCAGTAGAGAAAGCCGAAAACTGACTGTCATGATATAGCGAGAGACTGGTCAACCACTCGATGACTCATCAGAATCTTCGGGATTCCTCCGCATTAACGAAGGGCCGTTTCCCGGTCATGTACATACGCGCCCCGTATTCGGACGAGCGCAGAAGTACCACGGGCTATATAGTAGCCCCACTGTCAAGCTCCTATGGCTAAGTGAAAGTGTTAAAGCAATATAGTCTGATTGCCTCGTTCGCTACGCTATCACCTCCTTAACGGACCAAGACATTGGATCAAGTGTGGATATGCATCTTTTGCGAACACCCCCGCATTATATGCGTGAGGGCGGAAGCCGACGACTACAAACTTTCAGGTTATACACATATATACATAAACGGCCGCACAGGAGGCACCATAGTACTTTCGGGAAAAAGTATAAATACAGCCTTGATAATTCAATAAAAAAAATTTTACAATGGGAATACATGTCACTTGAATATAACATTCTTCGAGCACTGAGCCTCTATCGAACGAGCGCCTTCAAGAACTTCTTCAAAGTAGTGCTCGGCAGCCACTCGGCCTACGGCCGAACCCTGTGTCGCAACAGTGATGGCCTCCATCTCCGCCCAGTATATCTTGACACAGGCAAAGGCGATCCGTGCACCCTCTATGCACGCCGATCTCTTTACAGCATCGATGTGTGGCACAGCACCAAGGAATTGTTGCACTAAGCTAAAGTAGCTATTCGGCCTTGGCCCTCCCGGCCACAGGTTATCCACAATGGACCTCATGGCAAGTCCGGACAACCTATGGAGCTCGGCCCACTCGGCCAATCGCTCATTCAACAGCAGCAGACGGACTGGAGCATGGAACTGTGACCAGAACAACTTTTCCACTTGCAGCCAAATCCATGTACGCGTCCACGTCACTCCATAGCCGGTCTAGAGGAGCATACTTCGGATCTCCGAACTTAGTCCGCAACAAGAAGGGCTTCCCAGACACGATATCTGCAGCTTGATTCAGCTCCTCCTTCGTCGCTCTAATTTTGGAGCAGGCTTCCTTGGCAGCCACCCGGGCCTTCTCTAGGTCCGTCGCCTTCGCCCGGTTCTCTTCTTCAAGAAGCTGGTAACGGTCAGCGGCATCTTTTAACTCTACAGCCATCTTGGCTATTTTTTCCTTGCTCTCGCAATGTGCGGCCTGTTCGGCCCTTAATTCTTCGGCCGCCTTTAAAGCGGCCGCATTGCTACTCCTTGCTTGCTCCTTGGCTCAGGCAATCTCCGCCCGAAGGGTCTCCACGGTGGCAGCTCCATCTGCAGTCACAACACATTAAAGATACTGGCATCATGCTACTCTTATTATGTGACGATCACCAGAAAAATCACTCACCCTGTGCCTCGTCAAGCCGCTTGTTGATAAGCACGATGCCGGCTTCTACCGCATCAAGTTGCCGCTTTAGCTCGGCAAAACCATCAGCCCGGCTAGCCACCGGAGCTTCAGCCACCTGCACATAAAGGCGGTCTGGTTATTACCTGGGACTATGATCCTCTGTTTGCCGCCATTTTCGATGACAACCAGAGTCTCAGGGGCTACTATCTGCATAGGGCATATCTAACGTATGTGGTACTGTTAAAAACATACATTATTTCACGTACCTCGAAGCCTTTCAGCAGACTCATGAAGGCTTCATGCAAACCGCTTTCAGCGGATGAAATCCTTTCAATTACCGTACCCATTAGCGTACAATGCGCTTCCGAGATGGCCACTTGCCCCAGAAGATCCTTCAGCACGTTCGACCGCACACTGTATGGACCCTTGCTGTCGCTCTCCTTAGGAGCCAGATACTGGGGATTCCGGACAGCCAAAGGGTTATTCTCTGGCCCTAGTGGATCCGGAGATACCCTTCGCGACGACACTTCAAGGTCGCCCGCTTCTTGAGACGGGGTGTCCGGGGGAGGCGTTTCGCTCTCCATCATCTCCGGAAGAAGATCCCCCGAAGATGAACTCTGTCGAGAAGGGCTACGATCCAGACTACAATTTATAAACATCGGTTATTGTCTTCAGAAGTAAGGTAGGATGTTTTCACTATTAAGTACTTTTCGATTACTTACAGCTCGGTAGAGGGCTGATCCCCGCGCGGACATTGTGCGGCAAGAATACCCTCCGAGGCAGGACCCTCTGATGAAGATTTCTTCTCCTGTTTTGAAACCTTAGTTTCCGGATCTTCAGAGGTAGTCCTCTTCCTTCCCCGGGGAGGGAGAATGTCAGATTCTTCCCTTTGATTGTCCTCCCTCGCGGAGGTGCTCATTCCCCCGGCTGGAATAAGTAGCGAGTGAGGCCCGCTTTCGCCCTCTTTATTCCCCCCATCATGTTCCTTTGAGAACACTGGATAAGGCGCCAGCTCGAGCATCTTTTCCAATACCGGATTGTCCAAGCCCTCGGGAAGGGGGGCCGAACACCTGATCATCATCGCCTTTGTTATCCAGTTCTGGTCAAAGAGCGGCTCTTTAGAATGATGCCATGATAAGTGAAAGGATAGTAGGTTCGGCATGGGATTACTTACTTGGGCAGCAGGGCGGTTGCAGCTCAGGCCCACGTCCTCGGTGGTGTCCGAACACTCTATTTGGGGACCGAAGAATGATTTGTACATCTCTTCATGCATCATGCCGAGGAAATGCTGAATAACTCACGGTCCTTCCGGGTTGAATTCCCACATGCGGAGGGGCCGACGTTTGCAAGGTTGGACTCGATGAACCAGCATAACTTGCATTACCATAACCAGACTGAAGTCTCCCTCGAAGAGATCTCGGATACGGCTCTGCAGAATTGGCACATCCTTGGCTGGACCCTAGCTCAGCCCCCTGCTGATACATGACATCAGTTGTGGTGGGGGGGCCGAGCAGAAGGCGGGGGCAGCTACCCACTCGGCACTTCAGGGAGCTGTGATGTAAAACCACTCCTGCTGCCACAATCCGGACACCTCTGGGAAGGAACCCTCTGGCCATGGAGCATCAGCGATCTTGCTTATTGAAGCACCTCCACACGCTGCGTGCTGCCCCTCGATCGTCTTCGGCTTCACATCGAAGGTCTTGAGCCACAGGCCGAAGTGAGGGCTAATGCGGAGGAAGGCCACACATACGACAATAAATGACGAGATGTGAAGAAGGGAATCCGGGGCCAGATGATGAAAATCCAGCCCGTAATAGAACATAAGACCCCTAACAAAGGGATCCAGAGCGAGGCCTAGCCCTCGGAGGAAGTGGGAGACGAACACAACGCTCTCGTTGGGTTCGGGAGTAGGGACGACCTGCCCTTGGGTGGGCAGCCTATACGGAATTTTGGCGGTCAGATATCTGGCCTCCCTCAACTTCTTGATGTCCTCCTCTATGATGGAGGAAGGCATCCACCGACCTTGAAGGTTGGATCCGGACATAGTTGAAGGTCTGAAGCACCTGACCTGAGCTTTGGGTGCTAGAACTCGAGGCGGGAGAGGGATTCGATTGAGCACGGGAGGGAAAAAAGAAAAAGCCTCGTCCCCTTTATAAAGAGGGTGAATATCAGGCCTCCTCCTCGTGGCCGTTTGGGACTTACCTAAGATCTAGGAGTCATACCAACAGTCACGGTTGGGTTACCCACGTTTGTATTGATGAGAATCCCGTGATAAGGGGGACACGATCTATGATTTGACAAGACGTGTCAAGAAAACCGCCTCACGTTATGTGCGGAGCTGGTTGAGGGAAACGGTTTGAATAATGACCGGGTCATGGCGTGATGTCATGCTATCAAAACATGTCAACAGATTAGATTTGTGGAAATATTATTCTCTCTACAGTGGTATGTGGAACTTATTTTGCAGGGTCGGACACTGTCCTTGTATTCAAACTCTTCCATGGTGTATTCAGAGGAGGAACCCGCCTTGCAATGCCGAAGACAACACTGCGCGCCGAACTCATCGTCATTGAAGCCTGGTTCAGGGGCTACTGAGGGAGTCCTGGATTAGGGGGTCTCCGGACAACCGGACTATATCCTTTGGCCAGACTGTTGGACTATGAAGGTACAAGATTGAAGACTTCGTATCGTGTCCGGATGGGACTCTACTTGGCATGGAAGGCAAGCTAGGCAATACGGATATATATATATATATATATCTCCACCTTTGTAACCGACCTTGCGTAACCTAGCCCCCTCTGGTGTCTATATAAACCGGAGGGTTTTAGTCCGTAGGACAACATACAATCATACCATAGGCTAGCTTCTAGGGTTTAGCCTCTTTGATCTTGTGGTAGATCAACTCTTGTAATACTCATATCATCAAGAACAATCAAGCAGGACGTAGAGTATTACCTCCATCCACTAGTAGAAAAAGGGTCAAATGTGAAGCACATTAGTGCCGGTTTCAATTTGAGCCAGCACTAATGTGTCCATTAGTGTCGGTTCCAATGGCTAGCGGGCGGACATCATTAGTATCGGTACGTGGTGAACCTTTAGCACCGGTTCGTGCCACGAACCGGTACTAAAGTGAGTGGCGGCAGGATGTTGTCAGTCCGGGGCCCCTCCAGCATCTTTAGTACCGGGTCGTATCACGAACCGGTACTAAAGGTCGTCCTACATAGACCCTTCGTCCACCCGAGCTCGCTCTGTTCTTCCCCTTTCCCCTCTCCTCTCTGTTCTTTTCGCTCTTCCTCTCAAGCTCATCGCACATTTTGCCCAAAATTTGTCAAGATTTGAAGGCCCCCATCCATTCAAATGATCACAAAGGTTAGCAACTTTGTCCTTTCATCTCTCATTGCTAGATTAGCTCGTGCAATGCTTTATATAGTGATTGATTTTTGAGTTTAGTAATTTGGGAGTTATTATATATATGTGCTGGTATTTGATTTATATGCAATTTGAGGTCAAAAATAACACTTAGTTTGCATATGTAGGTGTGGTTTACTTAGTGCCTTCTAAATCTCCATCGTAACCACCGTCGATCGCCCACAACGTCCCGTCGCCGGCACCACCTTGTGGTGAGCCTCTTGTTCATGAAGTTTTATATAAAAAAAATTGATGTTTGTGTGATTTGGATATATAGTTACTCGTATAATTATCTTACCCATACGTTGTTTGTTATACATAGTGTCATGGTTTTGATATCCGTCCCCGTCGGCCCTCGTCCGGGTTATGATTCGGACGTGGTATATTCTCTTTTAAAACTATTCATTGCATTTCGTGTTTATGACAAATTATGCCCATCAAGTTGACATAGATATTTGTATGTAGGAGGTAGTTGAACCGGAAATTCCAACCGACCCTATTGTCGAGAGGTTAAATTAGTTGAAAGAGAAAATGAGGATTTGAAGGAAAAATATAAAAGAATTGAGGGGGAGAAGATGGAATTGGAGTTGCATGTTGCCGATGTCGTCGATGATCACAAGATTAAGATGGAGAAAATGCACTTGAAGATTAGAAATATTAGAAAATATGCCATTCATAGTGAGGCTTGGTATCATTATGTTGTTGGATCAATTGTTACCTTAGTTGCGATCTTGATCGCATTTGTTGTTGCATTTAAATTCTTTAGCTAGAGAGTTATTTGTTTGTTGCATTTAAGTGTTGTATGATCTTTATGTATTGTATTAATTTGGTGTTTTCGGTGCTGTGTATTGAAGATGAGTCGGCAATGGATGTACGATGACCGATGCTCTCCCGAGTTCATTAATGGTGTGCGTACTTTTCTGCTTGCGGCTGAGGCAAACAAGTGGGCGGATGGTTTTATACCTTGTCCATGTGTTGGCTGTAAGAATGGCCACAATTACTCTATGTCCACATGTTTGAGTCCGGTTTCATGCCCCACTATAATGTTTGGACCAAGCATGGAGAAAGAGGGGTTATGATGGAAGACAATGACGAAGAAGAGGACGACGACAGCTATCCTGGCCATGGGTTCCCTGAATATGATGATACAACAATGAGGGAAGAAGCTGAGCCAGTAATGCGGGAAGAAGCTGAGCCGGCAATGCGGGAAGAAGATGAAGAAGAGGCATCGGATGAGCCCGTTGATGATCTAGGTCGGGCCATTGCCGATGCAAAGAGAAACTGCGCAAGTGATTTGGAGAAGAAGAAGTTGGAGCGCATGTTAGAGGATCACAAAAAATTGTTGTACCTGAATTGCGTAGGTGACAAGAAAAAGTTGGGCACCACACTGGAATTGCTACAATGGAAGGCAGAGAATGGTGTATCTGACAAGGAATTTGGAAAGTTGCTGGTAATGATAAAGAATATGCTTCCAGAGGACAATGAATTTCACGAGAGTATGTACGAAGCAAAGAAGGCTGTCTGCCCTCTAGGGTTAGAGGTGCAGAAGATATATGCATGCCCTAATGATTGCATCCTCTACCGCGGTGAGTACGGGTATTTGAATGCTTGCCCGGTATGCGGTGCATTGCGCTATAAGATCAACCGCGATGACCCTGGTGATGTCGAGGGCGAGCGCCCCAGGAAGAAGATTCTTGCCAAGGTGATGTGGTATGCTCCTATAATACCACGGTTGAAACGTTTGTTCCAAAACAAAGAGCATGCCAAGGCGATGCGATGGCACAGAGAAGACCGTAAGAAAGACAGAAAGTTGAGAGTACCTGCTGATGGGTCGCAGTGGAGAAAAATCAAAAGAAAGTACGGGAAGGAGTTTGCAGATGATGCAAGGAACGTATGGTTTGGTCTAGGCGCAGATGGCATTAATCCTTTTGGGGAGCAGAGCAACAACCATAGCACCTGGCCTGTGACTCTATGTTTGTATAACCTTCCTCCTTGGTTGTGCATGAAGCGGAAGTTCATTATGATGCCAGTGCTCATCCAAGGCCCTAAGCAACCCAGCAACGACATTGATGTGTACCTAAGGCCATTAGTTGAAGAACTCTAACAACTGTGGAATGGAACAGGTGTACATGCGTGGGATGAGCACATGGGGGAAGAATTTGACCTAAAGGTGTTGCTGTTCGTGACCATCAATGATTGGCATGCTCTCAGTAACCTTTCAGGACAGACAAACAAGGGATACCACACATGCATGCACTGTTTGGACGATACTGACAGTATATATTTGGCTAATTGTAAGAAGAATGTGTACCTGGGACATCGTCGATTTCTTCCGAGCAGGCATCCCGTAAGAAAGAAAGGCAAGCATTTCAAAGGTGAGGCGGATCACCGGACGAAGCCTCGCCACCGTACTGGTGCTGATGTAAATGATATGGTCAAGGATTTGTAGGTGGTCTTTGGAAAGGGTCCTGGTGGACAACCTGTTCCGAATGACGCTGACGGGCGCGCACCCATGTGGAAGAAGAAATCTATATTTTGGGACCTGCCCTATTGGAAAGACCTAGAGGTCCGCTCCGCAATCGACGTGATGCACGTGACGAAGAATCTTTGTGTGACCCTGCTTGGCTTCTTGGGCGTGTATGGGAAGACAAAAGATACACCTGAGGCATGGGAGAACTAGCAACGTATGCACGGAAAAGACGGCATACATCGGGGTCATGCAAGCTACGCTCTTACCAAAGAAGAGAAGGAAATATTCTTTGAATGCCTGCTCAGTATTAGGGTACCGTCTGGCTTCTCGTCGAATATAAAGGGAATAATAAACATGGCAGAGAAAAAGTTCCAGAACCTAAAGTCTCATGACTTCCACATGATTATGACGCAACTACTTCTAGTTGCATTGAGGAGGCTTCTACCGGAAAACGTTCGATTAGCCATTGTGAAGCTATGTGCATTCCTCAATGCAATCTCTCAGAAGGTAATCGATCCAGAAATCATACCAAGGTTAGATAATGATTTGGTGCAATGTCTTGTCAGTTTGAGTGGGTGTTCCCACCATCCTTCTTCAACATCATGGTGCACGTCCTAGTTCACCTATGCGAAGAGATTAACGTTTTGGGTCCTGTATTTCTACACAATACGTTCCCCTTTGAGAGGTTCATGGGAGTCTTAAAGAAATATGTTCATAACCGTACTAGCCCAGAAGGAAGCATCTCCAAGGGCCATGAAAATGAGGAGGTCATTGAGTTTTTTATTGACTTTATTCCTGACCTTAAGCCGATTGGTGTTCCTGAATCGCGGCATAAGGGCAGACTGGATGGAAAAGGCACGCTAGGAGGGGAACAAATAATATGTATGGATGGACATTCTCTCACTGAAGCACACTACATAGTTCTACAGAATTGCGCCTTGGTGGCTCCGTATATGGATGAACACAAGAATTTGCTACGCTCCAAACACTCGGAGCGGTCTGATGACTGGATTACACGTGAACAAACCAGGAGTTTCGCCAGTTGGTTGCAGACACGTGCCATGCATGACGCCTCTATTGAAGATGACATGTACTTGCTGTCCCAGTTACCATCTTCGAATATAATGACTTTCAAAGGGTACGAGCTAAATGGTAATACATTTTACATGATCACCCAAGATAAGAAGAGCACCAACCAAAACAGTGGTGTCCGCTTTGATGCAGAAACCAAGACGGGAAAGGAAACATATTATGGTTATATACAGGACATATGGGAACTTGACTATCGACGTGGTTTGAAGGTCCCTTTGTTTCGGTGCAAATGGGTCAATATGACACAAGGCGGGGTAACGGAAGACCCGCAGTACGGAATGACAACAGTGGATCTCAAAAATCTTGCGTATGCAGACGAACCATTCGTCCTAGCCAATGATGTGGCACGGGTTTTCTATGTGAAGGACATGTCTGCCAAGCCGAGAAAAAGAAAAGATAAGGAAGTGAATGCATCGTACGATGAGCCAAAGCGGCACATAGTTCTTTTGGGGAAGAGAAACATCGTGGGAGTGGATGACAAGACAGACATGTCAGGAGATTATGAAAAGTTTGATGAAATTGCTCCATTCACAGTGAATATTGACCCGAGCATCCAGTTAAATGATGAAGATTTTCCATGGCTACAGCACAAAGGGACACACGCGAAGAAAAAGATTCACACCCAAAGATCTGGGATGTGATCGGATTCACTATCATCACTTTCTTCTGCGTTTCACACCCAGGAGGGAATCTCTGTAATAGTTAGGGTAGCTAGTTATGTGTTTTAGCATTTGAAACACGAAGAAATTTTATGTGCAAGCAAATTCTTTCATGCATTTACTGATTTTTTCAGCTAAATGACCCTGAAATTGAAAAGCATTTCAAATGAACTCGGAAAAGGTTGAAAGTTGGCATGGTATCATAATTTCACCCACATAGTATGTGCAAAAAAGTAGAGAGGGTTACCGCAAAAACTAGATGCACTTCGTGTACAAAATGGACAATCTCTTTCGAAGTATCAGGGTTTCGGACGAAAACTCACCCGTTACAAAGGCATTTCATTTTTTAAATAACCTAAGCATTACCAAATTGAATATAATGATAAAACACACTAATATTAAACATAAGAAAAAAGAATCACTGAAAAATCTATTTTCAAAGTTAAGTTATTCACAAACTAGTGATTCACACAAATTTCCAATAATTCAAAATTTAAACTATTCAAATTTGTAAACTACCGGTACTAACAGAAAGTTTGTAATTTTTTGTACCTAAAGCAAAAATATTCACAAAGAAACTCTAAATACAGCAAAAAACAACTCAAAAATAAATAAAACTAAAATAAATAAAGCAAAAAAATAAGAAAAAAAGCCCACCTACTGCGCCACAGTGGCCTGCATACGACTAGAAACCCAACCTGTTGTTGGGCCAGGATGCAGGCCCGCAAAGGCCCAGTAGGCCCACAGGGAAGCACAGAACATTTAGGCCCAGTAGGCCTACTTTGGAGAGGAGCTCGAGGGAGCTACCGCACTGGGGCTTATAAACCAGTGCGGACGCCCCTCGGCTAGCGAGGTGGGACTAAACATGACGCACCGCACCTGCACCAGTGCACCCCCTTTAGTATCGGGTGGTGGCTCAAAACGGTACTAAAGGGGGGGTCTTTAGTACCGGTTGGAGCCACCACCCGGTACTAAAGGGGGTGCCGTTCCCGCCGCTTGGCCTGGCCAAAACAGACCTTTAGTACCGGTTGGTGGCTCCAACCGGTACTAAAGGTTGTTCTATATAAGAAAACACTTCAAAAAATTTGTCAGTTTCTCATCTCTCCCTCTTCTTCTTTCTCCTCTGCCCCGTCGCCGCCGCCCCTCGTCGCCGCCCCCGTCGCCGTCCCCGTCACCGTCCATCGCCGTCCCCGTCCCCGTCCCCGTCATCCCCGTCGCCGCGCCGCGCCCCGCCCCGTCCTCCCGTCGTCCCCGCCCGGCCCGTCCCCGTCCCCGTCGTCGCCGCCCCATCCCCATCATCGCCACCCCGTCCCCATCACCATCTCCGTCCCCGTCCCCGTCGCCGCCCCCCGTCGTCGCGCCTCGTCGGTGAGCTCCTGCCCCGGCCGCCATGTACCACACACACACACACATTGTTATAGAAATGTTAGCAATCTTTCTGTTTTTTAGTTATAGAATTATTAGAAATGTTAGTTATATAGAAATGTTCCATGAGCGTTTCCCAAAGCAGAAGTTTTTATCTGTCGTCGACAAAAGTAACTCCTGGACGTGGCTTTGCTGGCTCTCTCCATTCTTGAAGGGAGATCGGGAGTTGGTCCTTCATAAGAACTCCGCACTAACGAATGAACTTGTCCGCAATCTTCTTAGGCGCTAATGGTTTGCCATTAGGTTTGATGGCCTCGATATTGTACTTTACGCTCTTCCGTGGAGGCCTTACGACAAGTCCGAGGAGGAAAACGCAGCCATATCGAAGGCCGAGGTGGAAGCCCATTTTCCACCAAAACCGCCACCGCCGCCAAGGGAGGAAGTGCCTGAGAAAAATATTGACCACTTCATTCGTATGGCTAGAGCACCAGCTCCCAAGCCTGTTGACACAGACTATGAGCGCCACCTCAGGAAGTTAAATCGAGCACGTCTACAGAAAGAGGCAAGCTCGAGCTCAAGCAAATCAGCTGGCAAAACATGCGGTAAAACCATTCCCCAGCTGGGAGAACAGGTGGCGCAATCAATCCCCCTGCTTGTTGTGCCAACAAACATGAGAGTACGCGCGCCCAATATTACTGTGGGAAAACCGTTAATGTTCCCGGGCTGGGCGATGTGGTAATAACCGAGGAGCATATTGAGCAGGCTAAAAGCCTCATGATCACTGTTGGACAACTCATCGATATCGAGCCCATGTCTCCGACTAGAGAGGAGGAAATAAAACGGAAATATGTCCGGGGCCAACCTTTGGTCGAGCCAGACGAGGTCAAGAAGCTCCCAACGAGAATGTATGAATTGCATCAATGGTACATGGACATTACCAAGATTTCCAATCGAGAGTCCCTCATGGTGAATGTCAAGAAGGATCATTACTACCATGAGAAAGTTGTGTCCGTTGAGTATTCAGAACTATTTCAGTTATACAATCAAGACGCACTCGACAAATCTATAGTCAATTTCTATTGTCTGTAAGTGATTTCTTTCTATAATTTAAGTCTCAAGCTAGCTGTAGTGATCATTTTGATCAATCATTACCTGTAATTATCCTCACTATATTCTTTTCTGTGGTATTATGCAGGATGAAGATTTATGAAATGAAAATAGGTGGACGCTATGGCATTGGGTTCGCTGACCCAAATACCATTAATGAATACACATGGAAATTAGATCCATATTACAAAAAAAGTGTAGAGGAAAGCATGATAGAGTTCTTCAAGCGCCTCAAATACAATGAAGATATACTACTTCCTTACAACTTCGAGTGAGTCACACTGTCTTGTACTACAAATTCTGTTTGGCCTACTAGCTAGCTACATGTTTTTGCTTACATATGCCTGCTTAATAAAGACATGCAAACGTGTGTGCATGCATATTTCACTAGATCTTGTTAATCATTAAAGTTGATGAAGGAACAGTTGAAGTACTAGACTCACTACTTAAGAAACCAACTGACTACACCATCGTGAAGGGGATAGTCAACAGGTAATTTCAATCATTATTAACTATATCTCGTCCTATTTAATTAGTTCGTCATTTCTTGATAACAACTATTTAATAACCCATTTATTCATTTTCTTTGTCGGCGGGCAGTGTCGGTGTTCTGGGAACGGGGGTCCCCAGACTTGCCTTCCTGCGGCCTGCGGCGTGGCTCAAAGGGGGGCCCAGCACGGCTCATCTTCATTAACACAGACCCAAGACCCTCGCGAGGGGCCAAGCCTCGCGGGGCGGACGACACGGAGCTTCCTCGGGCACGGCCTCATCAGGCTGGCTCGCGAGGAGGCGCAGAGATCAAGCTGGGGTACCTCACGAGGTGCCCGTGACGCAAGCCATGATGACCAAAGGCGCCAGGCGGGTGCCAGCCCGCGCAGTGTCCTCCTTTCCTCTTTGGTGCAAAGGGGGCAAGCATAGCCGCGGAGTACCAAGGCATCAGGAAAAGGTTGCCATTTCGGTGCAACAAGACCAAGACCAGGATGACTGCAAGACGGAGGTCATTGTGGAGCCCAAGACGGCGTCACCTCCAGAGCTTTGTGCAGGCGAAGACTACTTTTGTCAGGATAGCTTGTACTAGCTGTCCCCCTTCAAATTAGCCCGCCATTTTTGGCTCCCTTCCCGCTCGATATTTTGGAAGAGGACCAGGGCCTCTATAAATAGGACCAGCCACCCACGGGGCAAAGGAGCGGAGAAAGAGGGAGAGTTTTAGGGGGATCGAGATAAACAATCGAGGAGAGGGAGAGAGAGAAGGGTGACTGAACTCCTCCCAGCAGTTCATCGCCCCAGCCAAGAACAGACCCTCGCGAGGCTGTTCTTCCTTGTATCGCTCATCATCATCAGCCCAAGAGGCAATCCACCACACCACACACTGGAGTAGGGTATTACACCACAATGGTGGCCCGAACCAGTATAAACCCTGTGTCTCTTGTGTTGTTCTTTCCATAGCTTAGATCTTAGCGAGGCGGAGGGGTGCAGGTAGGTAGGAGGCTAAATCTCCGCGCGCACCCCAGTGTTCAAACCTCAAGGGTCTGCCGGAACCCGAAATCTGACATTTGGCGCGCCAGGTAGGGGTGCGCCGGAATTCGTCTTCCACCACCCCGTTCTCCTCCGACCATCGCGCCCATGTCTGACGCTCGTCAGGCCCACGCCGAGCGCCGGGCCGCTCTCGCTTCCCGCGTCGCCCAGACGGCTCCTGTCGGCGGGCGTCCTCGCCATTCCCCGTCACCTGCCGTCAATGCCGCCACCGGCCCGGCGGGGGACGAGTAGCAAGCATCGTCTCAGCATCCGTCCGTGCGGCAAGACGGCCGCACTACTACTCCCTCGCTCACCCCGGCTTGTTCTTCGTCCCGCACACTCCGCGCACCCATGGAGGCTCGAGCTGCATTCATCGCGGCAAACGAGCTCCTGCGCTACCGTCCCGTCGACGACGTCTACGAAGATTGGCTCGACCGCGTCGCCGAGCTCGTCCGCGCCGCAGGGGGCTCTCCTGCGACATCCGTTCCGCTGCACCGCACCCCGCCCCGCGCGGGCGACGAGGCTCCGGTGGTGCCCCGGCTGCCTCCTCCTCAAGAAGGCGCCATGGCTCCAAGGCGCGTGGCCCCTGGGCGGAACCCGCTCCGTCAGGTGCCAGCGCGGCAAGAGCAGAGCTGCCAAGAAGTCCCTCGCCCGCAAGAAGCTGCCCGGGTGCTCCCTGCTCCAGCACGTCAAGACCTCGTGCTGCTCCCAGCTGCAGCGCGTGGGGACATGCAAGACCAAGCTCTCCGTCACCCAAGGCCTCCCGTGGCCACAGCAGGCTGCCGTGCCTTCACCACCGAGCTACGCAGCATCGCGTGGCCCGGCAAGTTCAAGCCAGACCTGCCTCCTTGTTACGATGGCACGGCTGACCCTGCGGAGTTCCTCCAGCTCTACGAGCTGGGCATCGAAGCTAACCCGGAAAAGGTCAAGGCGATGGAAGACATGAGCCCGCCAAAGACCCTTAGAGAAATGCAGAAGCTCACTGGACGCGTGACCGCGCTAGGGCGCTTCATCTCCAAGTTGGGGGAACAAGCGCCGCCCTTCTTCCAGCTAATGAAGAAAAAGGGACCCTTTGAGTGGACTAAAGAGGCCGACAAGGCGTTCCAGGATCTCAAGAGATACCTGACCAGCCCATCGGTCATGGTGGCTCCACGCCCTCAAGAGCCCCTGGTGCTTTACCTCACCGCCACTCCCTACTCCGCCAGCGCAGCCCTGGTGGCGGTTAGAGAGGAGCGTCGAATCAAAACCGCAGCAGCAGCCCGGGACAAGGCAAAACAGGAACAAGGAAGGCCTACAGAAACCGCCACCGCGGCTGAGGAGGATCCACCGCCGCAGAGGAGTGCACCGGAGGCGGAAGAGGCCCCTCTCCCAGATGGCCAGCCTCAGGAGGCCTCATCGCCTCAAGAGGCGCCATGGTCTCCGAAGGGAGCCGCCAGCACTGACGCACCCAACCTCGTTGAGCATCCAGTGTACTTCGTCAGCACGGTGTTGCGGGATGCGAGGGCGCGGTACCCCATGCCTCAGAAACTCCTCCTCGTGCTACTGGTGGCCTCGCGCAAGCTACGGCACTATTTTCAGGGTCACCCCATCAAGGTCGTCTCGTCATACCCCCTAGAGAGAGTGCTCAGGAGCCCTAACTCGGCTGGAAGGGTCGCTAAGTGGAACATAGAACTACAAGCGTTTCAGCTCGAATTCAGCACGACCAGAGTCATCAAGGGAGCAGCGTTGGCGGATTTTGTGGCAGAATGGACGGAGGCACCAGGCCTCAAGGCCGACGAGGATCGGTCCCTCTCCCCGGGAAGCGAGGCGCCAGAAGGCTGGGTCATGTACTTCGATGGGGCGTTCTCCAAGCATGGCGCTGGGGCTAGGGCGGTGCATATATCGCCCACTCAGGACAAGCTCTACTACACTGTGCAGCTCTGTTTCCAGCAAGGTGAAAAGGTTTCTAACAACATAGCGGAGTATGAAGGTTTAATAGCGGGCTTGAAGGCCGCAGCTGCCCTAGGGGTGAAACGCCTCACCATCAAGGGCGATTTGCAGCTCCTTGTTAATTTCTCCAACAAGGTGTACGAGCTGAAAGATGAGCACATGGAAGCCTACCTTGCAGAGGTCCGCAGGATGGAGAAGCAGTTCTGGGGGTTGGAGTTGCAGCATGTGCCCCGTGGCACCAATCAGGAGGCCGACGACATCGCCAAACGGGCGTCCAGGCGGTTACCTCAGGAGCCTGGTGTTTTCGAGGAGCGACTCTTCAAGCCCTCAGCCCTGCCGTCATTGTCAAACACGGCTTAGCCTCGGGAGGAGCTCCCCCAGCCACCTGCCTCAGGAGCTCCGGCCTGTGGCCCGGCCTCAGGAGCACGCCTGCTCCTGACGATGGAACCTCAGGAGGGATGCTGGATCACGGAGCTCCGGAGTTACTTAACACAAGGGACCCTGCCGGAGAAGGAGGAGGAAGCGGAGCGAGTGGCACGCCAGGCCACGGCATACTGCATCAAGGATGGAGAGCTCTACCGGAAGCGACCAAACGATGTGTCCCTATGCTGCATCTCTAGGGAGCAAGGGAAGGAACTGCTGGAAGATATACATGGCGGAGACTGCGGACATCATTCATCATCACAGACCCTCGTCGGCAAGGCGTTCCGCAGTGGGTTTTATTGGCCCACCGCACTCAATGACGCCGTCGAACTAGTGAAAGCTTGTGAGGCCTGCCAGTTCCACGCCAAGCAAATCCATCAGCCAGCAGGAGGCCTGTAGACTATACCCCTTTCGTGGCCATTCGCAGTCTGGGGGCTGGACATCTTGGGCCCGTTTATATATGATCGGTTCTACTAGAAATTCTATTTATATATATGCATAACGTGTACAATATGTAGCATCATAAAATACCAGCAAACGAAAAAGAATTAAATGGAAAACACAAAATTAAATGAAAAAGAAATCATAAACCCAAACCCCCCAACCTTTTAATACCGGTTGGTGTCACCAACCGGTACTAAAGGGCTCCCTGCCCCCGGAGCTGGCTCGTGCCACGTGGTTGCCCTTTAGCACCGGTTCATGTTGAACCGGTACTAAAGGGGGGACCTTTAGTGCCCACACTTTAGTGCCGGTTACCGAACCGGCACTAAAGGGCCTTACGAACCGGTGCTATTGCCAGGTTCTGCACTAGTGATCAAGAGGGCCCGAACCTGGGTAAACATCGTGTCCCCTGCCTCCTGTTACCATCCGCCTTAGACGCACAGTTTGGGACCCCTTACCCGAGATCCGTCGGTTTTGACACCGACAGCGGGGTTTTGGCCAGGGCCACGGACGGCGGAGGCAGGCTTCTCTGCCGTTGGTCGCTGGCTCTTCGGGGAAGATTCCTAATAGTGTCAGCCGGGAGGTACAAGACGGTAATCAAGCCATCCGGCGTAAATCGGACAGTACCAAAATAAAATAAAATCGTGTGACCCCAATTTAGTCTGCAGTCAACAAACGTGTGACCACTCTCGTACCTTGCTATTGATCTCTTAGTGTATTTCTTCAGATTAAAGAGATGTGTCGTTCTTAACATTATGCGTTATCTGCATCTTCAGCCACACCGTATTCCGACTCACCGCAGCTGCTCCAATAAGGGAAGCATACACCAGAAGGGAGATATAGTCCCCACTCAACAGTTTCCTGCATCGAATGCGCGTACCCGACATGGACATCCACAACAACTGCAGGGCCATCGACAAGTCAGCACATGATGCTCACTCCTATGGATGGCGGCCAGATAGGTTTTACCCTCATCTTACTTGTGTGCAACATTTATGGCTTTGTTATTCATCTAAGCATGGAAAATAGATTATCACATTTCACTATATATTCATGCTGATCTCTTACGGGTCTTGTTCAGGAGTTAACGTTGTTCCATAGTTCAGCTAAGATACTTGTTCTTTAGGTAACATTGTTCCATAGTTATCATTCGTCAGCCAATGCTACCACTTCTAGTATTACCTATGTTGTTCTTTAATACTTTTGTGTGCCATCTAGTTAATCTTGAGTACAAACGATACATATTCTATAGCTTTCATCTGTGTTCTCCCTTTAGTTTTTGAGACCTGTTGCTGCTAGTTAACCCCAGTCCTACTATTTATGCCATCTCCTATAGTCACTCATTACATAAATCTAACTACTAGTTGTCTTCCATGCATGTCAGATATAATTGCACACACTGATATATCCACAAGAACCTCACGGAGCAATGTAAAGGCCAATAAACTTGATGTCAATGATACCCGATATGATGGAACATGTAAAGGTAGTTCTTCAGAAGACTTGCAGAAAGATGTTGAGTCCTCTTCACCCCACAAGGTCCTTACTCTAACTTGGCCCGTGATATGGGTACAACATGCATATAGTGTCCTGGAGTGTATCTACTCTGTTGCAATGCCATGTGCTTAGCATGTTGATCATGCATGTAAATATGTCATGCCTTCCTGTTTTTCAGTACCTATTCCATTCATGATAACATGTTTTCAAATTCAAGTATTGTCATTCTACTCTACCGCAATGCCATCTGCTTAATTTGGACATCATGCTTCTGAATATCTTATGCATTGTTATTCATCAGTATGTACTTCATCTGTCTACCATACCATGTTTTTTTACATTGAAGTGTTGTTCTAGTGCTCCGTTGCAATGCCATCGAAGTTTCCCAATCATACATGTGTATGTTGCCTTAGTTTTTTCTGTACGTATTCTGCTAGTATACAGTTTTAAATTCAACTAGTGTTTTTTTACTGTGTTGTCCTGTCGTATCCATAGCTCTTACACCATACTCCCTCCGTCCGGATTACATGTTGTCGAAATAGATAAAAAAGGATGTATCTAGAACTGAAATACGCATAGACCCATCCATTTTTTTCCGGATGGAGGGAATACATGTCAATATGTCATGCCTTTCTATTCTTCAGTACTTATTCCATCTCTCTGTTGTAGCATGTTTTATAATTGAAGCACCATTCTTCTATACAAAGCATGTAAGGGGAAGACCACTATGTTAGAATCTGAAGGGTTACAAACCAGGTCTTTGCAAAAGATCAAAATGCCAGGAGATAATAAACCAACTCCAGTTTTTATAGATACTCGTCCAGCACAGAGAAACCCAACTCCTACTGATAATAAGCAGATTTCAGTGGCCAAAGAACTAGTCCACTCCAGTCCAGCAAAAATATGTCAACTCCATTCTAAGAAGCGTGTGCGTATCCTTGCATCATGAAATTTTATAGCATGCTGATCATATTTTCTACATGTTTCTTACCCATCTCTCTTTTAGAAAACTAGCAAAGTGGCCCGCTCGATGCGCGGGCTAGGATATTTAAAGTTATTTTTTTGAATGTTTGTCTTGAAGTAATAAATGCAACCAATTGTGGAGACATATGAGAACTCACACCCAAGTCCGTCCGCATGTGACTGTTTCGTGCTGTTTCCAGCGTCTTCGTTGCAACTCTGTGCGCACCTCGTCGGCAGATCTTGCCGCTTAATCCCCATCTGCAATCACTAAATCCACAATCTAGCTCCCAGATTTCTCATTTCCCTGATCCCTTTCTCAGATCCGAGCATCCCCAGACTTGCCTCCATGGTGACTTCCGGCGAGTGTCCGGCGACTCGCGTTTTGCCATCTCTTCCCTACCTCTTCTTCCTCTGATTTTCTCTCACTCCTATGCTTCTTCCTGGATCCCATCCATCTTCCAAATCCAAGCTGCCGCCCAGTCCTCGATCTCCTTTTCCTTATCTTTCTGTTCCTGGTTTCGCATCATTGTTCCCGGCCAGTTTCATCACCGCTGCTTTTCCAAATTCAATTGAGCTGGGTTGATGGCTGCCGTGTAAGTTTTCGTTTTTGGCCTTATGATGTTTCTTCCTCAATCCTTCCTCCTCCCAATCCTTCCCCTATCCTGATCTTGTTTACTTTTGATCTTTTCTTCCCTGGATTTCTTCCTCTCATATCCACGCCCTGTTTTCACCAACCCCTAATCCCTTCGCCAAATCTCCTGCTTCCTTCCCCGTTTTTTTTGTTCCGCCTCTATTCTTCCCTGATCTAGCCCCAATTTCGCCTTAAATCTTGTACATCCTTTCTACACTGTCGCTACTTTTCTGTAGTCCTTATCCCCTTAGTTCCCACCCAGCTTGAGTCCTGCTACTGGTAGTGGTTTCCCTTAGCCCGACGCCGCTCCCAGAATCTGAGTTTCCTGCCGCCATTTCTCGTTCCCCTATCTCAGCTTTCCCGTCATATCTTTCTCCAATTACAAATTTTAGGTCCCTCCTCTAAATCAATCTCCAACCTCCCTACTCCTATAGCCTATTTCGTTTGGTCTTGATTTCGGTGTGTTGGACGCAGTCTGTGGGAACTGCTTTTTGTCAAGGAAAACGGGAGCCCGTTCTTTATTGCTATTCTGTGGACTAGCTGACGAAGCTAGTAGCGTGGAACTGCAGGGGGTTGGGAAAATCCACAGATTGTTCGAGGACTTCTAGATGTTCATAAACGGGAGGATCCGGATGTTCTTTTCTTATCCGAAACCAAGATGGATGAAAGGAGAATACAGAAGTTCCGTTGACTGCTTGGTTTGCCAAACATGGAGGTCAAAAATTGTGAAGGTCGAAGTGGTGGACCGGCTTTGTTTTGGAAGAATGGAATTACTGTCAAGATTTTAAGCGTGTCACGCTTCTATATTGATGCTGAGATTACCATGGAGGATGGTGTGTTATGGAGGTTTACAGGTTTCTATGGAGAACCACATGTTGATATGAAACATTTGTCGTGGCGTGCTCTTCGTAGTTTGAAGCATAACAGTCCCCATCCATGGATATGCATGGGAGATTTCAATGAAATTCTATTCAGCCATGAGAAACAAGGTGGGGCACCACCTATCCAAGCTTCTACGGATCGTTTTCGCGATGCCCTTATTGACTGTGGTCTTGAAGACCTGGGTTTCGAAGGAGATGTTTTCACCTGGCGAAATCAGAATCATCGCCGGAAGAACTATATACGCGAACGTCTTGATCGAGCCGTGGGATCTCAAGCCTGGAGGGCCCTATTTCCCCTTTTCCGAGTCACCAACGGCATGCCAAGACATTTTGATCACCGGCCCATTATCGTGGATACTGGAAGTGAGCCGACCTGGCAGGATATCCATCATACTTTTTGGTTTGAGGCCCGATGGCTCCAGGAAGATAATTGTGCACAACTAGTCGAAGGGGCATGGAATGAAGCATTCCTGAATGGAGCAGGTCACATTTCAGAGGCACTACAAAGTGTGGCCTCTTGCCTTACTGACTGGAACCGAAACGTGCTACGTGATTTGGAGAAGAGAATTAAAAAAGCTAAAAAGGAACTAGACTGCTGCCTTCGTGCCCCTATCTCGGAGGTGCAGTTAAGGCAAGAACAAATTCTACGATACAGACTGGATCGCCTTGAGGAGCAGAAGGATACTTATTGGCGACAACGTGCACACATTGATTGGCTTAAAATGGGAGACCGCAACACAAGGTATTTCCATACATGCTGTTCCGAGAGGAAAAAAATAAATAGAATTCAGCGGTTGCAGAAAGAAGATGGTGTGTGGGTGGAATCTGATCGTTCTTTGAGGGAGTATATTACAGATTTTTTCTCTAGTTTGTTTTCATCCTCGGTATCTGCAGATATTGACAAGCTCCTGCAGCATGTCGAACCTCGAATTAGCCCAGCCATAAATGACTCCCTATGTGCCCCTTTCGATGCAGATGATGTATCTAAAGCCTTATCATGTATTGGAGATTTAAAGGCCCATGGCCCGGATGGAATGCCTGCAATATTTTTTAAGCATTTCTGGGAATTAGTTGGAGACCGAGTCAAGTCAGAGGTTGTAATAACCCGGATTTTTAGGGTTATTATTTTTTGTTCTGAAGTTAAGATGAATAATTAAATCTGTATTATTTCTTTAAACAAATGATTGAGCACTGTTTCAAAGAAATATAATAGACATGTATTTTTCTCCCTGCAATAATAGATGGAATATCCACACAATCAGATAGGGTGTGCATTTGTGCACGTGAGACTAGCATCCATGCACTCACATGGTGGCGTTTGTATGTGGTAGAAGATGGTAGTATAATCTAGATAATTAAGAGAGTTAACATGGAATTAGACTAGATGGATTTGGGTCAGGTAGAAATGATACTTGGTAGATATTTTCTAGTACGAGTGCTCCAAGTCAACTAGGTACATGCATGTAATCATGAGGAAGAGGCAACGTGGCTTGGTTCTAGAGGATATGCATGCATATGTCAGGTGTTTAGAAAACTCTAGTGAATCAACTACACGTACAGGAGAGGAATGGAAGCAAACGTGGGTAGATGCATGCATCGGCTGCATCGCTAGAAACCCAAGTTTCCTACATGGGCTGCAACGTGGCCATGTACTAGAGGAACGTAGAAATACAAATTAGAAGTCAGCTTTTACGTGTCCTATACGTGGCCATTTCTTAGTGCTTAAGTGAGAGCCAGGCCAAGATATTTTAGACTTGCACGGGCGCTTGCCTCCTATAAATAGCTGCGGGTCACGCTGCTCAAAGCACAGCTCTGAGAGAAAGACATAGACACTAGAGGAGAGAGCCTGAGAGAAAGAAAGACACCGGAAAGATAAAGAAGAGAGATGAAGAATTCATGCATGCATCCATATCTGGAGAAGAATAGAGCGTTTAGGTGCTGCTGGAGGGAAGAGCCGGAGCCATACATCAGAAGAAATATGAGTATATGTGTGTTTGTCAGATTTTATACAAAGATGATGGAGTTTCATCTTCTGGTAGAATATTATTCTAAAGGAGAAATCATATTATCTGAGGCAAGTAGCTGTTTTGCTAAACTTCCTGGTCTCGCATTATTGTTGTCTTCCTTGATTATCTGATAATATTATTGCACCTTGATCTTTGTTGATCCTCTGTTGATCCTTGAGAGAGGAATGTGTTGTCCTCATAATCCATTTGTTGATGGAATCAGAGTATTTTGGAGGAACTCATGAAAAGTCATGAGTGTGTTGTCTTTGACTGATATTTCAGTAATCCTATCGTTGATTCAAACACATATCCATCTATATTGGTGTCACGACGGCAAACGTATTGTACCGGTCACATTTCAGGTATGGGACTGTCTGAGTTCTTCGCTAAGAACGGCACTCGTTCGGAAGCGTGTCGATGATGGATTCGTAGGAGCGATCGACACTAGTAAGTCGAGTGGTCGGTTCTTGGGGGAATAAAGAGCTCTGCTCTTCTGGAACCTGTGTGGTTCTAGTCGAGGCTGTCGACGTCGGAGTACCCCTCTTAAGAGCGTAAATGTGTGAAATTTCACCCCTGTGACTCCCGGATTGGGAAACTTGCGGTCATGTGTGACGCCAATAATTTCTTCGTCCATTTTCATTATATCCGGTTATGTTGTTCTTTTATCTATTTCCAATGAAATTGGCCCCAGCAATTTGTCACGCTATTTATGCTCCTTTAGATACAGTCAACCCGCTGTTACTATATCAATATCCTTAAATTCTACTCTTAAATTCTACTCTTGTTGAATAGTGAAGTATCTACTTGCTGAGTATGACTTGTCGTACTTATATTTGGTTCCTTTAATTTTTTAGATGCAGACGATGCAACTTAAGTATGTCCAGAAGATGCCATAGAAGAATAGGCTGGACCAGTGGATGGGAAACGACTAGAGAATTTAATGTATTTTGGCTATTTGTAAATATCAAGGAATTTGTATAGTTAATATATGAGTTTTTGTGATCCATTTTGGGTTAATGCCTGCTTTATCACGCCTTGCGTGACTATAGGCTTCTGGTCTATAGGTGCGCGGCGGCTGTTTCGTCTAGGCCTGGTCTTGGGGCATGACAGTTAAAGTGGTATCAGAGCTCTAGGTGTTTAGGTTGCGCTGGGATAAACGAGTAGATCATCGATTATATTTGTGGCTAATTATTGTTAGAGAAATAATGTTTTTATCAATTGGTAGAAAAAAAGGTGCTTACACCATTATTAGACTCGTGAGGAACCGTATAAACTAAAATGATTCATAGCAATGAATTTTGTCAATGTATATTTGTGTTGTGTGACAGGTATGAAGATTTTATTTTCATACCTTGTCTCAACTTGTTTGTGTGTTGTTACTCACAAATATTGTTGGCAGATATCCAGGCAAATAAAAATATAGCGTACATATTATTGATGAAATTTGAGGATGTATGAGAAATAAATAGACATTTTGTTAGATTAATTCATGACTTGTTATTTGTGTAGAGTTTCTTGTTTAAGACAACTAGTGATATTTATCTAGTAATGGGACAATTGCTATACCATCATCTATCCTTTTTGTTAATGACCTTACCAAATGAAATGTTTAGTGTTGCCAACTTATGTTATAGCAGATATATCCATGAAAAAGAGAAAAGATTGCAAATCATGTTTGCATTTTATTAATTAATTATTCAGCACACATCAAATAAGCTGTCTCAATTATTATCGGAGGATATTTGTCCACTAAAAAAATAGTGTAAATGTTTTGTGTTGAATTTCGGGGACGAAATTCTTATAAGGTGGGAAGTATGTAATAACCCGGATTTTTAGGGTTATTATTTTTTTTGTTCTTAAGTTAAGATGAATAATTAAATCTGTATTATTTCTTTAAAGAAATGATTGAGCACTGTTTCAAAAAAATATAATAGACATGTATTTTTCTCCCTGCAATAATAGATGGAATATCCACACAATCAGATAGGGTGTGCATTTGCGCACGTGAGACTAGCATCCATGCACTCACGTGGTGGTGTTTGTATGTGGTAGTAGATGGTAGTATAATCTAGATAATTAAGAGAGTTAACATGAAATTAGACTAGATGGATTTGGGTCAGGTAGAAATGATACTTGGTAGATATTTCCTAGTACGAGTGCTCCAAGTCAACTAGGTACATGCATGTAATCATGAGGAAGAGGCAACGTGGCTTGGTTCTAGAGGATATGCATGCATATGTTAGGTGTTTAGAAAACTCTAGTGAATCAACTACACGTACAGGAGAGGAATGGAAGCAAACGTGGGTAGATGCATGCATCGGCTGCATCGCTAGAAACCCAAGTTTCCTACATGGGCTGCAACGTGGCCATGTACTAGAGGAACGTAGAAATACAAATTAGAAGTCAGCTTTTACGTGTCCTATACGTGGCCATTTCTTAGTGCTTAAGTGAGAGCCAGGCCAAGATATTTTAGACTTGCACGGGCGCTTGCCTCCTATAAATAGCTGCGGGTCACGCTGCTCAAAGCACAGCTCTGAGAGAAAGACATAGACACTAGAGGAGAGAGCCTGAGAGAAAGAAAGACACCGGAAAGATAAAGAAGAGAGATGAAGAATTCATGCATGCATCCATATCTGGAGAAGAATAGAGCGTTTAGGTGCTGCTGGAGGGAAGAGCCGAGCCATACATCAGAAGAAATATGAGTATATGTGTGTTCGTCAGATTTTATACAAAGATGATGGAGTTTCATCTTCTGGTAGAATATTATTCTAAAGGAGAAATCATATTATCTGAGGCAAGTAGCTGTTTTGCTAAACTTCCTGGTCTCGCATTATTGTTGTCTTCCTTAATTATCTGATAATATTATTGCACCTTGATCTTTGTTGATCCTCTGTTGATCCTTGAGAGAGGAATGTGTTGTCCTCATAATCCATTTGTTGATGGAACCAGAGTATTTTGGAGAAACTCATGAAAAGTCATGAGTGTATTGTCTTTGACTGATATTTCAGTAATCCTATCGCTGATTCAAACACATATCCATCTATATTGGTGTCACGACGGCAAACGTATTGTACCGATCACATTTCAGGTATGGGACTGTCTGAGTTCTCCGCTAAGAACGACACTCGTTCGGAAGCGTGTCGATGATGGATCCGTAGGAGCGATCGACACTAGTAAGTCGAGTGGTCGGTTCTTGGGGGGATAAAGAGCTCTGCTTTTCAGGAACCTGTGTGGTTCTAGTCGAGGCTGTCGACGTCGGAGTACCCCTCTTAAGAGCGTAAATGTGTGAAATTTCATCCCTGTGACTCCCGGGTTGGGAAGCTTGCGGTCATGTGTGACGCCAATAATTTCTTTGTCCATTTTGATTATATCCGGTTATGTTGTTCTTTTACCTATTTCCAATGAAATTGGGCCCAGCAATTTGTCACGCTATTTATGCTCCTTTAGATACAGTCAACCCATTATTACTGTATCAATATCCTTAAATTCTACTCTTGTTGAATAGTGAAGTATCTACTTGCTGAGTATGACTTGTCGTACTCATATTTGCTTCCTTTAATTTTTTAGATGCAGATGATGCAACTTAAGTATGTCCAGAAGATGTCATAGAAGAATAGGCTGGACCAGTGGATGGGAAACGACTAGAGTATTTAATGTATTTTGGCTATTTGTAAATATCAAGGAATTTGTATAGTTAATATATGAGTTTTTGTGATCCACTTTGGGTTAATGCCCGCTTTATCACGTCTTGCGTGACTATAGGCTTCTGGTCTATAGGCGCGTGGCGGCTGTCTCACCTAGGCCCGGTCTTGCGGCGTGACAGAGGTTCTCCAGATTCTGAATGGAGGTGATATCTCAGAAGGTTGGAATGAAACCGCAGTTGTGCTAATACCCAAAGTTAAGAATCCTACCCGTATCAAAGATTTGAGACCAATAAGCCTTTGTAATGTGTTGTACAAGCTAATATTTTCTTAAATGAGATCATATCACCAAACCAAAGTGCTTTTGTTCCAGGGCGGTTGATCTCTGACAATGTCTTGCTAGCCTATGAAATGACTCACTATATCAAACATAGGAGAGGGAGGAAAAATGGTTATATGGCAATCAAACTAGACATGAGTAAAGCCTATGACCGGGTTGAATGGAGGTTCCTGGAGATGATGCTTATTAAGCTTGGTTTTCATCAAAGTTGGGTTTCTTTGCTGATGAAGTGTGTTCGAACAGTGAAATACCGGTTTAATATCAATGGGGAACTCTCCGAGACCATCATCCCGCAGCGAGGCTTGCGCCAAGGTGACCCCCTTTCCCCCTATCTTTTTCTCATTTGTGCTGAAGGATTTTCGTCCCTTCTTCATGTGGCAGAGCAACAGGGGCTGATTGAAGGCATAAAAATATGTCCCTCGACACCAGCAGTTTCCCATCTGCTTTTCGCAGATGATTCCCTTCTTCTGCTGAAGGCTAATAATAGTAACGCAATAGAGTTACAAAGAATCCTGGATGCATATGAGTGTGTTTCAGGACAAATGATCAATAGGCCGGGATAAGAGCAGTATTTTGTTCAGTTCGAATTGCTCGCCAAACTGCAAATCTCAAGTGATGAACACCTTGCATCTTGTATCTGAAGGTCGAAATGAGCGATATCTTGGGCTTCCGGTTTATATTGGTCAGTCAAAAACTAGGGTCTTCTAGTACTTGAAAGAGAAAATCTGGCAAAGAATTAAAGGCTGGAAGGAGAAAATGCTTTCAAAAGCAGGAAAGGAAATCCTTATCAAGGCGGTGGCACAAGCGATTCCCACCTACGCCATGGGATGTTTTGATATCACCAAAACTCTTTGTGACGAGATCTCAACAATGATTTGCCGCTATTGGTGGAGCCAGGTGGACAAGGAAAACAAGATGCATTGGATTGCTTGGGCTAAGTTGGTAAAACCAAAGAAAGATGGGGTTCTAGGTTTCCGTGATTTGCACCTTTTCAACATCGCAATGTTAGCAAAGCAAGCATGGCGCATCCTTCAGGATCCATCATCTCTTTGTGCTCGTGTGCTGGGCGCTCGCTATTTACCCGATAGAAATATCCTAGCAGCCAAGCCAAGAGCAGGGATTTCCTACACTTGGCGAAGTATTCTAAAGGGGCTTGACCTGCTTAAGCAAGGCATTGTGTGGCGAGTTAGAAATGGTCAGAACATCAAGATCTGGGACGACCCATGGTTGCCGAGAGGAATTACTCGCCGACCCAGTTCGACTCGTGGCCAAAACCTTTTGGAGAATGTGGAGGACCTCATTAACCCGGTGACCGGTATGTGGGACGTGGAACTTGTAAACCAAACGTTCTGCACTGAAGACGCCAAGGTTGTACTTTCAATCCCAATTTTTGAAGGTTTTGAGGACTCCATAGCATGGCATCCTGAGCCAAAAGGGAATTTTACGGTGAAGTCCGCCTACAAGCTGAATCTGCAGCTGAGAGCAGAGGAGAATGGGGAAAACTGTTCTACCAGCACTGCAAAAATTACGACAAGCCAGACCACTTCACAGTGGGGAAAAATCTGGCATCTAAATGTCCCAAAGAAAATTGCAATGTTCCTTTGGAGATTTACACATAACAGCCTGCCGTTACGAACTAACATTAGACGCCGAGGCATGGACATCGATACGCTCTGTCCATGTTGTCGACGACTTGATGAAGATGGTGGCCATCTTTTTCTCAAATGCAAGTTTGCCAGGGCCTGCTGGCATGCGGCAATCCTAGAAGAGCAGTGTCTCAAACTTGTAGCATGTTCCTCAGCTCAAGAAGTAATGGACTGCAGGCTATGCAAGTAACCACCCTGTTATGGTGTATCTGGTCGGCAAGAAATAAATTCAATGCTGGTGAAAGTGCTCCCACGGCTGATGCGGTTGCAGCTAATTGCAGCCTACATATCCTTCAGTTTACTGAACACCTGAAGGGTGGGAACCAAACCAAAACAAACAGGAGGTGCAAGTGGTCACCACCACCATCAGATTTTATTAAGATTAATTTTTATGGTGCTTACTCAGGCAACACACGAGAGGGAGGATGGGGTTTCTGTGCAAGAACTAAGGAAGGTTCAGTCTGGGGTGCAGGCATGGGTCGACTGACTCATCTTTCTGACGCTCTCCAAGCTGAAGCTTTTGCTTGTTTGCAGGCGATTCAATTTGCCCGAGATGCTGGAATGAGCCGGGTCATCTTTGAAACTGATGCTACAAATTTAAAGGATGCCCTGTGTAGCAATGTATACGATCTCTCACAGCACAGTATTATCTTTAGGAAGGCCAAGTATATGCTGTCTACTAGTTTTATCGAGTACGAAGTGGTATCTTGTGTCCGCGAATGTAATTGTGTTGCTCATAAATTAGCGGGTCAGGGTGCGTCTATGGAACCTGGTGCTCATATGTTGTGGCATGGTACGGTTCCAGACTTTGAAATCTCTGATGTAGCCAGCGAGTATGTTGTGCTAAGTGGTTAATGGAATCTATGTTTCCCCGATCAAAAAAAAATTGTGGAGACATATTTTAAGTGTTAGGATTTCATAAACTTTGTTCTTTGATGTTTTTTGGTTTTTTTTTTTGTGATATGATTATATTGGTGCTCGTTCATCCTTTAATTGCTAATTATTCATTTCATAATAATTGTGGTCTTATGATCGATTGTATTTTTTAATTGTACTTTTAAACTATAGTCTTATTATTGACTGCGTTATCCTAAGAATTGTATATTTTTCCTAACAATTTTATCATCTTGTTTATTTTTTCTGTAAAGAGTAATTTGATTATGGTTTGTAGAATTGTTAACTTTTTTGTACTGTTTTTTATTGTGAAAAAGCATCTTTTATTTTGAGATGGATTATTTGATTATATAGACATGCATCATAGTATGAAGGGCGACCTTTTGTATTTTTATTGTGTTCACATAAATCAGTACTTGTACACGTACACTTCAGCACTTAGTAGTACCAAATGCCGCCTTACATTATGACGTTGTTGGAGTTGTGTCAAATATTGTGTACAAGGTAGGTTACAGTTAGATTTGTATTTGTATTGTGTTTAGATAGGATATGGAGTCGTGTCCTAATAGGACACTTGTATCCTAGACTTCTCTTATATAGCGAGGGTAGACCCACGTTGTAACCCATGACGACTAGATAGCCACAGGCTCGCAAGGGGGGTGCCGGCGGCTTGTGTCGGTGCCCGGGTGGCCGGTATTGCGGTAACTCGCGGAGGAGCGTCCGTAGTCATTGCCCCGGGGAGTAGGCGAGTTCGCCGAACCTCGTTAACAAATCTCGGTGTCGTCATTGTCTGTGATTGCTTATTCCTCGATGGATCGATCGCGTACCTCGAATTTATTCTAACAAGTGGTATCAGAGCAAAGTTACGAGGAGGCCAATGTGCGTTGATTCAAAGGATTGGATGACCGAAGAATCGATCAATGGAGTCGCCGAGGTTCAGGTGACGGCGTATCAGATAGATCGGTCGGATCGATTGAAGCAGCACGTGGTCCGCGTGCACGTATGGCAGTTTCGGCGAGACAGACTGATCGCTCGATCGGTTCAGACGACGGCAGCGTAACACGGGTGCGTGTGCCATCAGCAGACGAGCGTTGCTGTGGTGGGCCATCAAGGCCTTGCGCGGAGCGGCCCTCGACACGGGACATCGGCCTGATGTACGCGTACAAGTGTCGTGCTCGTGTAATTGCTTGGTCCCCAGATGATCGACGGTATACCTCGGATTTATTCTAACAGACGTTGCATTGTTTCCTAATAGTTTCCACAATACTAATCCCTGGAGAAAAATTTTTGTACAGTACGTAATTGGTGTAATGGTCCCACCACTATTACTTTTTTTTAGAATCCCACCAGTATTACTGGTCACTTTACCCTGTAGACTTCTGGACTTCTCCATTGTTCTTTCCTCACACAAGTGAGTGTTCTTGGCGGATCCCCTTTCTTCTTTTCCTTTTTTTCTTGTTAGTGTAGATTTGGTACTGTTGGATAGCTCCCATCTTCTTTGGTCCTAACCTGAGTCCACCCCCGCACCTGGTGCTTCCACAGGGAGATCATCGACGGCGGCTAGTTTTCCTCCTCGTACACCTGCTGTAGGTTGGTAAATGGCGTTGGAGGGGTATCATGTCCCAAGGATCTGTTGCGCTAGGGAGTAGGCGAGATTGTTGATCTGCACGGTGCCGTTGATGTTGTCTTCTGTGCAATTGATTCGGTCATGGATTTCATCTCCCACAGGTTTGCAATTTTCTTGGATCTAGCTTTAGTATGAGGATGGTAGTGTTGTTTTCCTTCCCAAGCGTTTGATTTTCTTAAATTAAGATACGTGGGCTCAATGAAAATATGGTTTTATAAATTTGGCCATTCTGGGGTAGCACTACTCGTTGGGTGCGATGTGTAGCAAACTCTGCTTCGGAATTTGTCTTAGCGACTGTAATCCTATTTCAGTGGAATAAAGCTCACGTTTTCATTGGTAAAAAAGTACATTTGCTCAGCTGTACCAACAGTTGCTTGTATCACGTTAGCATAGTTTTCTCTTTTAAGTGATCTTTAAGTGTTTAATTTGGTACAGTGTAGATAGTAATATGTAATGTAAGTATCCCGCCAAAAAAATAGAAATTAAGTAATGTAATTATATATTTGGGCAGACACACCAGTGCAAATTAGTACTATATATATTCATTGCATGATCATGTATACTGGTTGTTCTTTTTTTTGGGTTGATGATAGTAATTTGTGAATGTGAAATACTCACTCTGTCCCATAATATAAGACATTATTACATCCAATATGTGAGGTGTAGTGTTAGTTTGTTTTTGGCCCCCTCCATTTTTTTCCGGGCTTGGGACCGGCATTGGCAGTGTTAGACCCCCCTACCCCTACTAATATTGAACACACTTATCAAAGAATTTGTAGAGTTTTGATTAGCTATAGTTGAAATATTTCCCAGAGTATACTTGTATATATAATAATTTAATATTAAAGCCGGTGTGATTGCATATTAATATGAATTATAATAATTTTCCCATGCTTTCACTATTGGTTTGCATGAAATACTAAGCTTGTACAATAAAACATTAGATATTATATTTTGTCGATGTTTGGTAGTAATGAACCGTTTCGACGCGTACAAAAATTAATAGATAATAGCTGAATATGAAAACAGGTTTGATAGCATTGTACATATGCAATATTACAACGTCCCGATGCTTTTGGTATTTGTTTTTATGAAATATAATAAGCTTATAGAATCAACTATTACATAATATAGATCTTTGATGTTTGGTAGTAATGTAGTATTTCCACCTGTTGATGCATGTTTGCATTACTTTGGCAGTGTAGTAGACCATATTCGACCTGCCATATCATGTTAGCATAGTTAAGTCAGACTCTATTTGTAATAGATTTTGCAGTGTAGTAAGTTCCTATATATGTAATTCTTACGTAATAGTAATACCTCATCTAGTTAAAGAAACATCATGCTGAAATTCTGTTATTTGTTCATACCTTCAGAATATTTCTGTATATACTATGTTCTTGACCACATCATCCTCATTGCTATCTTCATCATCTACCATTACCCGCAGTCCCTCCCTTTTTGTTACTCTTGAGAAGGCTACGTATAACTGTCCATGTGTGAAAACTTGTTTAGGCAGATATAGTCCTACTCTGTTTAGAGATTGTCCCTGGCTCTTGTTGATAGTCATAGCAAAGCAAACTGACATCACTATTCTTGGAACATATACCTTTTCTCCCACATGGCTTCCAGTTATTATCTGTGCTTCAATGAATCTTCATCCAAGCTGAGTAATCGTCATCCTTGTACCATTGCACAACCCAGCACTTTGGTTGATATAACGTAGTAGCATCACAGGTATGCCGACTTTTAATTTCAGCTCGTGATTTGGGATTCCAGGAAATGGTAAGCTATTCAGGAATTCCGTTGGATATAATAATTCTGTTTCTGCATTAAAGGTAGTTGCTTTGCATACTGTGTCACAGCTTAGATAAGTTCTATCTTCACCTTGTATCTGAACCATTATATACTCATTTATATCGCGAACTGTTTCATTTCTTGGACATAACATTGCTCTTTCCTCTAAGTATTCTCGTTGGCGATACCTCTCCAGCAAATTGGGATATATGCTCTCCACAACTGTTTTTTAGGATCATTTCCTTTCTTGAGAAGTATGTCATTTGGTATTTTTATCAATTCCTCGCCTTCTGATGATGTATTTTTTCCATCGCCGATATTGATAATCGCCGATATTGATAATCCACTCTGCAAATTTTGCTATCTTTTGTTTCTCGGATTCATCATTTGTTGTGCAGTTCAGCCGCATGTTCTTTGTTAGCTTCATTACCTGAAAGTTCTTCCAAAGGTAAGATCTTTTAATGGATGCAATGACTATGTTGTGTCTTCTTCCCTTTGGTATAACAGGAAGGATCTGGCGGAAGTCCCCTCCTAGAACCATTGTCATGCCACCGAATGGCCTGTCACTGCTGTTCACACTTTTATTTCTTAATATATCCCTTAGAGTCCTATCTAGCGCCTCAAAACATATCTTGTTTGCCATTGGAGCTTCATCCCATAGTATTAGCGACGTCTTTTTCAGTAGTTCTGCCAAGTGTGAACCCTGTTTGATGTCACATGTTGACTCTTCTGTAAGGATTAGTGGAATGTGGAACCTCGAGTGTGCTGTTCTCCCTCCTTCTAGAAGCAGTGCTGCAATACCAGATGATGCAACTGCTAGTACTATCTTTCCTTCAGAACGCAACTTTGTTGTGATCCCCTTCCATAGGAATGTCTTACCTGTCCCACCATATCCGTCCACAAAAATTTGTTTTCCAAAATCATTGTCAACAGATTCCACTATTTAGTCAAATGCAAGACGTTGTTCATAGTTGAGACTACCAAAGATCTTCAAATGCTCTTCTTTTTGCTGCTCTTTGTTGTAATTAATTTCTTCATTTAGTAGCTTGTTTTCAAGTTCCTTTATTTCCAAAGAATCTGGAAGTTCTATTCCGGGGTATTCCTTAAGTGTTCTTCCAGCTTGTCTCATGAGCTTCTATATTTCCACCAAGGCGTGTCCTTGCTTCTGTGATGCTGTGAGGCATAGTGTAGGATAGTTCAATAATTTTCTCTGTTTCTACTCCATGCCTTCGCTTAATACCTCCGAGCATGATTCCCACAGTTTTTTTGGGCTTGTGACTTCGCAGTGGCTTAAAATTGTTGTGAATAGCTGCCTTAGCTGGTTGCCAGTCGCCCAATTTGATGCCTCCTTGATGCACTCAAGCCACTCTTTGTCATCATCAAGAAATCCTAGTGCTTCACAAGCAGATTTGTATGATGCGTGGACAACTCCATTTACTTTTCTTATGTCTTCAAAACATGTGCATCCTTTCTTGACGTTAAGTAGCATTCGCATATAGTATTTTTGTCCGCTTGCTGGATGGGCATAATACATCCTTCCAACTGATCTTCCTTTCTTCCTTTTGGTCCACTTTGTCTCTTTCTTTTTCCACACCCATTTTGACGGGAATTCTGCATATGTTAATTCTCTGGCTTCTTCACACATCTTGTTTGTCTCCATCCACTGTGTAAATTTAGTGATTCCTACTCTTTCTTTCCTGACGATCTTGGTTAAATCTGTAGAATCTGAGAAAATTACTTGTTGCTCATTTTCCAGGTGGAAAGGCAACCTTTCGACGCAGGGATCTCTGAAGTGCATTTCGAATTGAAATATTCTCCAACACGCATCATTCCCTGTTATATATGTGCATTCTAGGTACCTTTTTATCTCATCGTTTTCTATTAGTGCTGTTGCTTGGTCATCACCTTTATTTATGTATTTAAAAAAGTATTTTATGGATAAAGATCTGTTGCACACCTCGACATTTATATGTGCTTGATATTTCACCAGTTGATTTCTGTTATACGGGACTACGTATCTGTTATCCAACTTTACTTCCCCTTTCTGTATGAATCTTCCATCATCTCGTCTTCTATATACTGGGTATCCATCTTCATCGACAGTGGTATTGTTGTTGTATTTTTTGGGGAACTTTCTTATGCATCTGTTGTCGACCATGCATGGTGACTTCATGTTTGCTGCACCACATGGCCCGTGCATCATGTAGTTTTCCACAACTGCATATCCTTCGGGGTCAATTTCCTTGTCTGGTATCTCTGCGCAAGTTACTCTATCTACCTTTGATGGCTCTGGATACTTGTGTTTCTTTTCCTTTTTGTCGAGGAATATGACTATGTGGGAATGTGGGAGGCCCCTTTTTTGAAACTCTATTGTGTATATAACTGCAATTTTATAAAATAACAGTTAGTTCAGGCAATTAAATAAGATGTTTGATAAAGTCAGTATGATATATTACTTGCGAGTGTTTTTCCGAAGTATTCCCTTTCTCTTATATCTCTCATGAACTCCTTGAGCTTTATGGGGAATACTCGATCAACAATATCAGGCCTTTCGTATGCTGTTTGGGCTATTTCGTGTAGCATAGCCTCAATCTCCGGCCAAGCCGCGTTGCACGTGAATGTCACAAATAGGTCTGGGTATCCAGCCCACCGACATATTGCCATAGCATCCTGGAAGTTTTGTGCTTTGTATCTAGGGCTATCTGTGACAGTGGATGGCAGAAGTATCCTTTTTCCTACTTGGTCAGCCCTTGTATCTCTTTCTATTGCATCCTGTAAGCCAGCATATAATTCCGTCCGTAGGTTTCCTTGATTATTTTTTATCCAGTCTAGTCTGTACTGCAAAATGCATGCAAGGGCATTGTAACACCCATGATATGGCTATATCTCCCACGTGTCGGAGCACAACTTAAAGGCATAACCGCATTGTAGGCATGTCGTAAGAGGGTTAATCTTTACACATCCCATGTACTGAATAAGAAAGGGATAAAGAGTTGGCTTACAATCGCCACTTCATACAATACATAAATATAGCATTACATCATCCAGATACAATCAAGGTCCAACTAGGGAACCAAATAAAGAAAGACAACCCCTAATGCAAAAGATCCCTGATCGCCCCAACAGGGCTCCACTACTGATCAACTGGAAACGAAACAACTCAACGAACACGATCTTCATCAAGCTCCTCTTTGGGCTCGGCTGCGTCACCTGCACTGGCATCATCGGCACCTGCATCTGATTTTGCAAATAATCTGTGAGTCATGGGGACTCAGCAATCTCACACCCGCGAGATCAAGACTATTTAAGCTTATGGGTAGGGAAAGGTAGTGAGGTGGAGCTGCAGCAAGCACTAGCATATATGGTGGCTAACTTACGCAAATGAGAGCGAGAAGAGAAGCAAAGCATGGTCGAGAAACTAAAATGATCAAGAAGTGATCCTGAAACTACTTATGTTCAAACATAACACGAAACCGTGTTCTCTTCCCGGACTCCGCCGAAAAGAGACCATCACGGCTACACACGCGGTTGATGCATTTTAATTAAGTCAAGTGTCAATTGTTTTACAACCGGACATTAACAAATTCCCATCTGCCCATAACCGCGGGCACGGCTTTCAAAAATTCAAAACCCTGCAGGGGTGTCCCAACTTAGCCCATCACAAGCTCTCACGGTCAATGAAGGATATTTCTTCTTCCAGGAAGACCCGATCAGACTTGAAATCCCGGTTACAAGATATTTCGATAATGGTAAAATAAGACCAGCAAAACTGCGCGGATGTGCCGGCAAATCCCGATAGGAGCTGCACATATCTCGTTCTCAGGGCACACCAGATGAGCCAGACGTCGGGTTGGCATAGACCCTGGTTGCCCAGGGGGCGCCGGACATCGCTCAGGTTGGACCAACACTTAGAGAAGCACTGGTCCGGGGGGGGGGTTAAAATAAAGATGACCCTCGGGCTTCGGAAACCCAAGGGAAAAAGGCTAGGTGAGGCAAATGTAAAACCAAGGTTGGGCCTTGTTGGAGGAGTTATTCAAAGCGAACTATAAAAGGGTTCCCATAACACCCAACCGTGTAAGGAATACAAAATCAAGGAACATAACACCGGTATGACGGAAACTAGGGCGGCAAGAGTGGAACAAAACACCAGGCATAAAGCCGAGCCTTCCATCCTTTATCAAGTATATATGTGCATTAAAGTAAACAATATATATAGTGATATCCCAACAATAATCATGTTCCAACATGGAACAAACTTCATCTTCACCTCCAACTAGCAACGCTATAAGAGGGGCTGAGCCAATCAACGGTTTGCTAGGACAAGGTGGGTTAGAGGCTTGACATGGCAATATGGGAGGCATGATATAGCAAGTGGTAGGTATCGCGCCACAGCAAAAGAGCGAGCAACTAGCAAGCAAAGATAGAAGTGATTTCGAGGGTATGGTCATCTTGCTTGAGATCCCGCAAGGAAGAATGAGTCTATGAAGAAGACAAACGGACGAAGTCGAACGGATCCTCACAACTTCGGAACGAAATCGAAGCTAATGAGAGAAGCAACCCGAAAATAAGCAATCAACAAAGTAAACAACCATCACATAAACATGGCATGATGCACAAAAGTATGATGCATGTCCGGTTTAAATATGCATGGCATGGCAAAGTGCACAAACAAAACTACAAGTTAAGTGGGGCTCAATATGCGTTGCATATTGACGGAACACCACATCAATTATTTAGTTCTCTCTCCGTTATGTACTCAATAATATTAAATGTTGTTAAACATGGCAAGAGGAGAAGTATAAAGAAATTATCTATTTAGGCAAGTTTAAATGAGGCCGGAACGCCAAACAATAATTCCGGTAAATCCCCATATGCATTTATCAATTTGGTGCAACAACAATTTTAAACATTTAAATGTTATTAACATGATGCGAATGACATGTGCAAGTTTATGCAAGTTTTAAGGCAATGTTGACATGAGCATTATGAAGCATTTGTCACCGTGGTGGAAAGAAAGGGTGCCATGGTGACGAATCCGAAAATGATGTCACGACACCATATCGGTTCCGGTAGCTCATGGAGATACCGGTGTAAAAGGAAAAGTGACGGAAGCGTGTCATGCAAGGATGGTGGGGTGCTTCCGGAAACCGGGTGTCCCACATGATGGTGGCAAGGCAAAAGAGGGGCTTCGTGCAACGAAAAACTCCGACGCGGAGCAAACACGGGCATCTCATACACCACACATGCATTCGTCCACGGGCGTCGTCTGGGCGTTTTACCTTTGAAGCGTGCGGTTTTGCGGCAGTTCGAGTTCGTAGTGGAAGTAGTGGTACTCGCGGATCGTAGTGGAAGTAAAGGTTCACGAGTCGAAGAGGAAGTAGTCGTTCATGTTCGAGGAGTGGTAGTGGTACACGGTTGTCATCGAACTTGGCGTCACATCGTGCAGTCGTACACACTCCGTAGATGTTCATGTCATCGGTGTCGTGGTACTTGGGGTCTTCGGACTTGCCGGTCCCGTTCTTGCGATCGTCGTAGTGGAAGTAGTGGTGCTATCGTTCATCTGTGATCATCGGGACGGTAGTGGAAGTAGAGGCACACGACGTCTTGTCGAAAATCACGGCGGCGGTAGTTGTACACATGTTGTAGTCGAACTTGATGGAACCAATGTCCTCGAGGGTAGTCGTGGTACTCGTCGCGTTTCGAACCGAAGTGGTACTTGGCAATATCCGGGATGGTCTTGGCGTTTCGGTGTGGTGTAGTGGTACATGTCAACGGTCATCGTGGCACTACGTTCCGGTCCTGTAGTCATACTAGGCATCGATGGACCTTCGAGGGACTTGCGTATCCGAAGGGGTACTTGGCGATCGACGGATGTCGTGGTACTTGATGGTTCGGGTCTTGGCGTATCCAAAATGGTCGTCGGTGGTGGAACTTGGCGAACCCGGGGGGTGGGGGGGTATGCCTTGGCACAGTTGCGCGAAGCGAAGAAGATGGACTAGGTGGAAAAGGATCCCGTGCTCACACAACAACGAAGACACACGGGGCGCTGGACGCACACGCATGGTGGAGGCCTCCGACAGGAAGTTCAGAGCAGGCAAAGGTTGCAGGGGCCGACTGCAAAGGCAAAGCAGCAGCATGGCGATGAGCCCACAGCGGCTACCATGGATCCGGCGGCCAGAGTTTGAAGGCGAGCAGGGCAAGGGAAAAGGAAGGGGAGGCCGATTAGGATGTGGACGTGCATCGTGCATCTCGGGCTCGTACATGAGACAAAGATGGCTGGGTTTGTTGGCGCGAGACGAGGGAAGGGGAACTCGCGGTGGCCGCGCATTGCAGCCGAAGAAGCGAAGGGAGGCGCGGCAGAGGCGATGGAGGGTCGGAGTAGAGCCAGGAGGAGGAGGTTGCGGGCGACCGACTGCAGGGCTTGAGCTCCCTGCAACATCCAGGGCGAGGAAGGAGGTGCGAGCCGAGGGCGAGGGAGAAGGTTGAGGCCGTCGCTGGTCGACCTGAACGGTAGCGGTGGCTTCGGTTGGGACCGCGTGGCCGAAGGCGAGGCTGCAAGGGTGCGCGGGCGTCGGGGCTGCGCAACGGCCATGGATGGGTGGCGGCGTGGGCACGCAGGAGATGAAGGAGGTGGGAGGCGAGAGGGGCGGCGCAAGGCGGCGGTGCTCGTTGGTGCTGGGGTGCTCAGATCGAGTGAGAGGCAGCGGGCGTTGGTACGAGTGCGGCGCTGCGGGAGGGAGAGGGCGATCGAGCGAGAGGCTCGCTAGGTTAGAAGGGATCGGGCACTGTTGGGCCTTAGGAGGCCGGCCCAGTAGAGGGAGAGATTCACCTAGGGATGCCGGCGACTGGTTGGGCTGCGGAAAGGGTGGGCCTGGACTCTCTTCTCCCTCTCTCTCTTTAGAACTTATCTCTTTAGCAGAAAAGAAAAATAGAGAGAGGAAAAGAAAAATAGGGTTAGGGAAGGATTTTACACATGGGGCTGATTTTCCCGAACTGACAAAAATATGCTCGTTCCAAGAAAAATAGAAACAACCAGATCAAACAAAAGAATTCAAACTCATTTGAATTGAACTGGGACGAGGTTTTAGGAGTGTCCAAAAATGTTGAGAATTTAGGTGGAGCTCCGGAAAATGAAGAAAGGATATATGACAAAGTTAGAGACCAAGAGTTGTGATAACAAAGGCATTGGGATTTTGCAAGTGTGTTATGGTGAATTTCAAATTAAAGAAATATTTAATATAGCTCCCTAATATCGGAAGGATATGTTATAAAGAGAAGTAATCCTTCCCTCGATTTAAATGGATTGAAGATCCATACGATTTATTTAAAAGAGTTTTGAAACCGTTGCAATATTAATGACATGATGACATGATGCAATGATGAATGCAATGAACCAAACAAATCACACGACAAAACCCGTAAACCCTAGAAGGCATCTGAAGCTCCGGTCTTGGGGCGTCACAACACTCCACCACTACGAGAGGATCTCGTCCCGAGATCTAGGATGGCACCGAAGGGGGAAAAACGGAAGAGGAAGAGAAGAGGTAAAACCAAGTTGCTTCTTTGACAAACGAGTGAAACCAAAGAACCTTGCGAGGTTGAACAAATTGAAAGAAAGAAAGCAACGAAGATGAACAAAGTTGAAAACACTCCGTTAGGAAAGAGGAACATAAAACATTATGGGAACCTTGTAGGTTGACACCATAAGAAAAGGGTTGCAATGGACAAGACGTGCATGCAAGCACTCCGGTAGAAACGAGATGTACAAGGAACGATAAAAATCAATTACGACAACACTCCAGTTGGGAAGGGAGGCAAAACTTGATAAGATGAGAGAACTTGAATGAAAACACGACACTCCAGTTAAATGGATAAGCACGAAAAAACATGATCTTTGACAAAATGAGATGATGGGTGAATATAGCAACAATACAATGCCTCCGGAATGAATGTAAGAATGGAATCAAAAAAATGGAGGAGAAAACCACCTATTCTACCTCAAATGAGCTTGAAAAGCATCTTCAGGAGAAGGGTCGAACAAAGTTGTTGAAAAACCAACACGAAAAGAGTAAGCTTGTTGTGGGCTTATGGAAAACATCTTGAAATCTTGAGGTGAAATTCTGCCACTAACGAAACAATAGATTGGATTGATAAGAATAAAGAGACGAGAAACATATTTCATAGGGAGGATAAATAAAGAACTTGGGTCATTTATAAGCATCACAGATAGCAACAATCCTTAGGGAAGGCTTTAGGTGAAATATAACCCAATATAACTCCAATGAAGAGATTGATGAGTTTAAAATATCTCATTCTTAACAACATGTGAATCATGAAACATGAACTCAAATTATCAAGAAAAACATAATACCACCTCAAATGATACGGTAGAAAGAATTGCACTTCGGAATGCAAGAAGAGGAATACTTGAGCTCCTTTGAAAAGAATCTCAATGAACACTTCGAGAAGGAATTAAATCCTTAATGAACCATCATGTAGAGCCTCCCTGAAGAACTCCGGTAATAAAAGAAATGGTAGGAAGGAAGAGAAATTGAAAACACAAGGGGAAGCCTTGCAATGATTTAGATGGATCTTCGTGATGATATAACGCGGAAAACATGGGACTCCAAAAAAAAGAAAAGATGAAACAATTTAAACCGAGAATTTGATGAGCCTCCAGAATAAGGAATTAATCACTTGGATGAAATGAGAGTAAGAATTACATTATGCTTATCCTTCATCAATTTAAATTGATGACAAGCAACGTATTTGACATACTACTTATTCTCGTAGAAAGGGTTCAAGATAGATATAGCGTAATCTTGAGAAGGTCTTCAACAAACCACCGGTAGGATTGAAACAACGAATGAATTAATATGATAATGAAGGAAAAGAAATCTTGAACGAACCACTCTAAGAATTGAAAATGAACAAAGAAAAGATAAAGAAACACTGGGAAGAATTAAAGAAGAATGACGATACTTGAGGGAATTTAGATACAAGAGAACGAAGAGATCATGAACTAATTAACGAATATTTGAGCGATGCATCGATAAGATTGGAGAACGAGAGCTGAAAGCTGGAACGAATAATTCTGATATGATGCTCTCCGAAGAATCAAACTGAAAAGACTTTTGAATTGCTTCGAATGGTTGAAAAGAAATTTTTCACAATCGAAAACAATTACAAGAGGATGGTATCAAGCTAGAATCACGAATCTTTGAGAAAACAGATAAGACTTGAGGGAAAACTCTTCTTCGGTCTTCAAAATCTGAGAATTACGACGAGAAACACTTTCATGAATTGTTAAGATACTCCAGGATGACGAAGAATAAAAAGGTTGAATCAACAATTAAAAGAATTTTAAAGATCTTGGAGAAATACATATGACTGATGATAATTCATTCTTACGTCAAACTTGGAAAAGTATTTGAGAGTAACTCCGAGAAGATTAGAAGAGTCAGGTAAGATCCTGGAAAAAACCTGTGGATTAGGGCCCATTCAAAAGATACACCGTAGAATGATTGCTTGAAAAGGAGATTGCATCGGTTGAATTAAATGACTTGAATGAGATAACCACCTCGACATATCTTGAATGAATTAACAATGGAAAACGCGAATCTTCTGAGATGTCTTCGGCACTCCGGAACAAATGAATAGCAAGAGATGAAAGATTAAGAGGTGCAACGGCATAGGAAAGCATTTGAAACAATGAAAGAAATAAGATCAACACCAAAAACTTGAATTGAATCCACTGAAGCAAAATAATAATTAAGAATGATGAACTTGAAACTTCTGAGCATCTCCACAAGAAATCACCGGTTAAGAACATTGAAGGAAAGGAAAGAAGAAAGTTCACACGAGTCAAATGGATACTTGATTAAGATATCTGAGTCCTCGAAGAAAAATGATTGGGAGGGCGGGAAAAAATAAAAGCAACTTGGGAACGGATGAAACAAATAACGTTGAGAAGAATTTGAATTGATCTTGCGGATGTTGAAATGAACGGATCCACTTGAAGAGAAACATGCCGGTTGGAAAAGGATTGACAAGACAATCTCGATTATCATGAAGGATTGGTATTCACATCGGAGTATGAGAACACCGTTTAGGAAAGGTATGGAATCAACACTTGACTTCGAAGCAACTCGAATACCACAACTGAAAACAAAAACAAAGGATTGGCTTGCAAAATAAGCCGAAACAAACATATGATAGAGATTTCGTCCGAAGTTTTCATGGTGGGGCCCACACGGGCTCGATCATACAGCACCATCATGTACAAGGCAGTGCACATGACATACGAAGCGTCCCCGAGTCAGCATAGCCAATGACTCTTTAAAACACAACGAGACCACTGTAAAACCAACCGTGGATAGGCAGACCACTAGACATCGAACCCCAATTTCATATCATACACCTGTCGGAAAGATATCCTAGGAGCTACTTGAATTCTCACTTATAAACTTCCGAAACTTTTCGGTTATGCAATCAGGTGTTGGGGATACAGGGGAAGCATAATATCTCACCCAAAACTAGTAAATCCTACATCCAGCTGTATCCATCCTTCAACACATAACTAAGAAACCTTCGGAAATCATTTACCTCAACCTTCGAAAAGCATCTGTTATACGAGTTATGGCAATACTCCCGAACTCCCGCCCAGTACTGGATGGCGTCGATGTTATCTGACCAACAACTGTATAAAAGAGATTTTCGATGTCGGCGAAACTCAGATATTCCAGAATTGCAACGATAAAATTGTGACGACAACACCTCGGAGCTCAACTGCCCGGGACATTGCCACAACCCCTAAATGTCAGGAGGCACCAAGAACAATGTTCTCGTCAGAAAACCATCGAAACGATTTCAAGATACCCGCGTGATCCTAATTTTTTTCGTGAAATTTGAGGAGAGAAGAGTCAAAACTCTACGTCAGGAGGCCTCACCAGAGTGATGAAGAGACTGGGGAGTAAAAAGAATCCTACTCTCCAATATATATAATCCTATAAGACTCAAAACATTTTTCTAGACTCAAGAACGCCAGCAATTCAATCAAACAAGGGGCTCCTAAGTTGGGGAAGGCTCTGATACCAACCTGTAACACCCACGATGAGGCTATATCTCCCACGTGTCGGAGCACGACTTAGAGGCATAACCGCATTGTAGGCATGTCGCAAGAGGGGTAATCTTTACACATCCCATGTACTGAATAAGAAAGGGATAAAGAGTTGGCTTACAATCGCCACTTCACACAATACATAAATATAGCATTACATCATCCAGATATAATCAAGGTCCGACTACGGAACCAAATAAAGAAAGAACCCCTAATGCAAAAGATCCCCGATCGCCTCAACTGGGCTCCACTACTAATCAACTGGAAACGAAACAACTCAACGGACACGATCTTCATCGAGCTACTCCTTGAGCTCGGTTGCGTCACCTACACTGGCATCATCGGCACCTGCATCTAGTTTTGGAAGTAATCTGTGAGTCATGGGGACTCAGCAATCTCACACTCGCGAGATCAAGACTATTTAAGCTTATGGGTAGGGAAAGGTAGTGAGGTGGAGCTGTAGCAAGCACTAGCATATATGGTGGCTAACTTACGCAAATGAGAGCGAGAAGAGAAGCAAAGCACGGTCGATAAACTAAAATGATCAAGAAGTGATCTTGAAACTACTTACGTTCAAATATAACACGAAACCGTGTTCTCTTCCCGGACTCTGCCGAAAAGAGACCATCACGGCTACACACGCGGTTGATGCATTTTAATTAAGTCAAGTGTCAAGTGTTTTACAACCGGACATTAACAAATTCCCATCTGCCCATAACCGCGGGCACGGCTTTCGAAAGTTCAAAACCGTGCAGGGATGTCCCAACTTAGCCCATCACAAGCTCTCACGGTCAACGAAGGATATTCCTTCTCCCAGGAAGACCCGATTAGACTTGGAATCCCGGTTACAAGACATTTCGACAATGATAAAACAAGACCAGCAAAACCGCCCGGATGTGCCGACAAATCCCGATAAGAGCTGCACATATCTCGTTCTCAGGGCACACGGCATGAGCCAGACGTCGGGTTGGCATAGACCCTGGTTTCCCAGGGGGCGCCGGACATCACTCAGGTTGGACCAACACTTAGAGAAGCACTGGCCCAGGGGGAGGGTTAAAATAAAGATGACCCTCGGGCTCTGAAAACCCAAGGGAAAATGGCTAGATGAGGCAAATGTAAAATCAAGGTTGGGCCTTGCTGGAGGAGTTTTATTCAAAGCGAACTGTCAAGGGGTTCCCATAACACCCAACCATGTAAGGAACGAAAAATCAAGGAACATAACACCGGTATGACAGAAACTAGGGCGGCAAGAGTGGAACAAAACACCAGGCATAAGGACAAACCTTCCACCCTTGACCAAGTATATATGTGCATTAAAATAAACAATATATATAGTGATATCCCAACAATAATCATGTTCCAACATGGAACAAACTTCATCTTCACCTGCAACTAGCAACAGTATAAGAGGGGCTCACCATAGCGGTAACATAGCCAATCAACGGTTTGCTAGGACAAGGTGAGTTAGGGGATTGACATGGCAATATGGGAGGCATGATATAGCAAGTGGTAGGTATCGCGGCATAGCAAAAGAGCGAGGAACTAACAAGCAAAGATACAAGTGATTTCGAGGGTATGGTCTTCTTGCCTGAGATCCCGCAAGGAAGAAGAACGAGTCTATGAAGAAGACAAACAGACGAAGTTGAACGGATCCTCACAATTCTGGAATGAAACCGAAGCTAACGAGAGAAGCAACTCGGAAAGAAGCAAGCAAAAAAGTAAACAACCATCACATAAACATGGCATGATGCACAATCAAGTATGATGCATGTCCGGTTGAAATATGCATGACATGGCAAAGTGCACAAACAAAAGTACATGTTAAGTGTTGCATATTGACGGAACATCACACCAATTATTTAGTTTTCTCTTGGTTATGTACTCAACAATATTAAATGTTGTTAAACATGGCAAGAGGAGAAGCATAAAGAAATTATCTATTTAGGAAAGTTTAAATGAGGCCGGAACGCCAAACAACAAGATCGTGCCAAATCAAGAATACGAGGAGAGAGATTTCAAACACATAGCTACTGGTACATACGCTCAGCCTCAAGGGTGAACTACTCCCTCCTCGTCATGGAGACCACTGGGATGATGAAGATGGCCACCGGTGATGATTTCCCCCTCCGGTAAGGTGCCGGAACAGGGCCCCGATTGGTTTTTGGTGGCTATAGAGGTTTGCGGCGGTGGAACTCCCGATCTATGTTCTGTTATGGAGTTTTTGTGATTTATATGAGGTGTTGGCGCCGGGAACCAGTCAGGGGGGCCCACGAGGCGACGACAAGGATGGGGCTCGCGCCCTCCACCCTTATGATGGCCTCGGGACTCCTCTCCAATAACTTTTCATTCCAGTATTTTTTATATTTTCCAAAAACATTCTTCGTAAATTTTCAGGTTAATTGGACTCTGTTTGATATTCCTTTTCTACGAAACTCGAAAATAAGGAAAAAACATAAACTGCCACTGGCTCTAGGTTAATAGGTTAGTCCGAAAAATCATATAAAATAGCATATAAAACATCTAAGATAGATAATATAATAGCATGGATCAATAAAAAAATTATAGATACGTTGGAGACGTATCAACAACCAGCACAACTATCTAGGTGGTCTCTAGAAGCATCGGTTAGTCCATTATAAAAGATATCAAGTATTCCATTTTTCTTGAGAGGATGATCAGTCAAAGTATTAAGTAATTGGGGAAGCCTCCCCCAAGCTTGTGGGAGACTCTCTTATTTAATTGCCACAAAGTTAAATATTTCCTATAGAGTAGCTTGTTTCTTATGAGCAGGAAAATATTTTTCAGAGAAGTAATATATCATATCCTAGAGACTACGCACACAACTAGGATCAAGAGAATTAAACCATAACTTAGCATCACCCTTTAATGATAAAGGAAACAACTTAATAATATAGTAATAGCGAATTTTTTCCTCATGAGAAAATAGGGTGGCTATATCATTCAACTTAGTAAGATGTGCCACAACAGTTTCAGATTCATAACCATGGCAAGTATCATATTCAACCAAAGTAATTAACTTAAGATCAACGGAGAATTTATAATCATTATCCATAACAAAGATTGGTGAAGTAGCAAACTTAGGATCATATTGCATTCTAGCATTTAAAGATTTTTCTTTCAGCTTAGCTAGCAGTTTCTTAAGGCCATCTCTATCATTGCAAGCAAAAAGTCTCTAACAGTTTCTTCATCCATAATATAACCCTCAGGTACCTTAGGTAATTCATATCTAGGGGGAGAATCATAATCTTCAGTTTCAATAATATCATCAGTTTTAGTAATTTGATTCTATCTAACCCTAGCAAGTTGTTCGTCAAGAAGTTATCTATTTAAGCACCTTTATCATATGAGTGTTTCATGCATTAGCCTATGTGTCGTAATTATCTGTTTTGTCCGAAATATTTCGTCTACGAACCCATTAACCTGTTTTTAGTGGCTATTTGCTTATGTATGTAACTAGTTCACTGGGCTACCGTGCTTTGAACCTCCTTCCTCCCAACATATTCCCCTTCTCAAGTGGATCCAGCAGATCTCGTACAAAGACATCTGGGACCAACCATATATCCATTTGTATTTCTTTATTTTGTTTAATCTTTCATTCTCTTCCTATACAGCGGCTGGCGGCACTACCGCGCACGCCTCGGTGACCCATCATAGCCTATGGCGTTGGTCAGGCCATCCCTCTACTCCCACAAATTGTCCGACGGCGGCAGCTCCACCGGCCCACCCTGCACCCGAACAAGTCAACAATCATACTCCCCTCCGCATGCGTCTTCCCCCACTCCAGTTCGTTCGGTCCGAGGTCTGGACATCGTCCTCCGCCTTGGTGCTCTCACCGCGGTGCTGCCGTCTTCGTTCCCAACATGGTCAGCAAAAGAAGAGCAATCAGGAGACGACTGTTTGTCGAGAGGCTAACAGTCTCGGGCCTATCAGGTCCATGGCCTAGATTTTGTTGTTTAACATGCGCAGCCCATGACATGTTTAACTTTTTTTTGGATCCGACAGGTATCAAGCGGCCTCTAGGCCTCCCAGCCTAGCTTGTCTATAACATCAGTAGCCCAAGTTATGTTTTTTTCAAGAGGACGCATAGCTCAGTTCTATTTTTCTATAAAAATAAAAAAACTAAACCTATGATTTCCATTCTATAATAGTATTCATATTTATATTTATATCTTATTTTATTACATATATATATAATAGAAAGAACATAAGGTTTCGTTAAACCTGTCATTCATCCAACCATTTTATAAACCTTCCCATTTTATTTTTGTTTTCATTAATCCTATATCTGAATTTTCTCCCACTTTCTTTTTCGATGTAATCTGAGTTTTCTCCCAGTACTTTTCCCTAGAACCAACTCAATTGTCCCACGTCTAGCCTAAATAATAATAATACCACACGTCCTATTAACTCATCAAATTAAAATGATATTTTATTCCGTAAATTGAAAGTTCGTACAAAATACTAATAATAATAATAATAATAATAATTGTTCATATATAACTTGGCAAATTAACTCCTGGTGATTGCGTGTACATAAGCTTGCAAAGATTTTACTAACCAATGCAGTAATAGATGTGTAATCATGTGTTTATGTTTTTATAACATTTCTCCGTCTAGCCCAACATGATATTTTCACCCAGCTCAGTAAGTCCGCGGATTTCGAGAAAAATGCAAATGGGCTTTAAATTCTACCATAATATATAAACGGGCTGTATGGGCGCTACATCATTGTTTCACCTAGCCCACCAAATGGACTAAAAAACAAATGAAGTGACTGACATGTGGACCATTAGGTCGAAGCCTAAGCACTTTCACAAAAAATAAAAATACAAAGGTCGAAGCCTAAGCAAGGCGTTGGATTTAGATCCAACAGTCGACATTCTTCTTCAATCTCTCGTCTTCTTCCCGAAGTGCTGTCGGGACCGCCTGCTCCAGCCTCCGACGTCCAGCGGCGCTGTTTTGCACGCCTCGTACTGAAACGCTACCCCAATGATGGCTAGGCCATCCCTCCACTCCTCCGCACCTCCTGTTATTCTCTGCCGAGTGTAGGCCCACCCCACACCTGAACCAGTCAAGTTTTCCACTCCTCTCCGTCTGTGACTCCACTGCCGCGTCTTCCCCATCTCCGGCGCGTTCCAGTCTGGGGCCTCGCCGTCGTCCATCGGCTTGGTGCGCTCTGCACGGTGTGGTCAACATGGTCAACAAACGAGAGTCATCGAAAGATGACTGTACGTGAGAGGCTGATAGTGGGGCACACCACACCCATGGATGCATGCATGCAACTGCATCCTTTTTACCCTGAAAATAATGTTTTCTCCCCCTGATAGCTAGGACCCATCATCTACATCTTCGCATGCAAGGAAGTGCATTCTTATTGCGGGCAAAAAAACGTTCCCCCCGCTGACAGGTCGGACCCACCAGCTATATCTTCGCATGCAAGGAAGTGCCTCCTTATTACGCACAAAAAATGAATACTCCCCCTGCTAGCTGGGACCCACCATATTTGGAGGCTTACTTGTGGGCCTACTAAGTTGATGCGGACGGAGGGCTTTGTCAACTTAGTCAATATGAACGATTCTAGCTCTAGTGACTGTATGATGTCTATCCAACGGCCGTAGTGCTTCTTCAACCTCTGGTCTTCTTGCTCCAGCTGTCCAAACCAGCGCCGGTCGTGTCGCTTGCTCCTGCCTCCCGTGGCTGGCTGTGCTGATGCGGAGGCCTCACCGCCCCTACTACTCCCACCACTGGCCAGGTCATCCCTCTACTCATCCACACCCCATGTTATTCTGTGGCGACGGCAGCCTCACACCACAGCCGAACCAGTGAACCCTCGTACTCTCCTCCGCGTGGGCATCCACTTCCGCATCTTCCCCGACTCTGCGTCATCCCCTTACTAGGCCTTGCCATCGTCCACCGCCCTGGTGCTCTCGGCGCGGCGTGGTAAATGTGGTCAAGGAACGACTTCCATTGGAAGAGTATTGTACGGGGAGAGGCTGACAGCTGGGTCCACGGCCGCAACAAGAAAGTTCCTCCTTATTACGCGGAAAATAATGATTACTCCACCTGACAGCAGGGACCCAACGGACGGGCCACCGTATTTCACGAAAAAATGTTTCCCCCAGACTGCTGGGTCCCACCAGCTACATCTTCGCACAGAAGGAAGTGCCTCCTGATCCTCCCTGATAGTCGGGCCCCACCTGGTCGAAGCGTACATAGCATTGTCATTCTGGTCGCGAACGTGTACATACATACGATCGGTCTGTCTGCAGGGTGCAACGATGAACCGGCCGTATAAGGAAGGGCATGTGTCGTAGTAGAGGCGCGCACGTAGCATGTACATGTACGTACAACCTGGGTGCAAGAAAGTAAATATGGCGACATACGTACATATGGGCAGGGTCTTGAACGCCTAGTCACGCATACGTACGTCCAGGGCTCGTGTACATGGAGAGGCAACAACAGCGTCGTGTTCATCGGCAGCCAACCGGCTGGGTCGGAACAGAGAAACTGCGTCGCCATGTTCATCGGGAGGCAACGGAATGCTTCGTGTTCATCGGGAGGCAACCGGCTTGGACGGAATAGCCGATCGAAACGAGGCCTGGCGTATTGCAGAACGAAGGAAACGGCCTTATGTTCGACCGGCCACGGTCGAAACGGGATCCTTTTCATCATGAGGGTTCTGGCGTGCCGCAAAACGGAGGAAATAGACTTCTCTTGGACCTCCTACGGTCGAAACAGGGTCCTGTTGATCCGGAGGGGTGTGGCGTACCGCAAAACGGAGGAAACAGAGTTGTGTTGGAGCACTACGGTCGAAACAGGGGTCCTGTTCATCGGGAGGGATGTGGTGTACTGCAAAATAGGACTCCACAGGCTACTGTTCATCTCCACCGTCGACCTCCTCCAGCCTCCACGAGCTATTGTTCATCCACCTTTGACCTCCTCCAGCCTCCACCTACGACCGTTCATCCACGAGCTCCTGTTCATCCAGCCTCCACCGCTCCTCCACCGGCTGCTGTTCAACCAACCCTCTCCATAGGGTCCTGTTCAACCACCCCTCCACGGGCTACTGTTCATTCAGCCCTCCATCGGCTACTGTTCAACCAGCCCTACACGGGGTCCTGTTCATCCAACCCTCCACGGGGTCCTGTTCATCCACCTCCAACCGGCTCGATCGGGGTCCTGTTCATCCAGCGGCAACGGCCTCTACTACCACAGGGTCCTATTCATCCAACCCCCACCGGCAACTGTTCATCCAACCCCCCAACAACGCTCACTGTTCATCAAGAGGCAGCAGGTTCGACCGGCTTCAATTAGTAGTAGTAGCAAAGGAATCACTCGATCGGGTTCAGTTAACAGCTAGGGATCGATTGCTCGGGTTCAGTAACGCGTAGCCTGCAGTGCAATTGCTTGGGTTCAGTAGGCAAACACCTCGCTCGGGTTCAGTTAGAGCGCAATGCCTCGCACACACGCGCGTACGTGTATGAGAGAAACACGCAAACCTCCATGCATCGCTCAGCCCCGACCACCCACCGTAACCGGGAACTCCCCGATATTTTCCTCGCCCTCGCTTCTACCACGGTTTTTCCGTCATGGACGGCCCAAAGAATGTCATGCAGCTGCGTCTCCGGCCCGCCCAGGACGAAAAGCCCATTTTCTGTCATGATTTTTTGTCATAGAAGTAGGAGCCCACCACATCTATGATGATACCAGGTTTTGTCACAATTACCGTCATAAGCATGATAGGAAAAAAATTCGTTCGGCCCAAAATGTCTCGGATGTGTCTATTTTTTGTAGTGTATGGTCACCTTTCTTCAGGTGAAGACATCTGAGCGGATGACCAACAAATCATTCGATGCGATGTTGGCTGCTTTCCGCAAATCTTTCCCAGACGCGTCTCACCTGCAACACACCTACAGTAAAATGAAGAATTTCCTCCGCGCAGTTGGAATTGGATATGATATGATCAATGTTTGTAAGAATAATTGTGTTCTGTTCCAGAAGGATTATGCCAACTTAAGTATGCCCAAAATGCAAATCATCAAGTTGGAAAGATGGAGATGCTTTGAAGAGGATTCCTCATAATGTTTTGAGACATTTTCCAATTATACCAAGATTGTAGAGGTTGTTTCATGATGCTGAAACAAGAGAGAATGTACTGTGGCATTCTAGGAACCAGGAGTGTAGAGATCATAATGTAATGAGCCATCCATCTCATGGTAGTGACTGAAAAGCTTCAACCAGAAACACAAAAAGTTTGTTTCTGACCCGAGAAACATTAGACTTGGCTTAGCTTCAGACGGATTTAACCCATTTGGCCACCAAAGCACCACATATAGAATGTGGCCAGTGCTGGTTATCCCTTACAACATGCCTCCAAATGTCTACACCAAAGGATCAAACTACATGATGGCCTTGCTCATCCTAGGTCCAAAAAGTCCTAGAAAGGATTTTGATTTATTCATGGAGCCTCTTGTGGAGGAACTTCAACAACCATGGAGGGGTGTTCTCACTCGAGACATATATAGTAGCCCATTAGTTGATTTCTTTCCGCGTGTTATTATAATTTGGTGCATCCATGATTATCCGGCTTTGGGCACTATGTCAGGGCGAACGACACATGGTTATAATGCATGTGTTCGCTGTGATAGGAATCTGCTATCATACGCAATACTTAGCAAGATCTGCTACATTGGACACCACCGTTTCCTTACCAAGGACAAGCCGCGTACTACAAAATACCGAAGGTATGTGTTCAATGCAAAGCATGAAAATCGTGATGCGCCAAAGAGGCTCACCGCCGATGAGTTGCAAGTGGAATTAGAGACGGTCAGGCATATTACACTAGGAAACCATCCTGATAATGGTATCGGGAAAAGGAAGTGTGGCAGGGCAGAAGAGAGATTATTGTTTACCCACAGGTCCACTTTGTGGGACTTGGAGTGTTGGAAAGATTTGGATCTGCGGCATAATCTTGATGTGATGCACATCGAGAAAAATATATGTGACCGCATTATCGTCACACTTCTTAATATTGAAGCCAACACGAAGGATACCTTATAATCTAGGATTGATTTGACACACCTGGGTATTAGACAGGATTTGCATGTGCAAGATGAAGGTAAATCATGGGATATGGCACCAGCTGTGTATGTCTTGGACAAGGTAAAAATAATAGAATTATGCAAGTTCCTGTCATGTGTGAGATTCCCACATGGATTTGCTTCCAAGCCTGAAAGGTGAGTCGGTGCAGATGGAAACAAGGTACAAGGGTTGAAAACTCATGAATGACACGTCCTACTTCAAAGGGTTTTACCTGTTATCCTTAGAGGATTGGGCAGCCCTGACTTATACAGAGCAGTTGCAGAGTTGGGACAATTCTTTAGGGAACTCTGTAGTTGAAATATCAGGATAGATGCTTTGGAGCATCTTAGAGACAAGATACCAACTATCCTATGCGACCTTGAGAAGATATATCCTCCAGCCTTCTTTGATGTGATGGTGCATTTGGCTGTTCATCTACCTGATGAGGCACTACTTAGAGGTATAGTACAGTATGGCTGGATGTACCCTATTGAAAGGCGGTTAGGCACTTTCAAGGGCTCTGTTAGGAACAGAGCTAGACCCGAGGGTTCCATTGCAGAGGCCTACATTGCTACGGAAGCGTTGCCATTCTGCTCAAAATACACTGAAACAGCTGATCAGCTTAGCAAAGAGGTGGGTGAAGACAATCCCGAGCTCAATGTTTTCGATTGTTCTATTTGAGTTACAGGGAAGAGTTGACAAGACGACAAACCTAAAGATTGGGACAATATGGTTTGGCATGTGTTGAATAACTGTCCTGAGATACTACCTTATATCAAGTAAGTGCTAAGTACGGCAACTTATACATCGTAATCTACTAAACTTGAAACACATTCTTATATATTTAGATGTTTGACGCGATCACTATGTTGTGCATCATCTACAAAAAGGAGTTACTGCCGCAAAATCCAAGAAATATTGTCAAACTGGTTATGGCAGGATTTGCGAAATGGTTCAAGAGCCATGTAAGCTTTTGAATTGCACTATCAGTTTTTTAATATATTGAGTACATAAGATGATCAACAACCATAAGTTAAGAAGATGCAGGAGGATGGGTAGGTAGTTGATGATGCCCATTACGCACTAGAAATGGGTCCTGATACTCGAGTAAGACATTACAAATCTTGCGTTATTGGAGATGTGTGCTACAACACCCTTGCACGCGACAAAGGCAAGAAGACACAAAATAGTGCCATCATGAGCATGGATAAGTACGCTGAAGTGACAACTGAAATGTATGCTAACATAACAGACATTGTTCAGTTGCAGTATATCTCTAGTTTCGAGGTTCATCGGTGTGTGGTTCTGTTGTGTTGTCGTTGGTATAACATGTTTTCCAGGATTGCAAAACCCAGAGCTAATGATTATTTCAAATTCATCAATGTCAAGGCGGCGTACCAAACCAATGAGCCTTTTATTTTAGCAAATCAAGCAACACATATATTTTTCTTGGAAGGCACATTTGCATGTAGCGATGACTGGAGATTATTGCAAAGGTTTGAGCAGAGGAATTCATTTAATGAAGTTGCATAACAAGATGATGCTTACACTGCTCCTGATGTACAAGATTCCACAGATGTTCCTAATATCTTTGAGAACCATCACATCAATGACGCTGGCGAAAAGATTGCCTGTCGGGCTGTGGACATACAAGAGTTGATCAATAAGAAGCCAACGTTCGAGGACATTGAGGATGAAGAAGAAGATTACACTGTGGGGAATTACGATTTAGACTGATACACACTGTTGTAGTATTTCCGCTCTTTCTATAAGCTAAGATGGCCAAGATGTTGACGCTGCTGCTGCGGATGATGATTAGATTGCTTTTGTCGCATTTGCCTGTCAGAAGACGTATTTTTATCTACTATGTGAAATTGTGTTTGCTATGACAACTGAAACCTGATGAACTTGTTGTTTAGTATTTTGCTGTGAAAACATCACTTATTATGTATGTTGATTTGTGTTTGGTGATTGTGTGACGACTAAAACATGATAACATTGTTGTTTAGTTTGTACTCATGTTTGGCTATGAAACTTGAATTTGATGACATAGTTTGCTGTTGGACTGCAATTTGCTCGACGTCTTTAAATGGGAACAAAGCTGAGCCGATAGGGCCTCTGCTAATTTATTTATTTATTAGCAAAAGGGCCTCTGCTATTTATTTATTTATGAGCAAAAGGGGTACCCCGATTTCCCTTAATAGAAGTCATTAGATGTTCACAACACTATGCCCAACCTGCTAAACATGTTTCATTCATTACTATTTTTAGCAAAGTGCTCATGCCATAGCCACTGAATACATCACAAGTGCTACATACACTATAAATAAAGAGACAATCATACTATAGAGCACATCGATTTTGCCCATTATCTTCACAAGCTCTTTCATCTCCTCATTGCTGTCAAGGCCATTCAGCAGCTGTTGCTTGGCCATGATCAGAGGAACTACATATTTAACCTTCTGCTCTGCATCTTCCTCTTTTGTCGTTCATTCAGTTACTTGTCCAACACCCCAACCTGCCGGTATTGGGATTCCTCGGCTAACCAAATAATCAGTGTAGTTGCATTCCCCCGCATCAACAACTTCCCAAAAATACAAATCACACGAATCTTCCATTTTCTGCACGAATCAAATTGGAAGATCATCAACCAAACTATTAAAAAATCAGCAACCGAAAGCAGCAGAACAACACTTAAACATATTATTACCCCATAATTTGGGCATTTGTAGAAAACTCGGCCAGGGTTGAGGATTATGGTTGAGACATGACGGATGACTCTGCGTGGTTTGCAGCAGTGGCACCACACCAACGGCAGCAGGTTGCAATGAGCAACCGACTGCGGTGCGTGTGCCGGTGAGGGTGTGATGAGACCCACAGGCGATGGTACGGGTGGCAACTTGGTGCAATCTGGTTGTTGCCTGCTGTAGAGTAGGTGGATGAGCAACCAGCATACATGGTTGTTGCGGCTAGAGCTTCTGATGCTAGGCAGAGTAAGTAGAGGAGAGGAGAAGAGAACGTTGGATATGTCAGTTTCATTACTTGCAGAGTAGCATAGCACCATATATAGTCATAGTCTAGGTTTGGATTTGAACCAGCTACAGGAGCATGTCTCTCTTTTTTCTAAAACTTAGCAACGTCTCTTTACTGGTACACTAGCTTGTTCTGTATGCCTTCTCAAGTCTTTGATTTTTTTCTTTTTTTGTGAGGAAGGAAGGAGGACAAAATTGAGAGTTCCCGGGACTCGAACACAAGACCTCTCGGTTGAAAACCAAGGGTGCTAGTCACTTATGTGGCGAATGTTCCCTAGGAGGAGGATGGCAGACAAACACATTTTCCTCATAGTTTTAGTTGCGATGCAAGATCGAGCGGTCGCAGTTTCGGGAATGTTATTAGGCGAACGAGCCCAGTTTTTCTTTTATTCCTATATATAAAAAAGTATGCTACTTGGTGTCGGCTTAGTCAACAAACGATTGTGCCAACCTTGACTGTTGGATTGACATTCAACGTTTGTCGTGTTTCTTCAATCTCTTCTTCCTCCAGCCGCCAAAGCCAAACCAGCACCGGCAGGACTGCTGCTCCCACCTCCCACGGCTGGTTATGCTGCCGCACACGCATCGTGGCCACATCGCACCCTAAAACTCTACAAATCTTCCCCAGCTCCTGTTCGTTCCCATCCGAGGCCTCACCATCGTCCTCTGCCTTGGTTCGCTCCCGCGGCGCCGCCCTCCGGTGTTGTCAACATGGTCAACAACCAAGAGGAATAAGGAGATGACTATACATGGTGAGGATGATAGTAGGGACCCGGCAGCACGCATAGTTTTTTTGGGACGGAGCAGGGTATAAACTGGGTTGTTCGAGAGCTGTAGCACATCTAGCCCAAGCTTTTATTTCATATGTTTACCACATGACCATCCCAATTTGTTATTTTCCTTTCTGAAAATGGCTAGCCCAGCTATTTTGTTTTTTGCAGAATAACCAACGTAGGCCTACTTGCTTTTCTACCCTGCTGGGCTGGAAATCCTTCAAGATGAGGAGGGATGCATTTGGGCTTGCCCCAAAATGGGCTATAAGTAATAAGAAATGGGCTGTAAAATAAAAAATACAGCAAACAAGCAATTAGTCCCAAAAAAAATTCCTTTCGGATTTTGATATCTTAAATTTCATTGTTTTTGTGCGGGTAAAATTTCATTGGATTTAAATTAAGGTATGTTTAGTTTTTTAATTAATTTGAATCTGGCTAGAAATTTCAGGTTGTATGCTGTTTGGGACAGATTTGGAGGCTGACTTGTGGGTCTACTAGGTTGACGTGTACGAAAGGCTTTGTCAACTTAGTCCACAAACGATTCTAGTAGCAGAGACCATTGGATGTTAATCCAATGGTCGTGCTGCTTCTTCAATATCTGATCTTCTTGCTCCAGCCGTCCAAACCAGCACCTATGGGACTGTTTGCTCCCGCCTCCCGTGGCTGGCTGTGCTGCCGCACAGGCCGCACAGCGCCACCCTACTCCATCGCTGGCCAGGCCATTCCTCTACTCACCATACCTCCTGTTATTTTCCGGCAACGGTAGCCGAACCAGTAAACACTTATACTCCCCACCGCATGGGCAACCATTGCCGAGTCTTCCCCGGCTCCGTGTCATTCCCTTCCTAGGCCTCGCCATCGTTCACCGCCATGGTGCTCTTGGTGCAGCGTGGTCAATGTGGTCAACGAACGACATCCATCGGAAGTGCACTGTACGTGGAGAGACTGACAGCTGGGTCCACAGCCGCACACAAGGAAATGCCTCCTTATTACACACAAAATAATGATTCCTCCACCTGACAGCTGGGACCAACCAGAAGGGCCTCTGTATTTCGCGAAAAAACCATTCCCCCCACTGTCAGCTCGGACCCACCAGTATATCTTCGCACGCAAGGAAGTGCCTCCTTATTACGCACAAAAAAATGAATATCCCCCTACTAGCTGGGACCCGCCATAGTGGGAGGCTGATTTGTGGGCCTACTAAGTTGACGCGGGCGGAGGGCTTTGTCAACTTAGTCAATATGAACGATTCTAGCTCCAGTGATCGTACGATGTCCATCCGATGGCCGTAGTGCTTCTTCAAACTCTGGTCTTCTTGCTCCAGCCGCCCAAACCAGCACCGGTCGTGCCGCCTGCTCCTGCCTCACGTGGTCGGCTGTGCTGCCACGGAGGCCTCACCACCCCCTACTACTCCCACTGCTAGCCAGTCCATCCCTCTACTCACCCACAACCCCTGTTATTCTGCGGCGATGGCAGCCTGACACCGCAGCCGAACTAGTGAACCCGCATACTCCTCTCCGCATGGGCATCCACTGCCATGTCTTCCCTGGCTCCACGATGTCCCCTTCCTAGGCCTCGTCGTCGTCCACCGCCTTGGTGCTCTCGACACGACATGCTCAATGTGGTCAAGGAACGACTTCCATCGGAAGAGTACTATACATGGAGAGGCCAACAGCTGGGTCCAGGGCCGCAGCAAGGAAGTGCCTCCTTATTATGCGGAAAATAATGATTCCTCCACCTGACAGCAGGGACCCACCGGACGGGTCACGGTATTTCATGAAAAAAAGATACCCCCCTGACTGTTGGGACCCACCAGCTACATCTTCGCACGCAAGGAAGTGCCTCCTTATCCTCCCTGACAGTCAGGACCCACCTGGTCGAAGAGTATGTGGCGTTGTCATTCTGGTCGCGAACGTGTACATACATACGATCGGTCTGTCTGCAGGCTGCATTGATGAATCATGGCCGAGTAAGGAAGGGCATGTGTCGTAGTACATGCGCGGACGTAGCGTGTACACGTACGTACTACCAGGGTGCAAGAAAGTAAATACAGCCACGTACATACATACGGGCGGGGTCTCGAACGCCTACTCACGCATATGTACGGCATGGGCTCGTGTACATGGAGAGGCATCGATGGCGTCCTGTTCATTGACAGCCAACTGAGTGGGTCGGAATGGACAAACCGCGTCATCGTGTTCATCGAGAGGCGACAAAATGCGTCGTGTTCATTGGGAGCGAACCGGCTTGGACGGAATAGCCAAAACGAGACCCGGCATACCGTAGAACGGAGGAAACAGTCTTGTGTTCGACCGCCTATGGTCGAAATGGGTTCCTGTTCACCGGGAGGGGTGTGGCATACCGCAAAACGAAGGAAACGGAATTCTCTTCGACCTCCTATGGTCTAAACGGGGTCATGTTGATCGGGAGGGGTGTGGCGTGCCGCAAAATGGAGGAAACAGACTTGTGTTGGAGAGCTACGGTCGAAATGGGGGTCCTGTTCATCGAGAGGGGTGTGGCGTACCACAAAATGGGACTCCACGGGCTACTGTTCATCTCCACCGTTGACCTCCTTTAGCCTCCATCTACGAATGTTCATCCACGACGTCTCCCTCCTGCCTCCACCAGCTACTGTTCATCCACGAGCTCCTGTTCATCCAGCCTCCACCGCTCCTCCACCGACTACTGTTGAACCAGCCCTCTCCATGGGGTCCTATTCAACCACCCCTCCACGGGCTGCTGTTCATCCAGCCCTCCATCGGCTACTGTTCAACCAATCCTCCATCGGCTACTGTTCAACCAGCCCTCTCCACAGGGTCCTATTTAACCAGCCCTCCACGTGGTCCTGTTCATCCAGCGACAACGGCCTCTACTACCACGGGGTCCTGCTCATCCAACCCCCACCGGGAACTGTTCACCCAACCCCCCCAACAACACTCACTATTCATCAAGAGGCAGTAGGTTTAATTGGCTTCAGTTAGCAGCAGTAGCGAAGGAATCGCTCGATAGGGTTCAGTTAACAACCAGATCGATCGATCGCTCGGGTTCAGTAACGCGTTTCCTGTAGTGCAATCGCTCGGGTTTAGTTGGAGCCCAACGCCTCGCACCCACGTGCGTATGTGAACGAGAGAAACGATCATCGCCCGACCCCGACCACCCACCGTAACCGGGAACTCTCCGATATTTTCCTCGCCCTCGTTTCTACCACATTTTTTTCCGTCATGGACGGCCGAAAGAATGTCATGCGACTGCGTCTCCGGCCCGCCCAGGATGAAAAGCCCATTTTCTGTCATGATTTTTTGTCATAGAAGTAGGATCCCACCACATCTATGATGATACCCGGTTTTGTTACAATTATCGTCATAGAAGTGTCATAAGCATCACTAAAAGAAATTCGTTCGGCCCAAAATGTCACAGATGTGTCTTTTTTGTAGTGGAAGTTCACACCCTTGCGGGTGGTAATATTCGTTTGGTGCGGTGTGGAGGCACAATGCTCCCCAAGAAGCCACTAGGGCCACCATAATCTCCTCACGCACTTGCACAATGCAAGATGCCGTGATTCCACTAGGGGACCCTTGAGGACGGTCACCGAACCCATATAAATGGCAACCCTTGGGGGCAGTCACCGAACCCGTACACTTTGGCAACCCTTGGGGGTGGTCACCGGTAGCGTCAAATTGCTTAGGGCGATCTCTGATGCGGCTTGAACTACGTCGGTATTTCCCCAAAGAGGAAGGGACGATGCAACACGACTACGGTAGGTATTTCCCTCAGTGATGAGACCAAGGTTATCGAACCAGTAGGAGAACCACTCAACACCATGTGAACAGCTCCTGCACACAAAGAACAAATACTTGCAACCCAACGTAAGAGAGGGGTTGTCAATCCCTCAAGGGTAAAAAGATAGGTAAAATTGTAGTAGATTCGATAAATAGATCTCGCGGGAACACGAGATAAAATAAATAAATAAAAATTGCAGCAAGGTATTTTTCTATTTTTAGATTAATAGATCTGAAAATAAAAGCAAATAAAAATAGATTTCGAAGGAAAATATAATAAAGAAGAGACCCGGGGGCCGCAGCTTTCACTAGTGGCTTCTCTCGAGAAAAATAGCATATGGTGGGTAAACAAATTACTATTGGGCAATTGATAGAACTTCAAATAATCATGACGATGTATAGGCATCACGTCCAAGATTAGTAGACCGACTCCTGCCTGCATCTACTACTATTACTCCACACATCGACCGCTATCCAGCATGCATCTAGTGTATTAAGTTCACGGAGAAACGGATTAATGCAATAAGAACGATGACATGATGTAGACAAGATCTATTTTTGTAGAAATTGACCCCATCTTGTTATCCATAGTAGCAACGATACATACCTACCGGTTCCCCTTGTATCAATGGGATCAAGCACCGTAAGCTCGAATCCATCACAAAGCACCTCTTCCCATGGCAAGAAAATCGATCTAGTTGGTCTAACTAAACCAAAGATTCGAAGAAGAAATATGATGCTATAAGTAATCATGCATATAAGAGATCAAAAGACTCAAATAACTTTCATGGATAAAAACATAGATCTGATCATAGACTCGAAGTTCATCGGATCCCAACAAACACACCGCAAAAAGAGTTACATCAAATAGATATCCAAGAGACCATTGTATTGAGAATCAAAAGAGAGAGAGAGAGGGAGAGAGAGGAAGCCATCTAGGTCTAGAATGAACTACCCACGCAACATCGGAGAGGCACTGATGAGGATGATGAACCCCTTTGTGATAGTGTCTAGATTGGATCTGGTGGTTTTGGAACTTGCGGCGGCTGGAATTGATTTTCGTCGACTCCCCTAGGGTTTGTGTAATATTGAGGTATTTATAGAGCAAAGAGGCGGTGCGGGAGGCCACCGAGGTGGGCACAACCCACCTGGACATGCCTGGGCCCCTAGGCGCGCCCTGGTGGGTTGTGATCCCCTCGGAGCTCCCCTCAGGTACTTTCTTGGCCCAACAGGTGTCTTTTGGTCCTGAAAAATTAACAAAAAGTTTCGCTGTGTTTGGACTCCGTTTGGTATTGATTTCCTGCAAAGTAAAAAACAAGCAAAAAACAGCAACTGGCACTGGGCACTATGTCAATAGGTTAGTCCCAAAAAATGATATAAAGTTGCTATAAAATGATTGTAAAAGATACAAGAATGATAATATAACATCATGGAACAATCAAAAATTATAGATATGTTGGAGAGGTATCAATCTCCACAACCTAATTGGAGACCCCGACGCTTGCCCGGAGCTTTACACCACAATGGTTGAGCTCCGAATACCACCAACTGTCTAGGGCGCCCAAGAACCCAAGAGGAATAATCTCAAGGATACCATGCACCCATGAGTAATAAGCTTCTCAACTTGTAACTTCCACGTATCACCGTGGAGAACTCATACCGATGCACCAAATGCAATGGCAAGGGCACATGAAGTGCCCAGGTCCTTCTCTCTCAAATCCCACCAAAGCAACTAATGCTAGGGAGGAAAATAAGAGGAAGAATGAAGAAGAGAAACGAAGAACTCCAAGATCTAGATCCAAAGGGTTCCCCTCATATAGAGGAGAAAGTGATCGGTGGAAACGTAGATATAGATCTCCTCTCTCTTTCCCCCCAAATTAGCAAGAATCCATGGAGGGAATGAGAGATAGCAAGCTCGAAGAAGGTCAACAATGGGGGAAAAATGCGAGCTCAAAGGATATAAGGATCAATGGGGAAGAAGACCCCCTTATATAGGTGGGGAAAAATCCAACCGTTATCCCCATTCTCAGCCCGCAGCGGGTGGTACTACCGCTCTAGGGAGCGGTACTTCCGCTGGCCGCATCGGTATTGCCTCTAAGCCCAGCGGTACTACCATTGTGTAACGCCCTCGATGCGGCTATATCTCCCATGTGTCGAAGAACGACTTAGAGGCATAACCGCATTGAAAGCAATGTCGCAAGTGAGGTAATCTTCGCAAACAACCCATGTAATACAATAAGAGAAAAGATACATAGTTGGCTTACACTCGCCACTTCACACAATTACATGAATTAAAGCATTACATCAATCAGATACAATCAAGGTCCGACTATGGAACCAAAATAAAAGAAGACTACCCCAAATGCTACACAGATCCCCGATCGACCCCAACTGGGCTCCACTACTGATCAACTAGAACGAAACAACACAAAGGACAAGATCTTCATCGAGCTCCTCCTGAGCTTGGTTGCGTCACCTGCGCGGACTCGTCGGCACCTGCAAGCTGGTTTTGGAAGTATCTGTGAGTCACGGGGACTCAGCAATCTCACACCCTCGCGATCAAGACTATTTAAGCTTATGGGTAAGGTAAAGGTATGACGTGGAGCTGCAGCAAGCGACTAGCATATATGGTGGCTAACATACGCAAATGAGAGCGAGAAGAGAAGGCAAAAGCACGATCGAGAAACTACGATCAAGAAGTGATCCTAGAACAACCTACGTCAAGCATAACTCCAACACCGTGTCCACTTCCCGGACTCCGTCGGAAAGAGACCATCACGGTTACACACGCGGTTGATGTATTTTAATTAAGGTCAACTTCAGGTTTTCTACAACCGGACATTAACAAATTCCCATATGACCATAACCGCGGGCACGGCTTTCGAAAGTTCAAAACCCTGCAGGGGTGTCCCAACTTATCCCATCACAAGCTCTCACGGTCAAGGAAGGATATTCCTTCTAGCGGGAAGACCCGATCAGACTCGGAATCCCGGTTACAAGACATCCTCGACAATGGTAAAACAAGTCCAGCAAGACCGCCCGATGCGCCGACATCCTGATAGGAGCTGCACATATCTCGTTCTCAGGGCAACACCGGATAAGCAATCCGTACAACTAAAACCAGCCCTTGAGTTTCCCCGAGGTGGCGCTGCAAGGGGCTCTAGTTTGGACCAACACTTACACAGGCACTGGCCCCGGGGGGGGGGGGGAAAAAAAAAGATGACCCTCGGGATGCGCGACTCCTAAGGGAAAAAAGGCTAGGTGGCGAATGGTAAAACCAAGGTTGGGCTTTGCTGGAGGAGTTTTATTCAAGGCAAACTATCAAGGGGTTCCCATTATAACCCAACCGTGTAAGGAACGCAAAATCCGGGAATATGACACCGATATGACGGAAACTAGGGCGGCAAGAGTGGAACAAAACACCAGGCATAAGGCCGAGCCTTCCACCCTTTACCAAGTATATAGATGCATTAATTAAATAAGAGATATTGTGATATCCCAACAAAATATCCATGTTCCAACATGGAACAACATCTCCATGTTCCAACAAGGAGCAAACTTCAATCTTCACCTGCAACTAACAACGCTATAAGAGGGGCTGAGCAAAGCGGTAACATAGCCAAACAACTGTTTGCTAGGATAAGGTGGGTTAGAGGCTTGGTTTAACAATATGGGAGGCATGATAAGCAAGTAGTAGGTATCGCAACATAGGCATAGCAAAAGAGCGAGCAACTAGCAAGCAAAGATAGAAATGATTTCGAGGGTATGGTCATCTTGCCTGAAATCCCGCAAGGAAGAAGAAACGAGTCCATGAAGAAGAAAAACGGACATAGTCGAACGGGCCTCACAAACGCGACGTTATCGACACCAACCCGGAGAAGCAATCGGAAAGAAGCACACAACATAGTAAACAACCAACACATGAACATGATATGATATGCGGGATGCGGTATGTGATGCATATGCATGATTTGCAAAGGAAATATTGAACCTGGCCTCAACTTGGAAATCCAAGAGTGCCACTAGAAAGGTGAGGTGATTTCGGTTGAAATCGATATAAAGATCACCGGAATCTGATGCATGGTTTGGAAATGGCAAGCAAAACAAATATGGCACCGGCTTGCGATAAACAGCAAGTACCCATATAAATGCATCAAGATAAATATGCTACAGCACTCAAACATGGCAACAAAATACATGGCAGGGATCCACTCATGAAGCTTGACAAAAGATGAACAATGAGCTACGACTAATTCATCCATTAACAGGTTCAAACAAGTATGACAAAAGTGCAAATGATAACAGGTTTCAGACTTAGTGAAATTAACACAAGCCTGGAATTTAATATCAGGAAGCACACTTTAGAGCATGACAACTACATGCTACAGAAACTTAACATGGCAAAGCAAGGCATGGCATGAAGCTACTCAAAGGACTTAACAAAAGTCCCTTTGTGACCTTGAGCCAAAAGGGATCAGAAAATACAATTGCAAGCATGTGAACATAGCAAAAACATAAACAGATTCAGACTTAGTGAAAAACTGGAGCATGCAAATCAGTTAACGAGTCGGCATGTTTACGAGCTCGATACACTCACTACAGAGAATGGCATGACAAACTAAGCATACACCCATCAAGAATACATGGCATAGAAGCTAGACATGGCAAGAACAACAACATAGCATGCACGGATCAATAGCAACATCCTCGGCACAATCGCTAAACATGTCAACAATCTGCCAGGATTCACGATATAGCAAAAGTAGAGCTCGATTGACTCATGCTAGGGTGCTCCATAAATGCAAACAAAGACATGGATGGATAGAGCACCACAATGTTAACAAAACATCCTTACTGATCATCCTCAAAAGAGGCATGGTTCACTAGGAAACAACATGAACATATGGCATAACAACAAAATCAGGACAAGGACTTAGTGAAATTCTAAGTCCCTGAAATCAGCATTACCGATTACGCTACTTTGCAAGATTGTGCTAGTCACCACAAATATCACAAAAATACATGGCAAGCACCCCTGTAAAGATGGCATGGCATTTAACAAAACACATGTAGAGCTCAACATCATATCATGCACACATTAATCATGACAAAAATGACAAAATGCCATTTGCTGAAACAGATCTGCAACTTTCCTCACATAGCCCTCTTCCAACAGCATTTTGGGCATCAAGATGAGCTCAAATGAAAATGATGCAGTGAGATGAAATGATGAACTCGTTGATACGAACATTTTGATATGCTACACGCACAAAACGGAGCTACGATAAGAGAGTTATGGCATGCGGAAAAATGCAAAAAGATTAGGGGAAAATGGGGACTTAGAAGAAATAGACCTCACCCAGATCTAGGGTTTGGGCAGCGCACGAACTGAGGCTGCGGCGGATCTCGCCAGATCCGCGCCGGAGAAGGCAGGGGCGGCGGCGAGAGCTCCGGGCGGAGGAGGAGCTCACCGGATCTGGGGCTGGGGCAGAGGGACCCGGTCAGAGGAGGGGTGGGCGCGGCGCCGGTGAGGACATTGCGGTGCGGGCGTGCTGACGACGGCAGGCGAGGCGGCGGCCGGAAGGAGCGACGCGGGAGCGTCGGCGAGGCTGACTGGCGGTGGCGCGGCATGGTCCCGCGGGGAGGCGGCGGCCGGAACGCACACCGGGGCGGCGGGAGGCGCGGGAGCGCGCCCGGTCGGCGGCGGCGATGCGCCGGCCGCGCGGGCCTGCTGCGGGCCAGACGGCGGCGGCGGGTGGAGCGGCCACGTGGCAGGCGCTGACTGGCGGCGGACGGTGGCGCGATTACGTCCTGTCCGGGACGGACATGTCCGGCGCCCGGAGGGGAATTTTTAGGGTTTCGGGACCCGAGATTTGGACGGGGTGCACATATTTATAGATAGACGGATCTAGGAGAGTCCAAATGAGGTGCGGTTTTTGGCCACGCGATCGTGATCGAATCACCGAGATGATGGAGGAGGTTTAGGTGGATTTTGGGACACTTTGGAGGGGTGTTGGACTGCAACACACACGAGGCCTTTTCGGTCCCTCGGTTAACCGTTGGAGTTTCAAACGAAGTCCAAATGGCGCGAAACTTGACAGGCGGTCTGCCGGTAGTAAACTAAGGCCGCATGGCAAGTCTCGGTCCAATCCGAAAAAGTTTAACACCCGCACACGAAAAGAGGTAGAAAGGGACATCGGGTGACATAGGAGTGCCGGATTGCAAAACGGACAACGGGGAAAATGCTCGGATGCATGAGACGAACATGTATGCAAATGAAATGCACATGATGACATGATATGCAATGCATGACACGCAAGAAATGACAAGGCAACAACAGCGAATAACTGGAGGGCACCTGGCACATCGGTCACGGGGCGTTACAACACTCCACCACTACGAGAGGATCTCGTCCCGAGATCTAGAATGGCACCGGAGGGAAAAACGGAAGAGAAAGAGAAGAGGTAAAACTAAGTTGCTTCTTTGACAGAAGAGTGAGACCAAAGAACCTTGCAAAGGTTAAGCCATATCGAGAAAAGAATACAACAGAGATAAATGAAGTTGAAAGCACTCCATTAGCAAAGAGGAACAAGGAAGAACAACTTTGGGCAGCACTCCGGTTGAGAAGGGATGCAAGGCTTGATAAGATGAAAAGAACTTGAGCCAAAAGGCACACCTCCGGTTAAATGGAAAAGCATGAAAAGAACATGATCTTGACAAGAATAAGAAGAAGGTTTGAAGAGAGCAGCAACACAATGCCTCCGGGAGAAAGAAATAGAAGATAGATAATTGAAATAGAAGAATGGAGAAGAAAATGCCAACTTCTGCCACAAAAGAGTTTGAAAATGCATCTTTAGGAGAAGGGTCGAACGGAGTTATTGGAACACCAACAACGAAAAGAATACGCTTGATATGGTCTTATGGAATACATCTCAAATTTTGAGGTGACAACCAGCCACTTACGGGAAAAGAATTGGATTGATGTGAACGAGGAGACGAGACACTTATTTCACTGGGAGGATAAAGAAGAACTTGGGTCCTTTATAAGCACCATGGATAGCAACAATCCTCAGGGAAGGATTTAGGTGAAATATACCCAAAGATAACTCCAAAGAAGAGGTTGATGGATTTAAAATACCTCATTCTTAACAACATGTGGAACATGAAACATGAACTCAAATTATCAAGAATGACATAATACCACCTCCAATGATACGGAAGAAAGAATTGCACTCCGGATAGCAAGAAGAAGAAAACTTGAGCTCCCCTAAAAAGAATCTTGACGAACACTTCGAGAAGGAATTAAATCCTTGATGAACCATCATGAAGAACCTTCATGAAGAACTCCGGCAACAAAAGAAATGATCAAATGGAAGGAAAGAGAGGTCGAAAAACACAAGGTGAAACCTTGTAATGCTTTAGATGTATCTCCGAGATGATATAATTGCGAGAGCTTGGAACTCCGGAAAAGAAAGATGAGCTATTGAAACCAAGAATTTGATGAGCCTCCAGAATAGGGAATTGAGTTCACTCGATGAAACAAGAATAAGAATTACATTATGCGTATCCTTCACCAATTTAATTGATGAGAAGCAATGGATTTGGCATACTACTTATTCTCGTGGAAAGGATTAAGATAGATATAACGTCAACTTGAGAATGCCTTCAACGAAACACCGGTGGAATCGAAACAACGAATGAATTGATATGATAACGAAAGAAGAGGAATCTTGCACGAACCACCGCAAGAATTGGAGATGACGAAATAAAGGGATGAATCACCAGGTAAGAATTGACAAATGAACGAAGATACATGAGAGAATTTAGATCCATGGGAACGAAGGGATCACGAACTGATTAGAGATCACTTGAATGATGCACCGGTAAGATTTGAAGAATAACTATTGAAAGCTGAGGATGAATAACCTGAATTGATGGCCTTTGGATAAAAGAAATGGAAAACAACTCATGAAATGCTCCGAATGGGTGAAAAGAATTCTCACAATCGAAAACAATTTTTGAGAGGATGGCATTAAGCTAGAATCACGAATTTCTGAGAGAGCGGATAAAATATGGAGGGAAAACTCTTCTTCGGTCTTCAAAATCTGAGAATAACGATGAGAAACAACACCATGAATCGTTTAGACACTCTGAAAGAATCAAAAACGAAGAGGTTGAGCCAACGAAGAAAAGAATTTGAAAGGTCTTGGAGAAAGGCAATTGACTTATGACAATTCATTCTTACGTCAATTTTGAAATGAATTTGAGAATAACTCTGGTAAAATTAGAAGAGTCAGGTAAGATCCTGGAAAAAGACCTGTGGGTTAGGGCCCACTCAAAAGAAACACCGTTGAAAAGATTACTTGAAAAGGAGAATGCACCGGTTGAATTAAATGACTTGAATGAGATAACATCCTCGACAGAGCTTGAACGAATGTAGAGTGGAAACACGATTCTTCGAGATATCTCCAGCACTCCGGAACAATTAAATAGCAAGAAGTGAATTATTATGAGGTGCACTGGCATAAGAAAAGCATTGAAACGAGGAAAAGATATGATCGACAAATCTTGAATTGAATCCACCGGAGAAGAAAAAGAATGAATAACGATGAACTTGAGGCTCCGTTAGTATCTTCATGAGCATCACCGGATAAGAAAATTGAAGAAAAAGGAATGGAGAGGCTTCCCATCAATAAAGGATACTTGAATAAGAAATCTGAGTCCCTAAAGAAAACAAGGGAGGGAGGGCAGGAAAAACAAAGGCAACTTGGGATGGATGAAACGAACACCGTTGAGAAAGCTGAGATTGAATCTTGCGGATATTGAAAATGAACGGATCCGCTTGAAGAGAAACACACCGGCTGAAAAGGATTGTCATGACAATGTCGATTATCATGAAGGATTAGTACTCCCGTAGGAATACGAGAACACCACTTATAAAAGGTATGGAATCAACATTTGACTTCGAAGCAACTCGAATACCACAACTCAAAACAAAACAAAGGATTGGCTTGCAGAATAAGCCAGAACAAACATATGATAGAGATTTCGTCCAAAGTTTTTGTGGTGGGACCTACACGGGCTCGATCGTACAACACCATCATGTACAAGGCAGTGCACATGACATACGAAGCGTCCCCGAGTTGGCATAGCCAAGGACTCTTTAAGACACAACGAGACCACTATAAAACCAACTATGGATAGACGGACCACTAGACGTCGAACCCCATTCATATCATACATCTGTCGGAAAGATATCCTAAGATCTACTTGAATTCCCACTTATAAACTCCCAAAACTTTCCGGTTATGCAATCAGGTGTTGAGGATACAGGGGAAGCATAATATCTCACCCAAACCTAACAAATCCTACATCCAGCTGTATCCATCCTTCAACACATAACCAAGAAACCTTCAGAAATCGTCTACCTCAACCTTCGAAAAGCATCCGTTATACAAGTTATGGCAATACTCCCGAACTCCCGCCCCAGTACTGGGTGGAGTCAAGGTTATCTCACCAACAACTGCGTAAAAGAGATTTTTGATGTCGGCGAAACTAAACTCAGGTATTCCAGAACTGCAACGATAAAATTGTGACGACAACACCTTGGAGCTCAACTCCCTGGGACACTGCCACAACCCCTAAATGACAGGAGGCACCAAGAACAATGTTCTTGTCAAAAAATCATCAGAACGATTTCAAGATACCCGCGTGATCCTAAATTTTTTTAGTGAAATTTGAGAAGAGAAGAGTCAAAACTCTACGTCAGGATGCCTCACCAGAGCGACGAAGGGACTGGGGAGTAAAAAGAATTCCTAACTCTCCGATATATATAATCCTAAATGACTCAAAACATTTTTTCTAGACTCAACAACGCCAGCTATTCGATCAAGCAGGGGGCTCCTAAGGTCGGGAAGGCTCTGATACCAACTTGTAACGCCCTCGATGCGGCTATATCTCCCATGTGTCGAAGCACGACTTAGAGGCATAACCGCATTGAAAGCAATGTCGCAAGTGAGGTAATCTTCGCAAACAACCCATGTAATACAATAAGAGAAAAGATACATAGTTGGCTTACACTCGCCACTTCACACAATTACATGAATTAAAGCATTACATCAATCAGATACAATCAAGGTCCGACTACGGAACCAAAATAAAAGAAGACTACCCCAAATGCTGACAAGGTCCCTGATCAACCCCAACTGGGCTCCACTACTGATCAACTAGAACAAAACAACACAAAGGACAAGATCTTCATCGAGCTCCTCCTGAGCTTGGTTGCGTCAACTGCACGGTCTCGTCGGCACCTGCAAGCTGGTTTTGGAAGTATCTGTGAGTCACGGGGACTCAGCAATCTCACACCCTCGCGATCAAGACTATTTAAGCTTATGGGTAAGGTAAAGGTATGAGGTGGAGCTGCAGCAAGCGACTAGCATATATGGTGGCTAACATACGCAAATGAGAGCAAGAAGAGAAGGTAAAGCACGATCGAGAAACTATGATCAAGAAGTGATCCTAGAACAACCTACGTCAAGCATAACTCCAACACCGTGTTCACTTCCCGGACTCCGTCGGAAAGAGACCATCACGGTTACACACGCGGTTGATGTATTTTAATTAAGGTCAACTTCAGGTTTTCTACAACCGGACATTAACAAATTCCCATCTGCCCATAACCGCGGGCACGGCTTTCGAAAGTTCAAACCCTGCAGGGGTGTCCCAACTTAGCCCATCACAAGCTCTCACGGTCAACGAAGGATATTCCTTCTCCGGAAGACCCGATCAGACTCGGAATCCCGGTTACAAGACATCCTCGACAATGGTAAAACAAGTCCAGCAAGACCGCCGATGCGCCGACATCCTGATAGGAGCTGCACATATCTCGTTCTCAGGGCAACACCGGATAAGCAATCCGTACAACTAAAACCAGCCCTCGAGTTTCCCCGAGGTGGCGCTGCAAGGGGCTCTAGTTTGGACCAACACTTAGACAAGCACTGGCCCGGGGGGTTAAAATAAGATGACCCTCGGGATGCGCGACTCCCAAGGGAAAAAAGGCTAGGTGGCGAATGGTAAAACCAAGGTTGGGCCTTGCTGGAGGAGTTTTATTCAAGCGAACTGTCAAGGGGTTCCCATTATAACCCAACCGCGTAAGGAACGCAAAATCCGGGAACATAACACCGATATGACGGAAACTAGGGCGGCAAGAGTGGAACAAAACACCAGGCATAAGGCCGAGCCTTCCAACCCTTTACCAAGTATATAGATGCATTAATTAAATAAGAGATATTGTGATATCCCAACAAAATATCCATGTTCCAACATGGAACAACATCTCCATGTTCCAACAAGGAGCAAACTTCAATCTTCACCTGCAACTAACAACGCTATAAGAGGGGCTGAGCAAAGCGGTAACATAGCCAAACAACGGTTTGCTAGGATAAGGTGGGTTAGAGGCTTGGTTTAACAATATGGGAGGCATGATAAGCAAGTAGTAGGTATCGCAACATAGGCATAGCAAAAGAGCGAGCAACTAGCAAGCAAAGATAGAAGTGATTTCGAGGGTATGGTCATCTTGCCTGAAATCCCGCAAGGAAGAAGAAACGAGTCCATGAAGAAGACAAACGGACATAGTCGAACGGGTCCTCACAAACGTGACGTTATCGGCACCAACCCGGAGAAGCAAACACCGGAAAGAAGCACACAACATAGTAAACAACCAACACATGAACATGATATGATATGCGGGATGCGGTATGTGATGCATATGCATGATATGCAAAGGAAAGATTGAACCTGGCCTCAACTTGGAAATCCAAGAGTTCCACTGGAAAGGTGAGGTGATTTCGGTTGAAATCGATATAAAGATCACCGGAATCGGATGCATGGTTTGGAAATGGCAAGCAAAACAAATATGGCACCGGCCTTCGATAAACAACAAGTACCCATATAAATGCATCAAGATAAATATGCTACAACACTCAAACATGGCAACAAAATACATGGCAGGGATCCACTCATGAAGCTTGACAAAAGATGAACACTAAGCTACGGCTAATTCATCCATTAACAGGTTCAAACAAGCATGGCAAAAGTGCAAATGATAACAGGTTTCAGACTTGGTGAAATTAACACAAGCCTGGAATTTAACATCAGGAAGCACACTTTAGAGCATGACAACTACATGCTACAGAAACTTAACATGGCAAAGCAAGGCATGGCATGAAGCTACTCAAAGCACTTAACAAAAGTCCCTTAGTGACCTTGAGCCAAAAGGGATCAGAAAATACAATTTTAAGCATGTGAACATAGCAAAAACATAAACAGATTCAGACTTAGTGAAAAACTGGAGCATGCAAATCAGTTAACGAGTCGGCATGTTTACGAGCTCGATACACTCACTACAGAGCATGGCATGACAAACTAAGCATACACCCATCAAGAATACATGGCATAGAAGCGAGACATGGCAAGAACAACAACATAGCATACACGGATCAATAGCAACATCCTCGGCAAAATCGCTAAACATGTCAACAATCTGCCAGGATTCACGATATAGCAAAAGTAGAGCTCGATTGACTCAAGCTAGGGTGCTCCATAAATGCAAACAAAGACATGGATGGATAGAGCAGCACAATTTTAACAAAACATCCTTACTGATCATCCTCAAAAGAGGCACGGATCAGTAGGAAACAACATGAACATATGGCATAACAACAAAATTAGGACAAGGACTTGGTGAAATTCTAAGTCCCTGAAATCAGCATTACCGATTATGCTACTTTGCAAGCTTGTGCTAGTCACCACAAATATCACAAAAATACATGGAAAGCACCCCTGTAAAGATGGCATGGCATTTAACAAAACACATGTAGAGCTCAACATCATACCATGCACACATTAATCATGGAAAAAATGACAAAATGCCATTTGCTGAAATAGATCTGCAACTTTCCTCACATAGCCCTCTTCCAACAGCATTTCGGGCATCAAGATGAGCTCAAATTTAAATTATGCAATGAGATGAAATGATGGACTCGTCGATACGAACATTTTGATATGCTACACGCGTGAAACGGAGCTACGATGAGAGAGTTATGACATGCGGAAAAATGCAAAAAGATTAGGGGAAAACGCGAACTTGGAAGAAGTAGACCTCACCCAGATCTAGGGTTTGGGCAGCGCACGAACCGAGGCTGCGGCGGATCTCGCCGGATCCGCGCCGGAGAAGGCAGGGGCGGCGGCGAGACGGCGGTCGGAATGCACACAGGGGCGGCGGGAGGCGCGGGAGCGCGCCCGGTCGGCGGCGGCGACGCGTGGGCCGCGCGGGCCTGCTGCGGGCCGGACGACGGCGGCGGGTGGAGCGGCCACGTGGCAGGCGCTGACTGGCGGCGGACGGCGGCACGATTACGTCCGGTCCAGGACGGACATGTCCGGCGCGCGGAGGGGAATTTTTAGGGTTTTGGGACCCGAGATTTGGACGGGGTGCACATATTTATAGGTAGAGGGAGCTAGGAGAGTCCAAATGAGGTGCGGTTTTCGGCCACGCGATCATGATCGAATCACCGAGATGATGGAGGAGGTTTAGGTGGGTTTTGGGCCACTTTGGAGGGGTGTTGGGCTGCAACACACACAAGGCCTTTTCGGTCCCTCGGTTAACCGTTGGAGTATCAAACGAAGTCCAAATGGCGCGAAACTTGACAGGCGGTCTACCGGCAGTAAACCAAGGCCGCATGGCAAGTCTCGGTCCTATCCGAAAATGTTTAACACCCGCACACGAAAAGAGGTAGAAAGGGACACCGGGTGACATAGGAGCGCCGGATTGCAAAACAGACAACGGGGAAAATGCTCGGATGCATGAGACGAACACGTATGCAAATGAATGCACATGATGACATGATATGCAATGCATGACACGCAAGAAATGACAAGGCAACAACAGCGAATAACTGGAGGGCACCTGGCACATCGGTCACGGGGCGTTACACGCTGGGACCTCACACAGCGCCTAAAGGAGAAGGAACAGAGAGGAGGGCCATTGAGCAGCACTAGTAGCGGTAGTAGGGTCGGTACTACTGCTTACAAGCGATACTACCACTCCTACTGCCGCTGCTACTACTGCTAAACCCGACACGAGACACGCAAGTCTCGAGTCAAGGCGGTACTAGCGCAGAACCGGAGCCGTACTACCGCCTGTGGCCATGGGCGATACTACCGCTCTGAAACAGCAGTACTACCACTTATGGCTTTCAGCGGTACTGGCGCCTCCCTTATGCCACTTCCAAGTAAAATAGATGCTCCAGGAAAACCAGAACTACCACAACTTCTACAAATGAGCTCCGAGTTGAGCAAACTCAAGCTTGGTGGATAGATGACGGCGAGTAGCATCCAACAGAGAAGAACCGGCATAACCTCCAACATCAAAAACATCATAGAAGATGCATGTGAACTCCGGTTTCACTAAACTCGAGCGTGTCATCAAGATGACCATAAGCTCTAAGACTCACAAAGAGAACCGGCAAAAACTCCAACATCAAAAACATCATAGAAGATGCATGTGAACTCTATTTTCGATGAACTCGAGCTTGTCATGAAAATGACCATAAGCTCCAAATCTCACAAGGAGAAGAACCAAACAAGAACCAATAAAGATGATGCAAGGATGCAATGGTTTGAGCTCTTTATGAATGATATGATCAAGCTACTCACTGGGAGCCCCTCTTGATAGTACGACAATCGATCCTATAACCGGTCTCCCAACTACCACCATGAGACCGGTAAAAATAGAAAACCTACCAAGGGAAAATCTTTGCCTTGCACATAGTCCACTTGAGCTAGATGATGACGATCTTGACTCCCTTAAGTTGGACCACCTTTCTTGATTGCGTTAGCTTGATGAAGACTAGATGATTGCTCCCCCATACTCCACTATGAGTGAGCCACTCTTCATCACATCTTCACAAGTCCATTGTCACCACAATGGATGACAAGCTTCAAGCACTTGATCTCTTCGTGATGCTCCAGTTGAACTTGCACACCGCAATCTTGATGACGATCACCACTTGATGTCATCCTCCATGGGTTGTATGATATCTTCCTCTTGATGCAATCCCATGAAACAAACCTAACCCCACATATAACTCACACGTAGATCATGGGTTAGTACACAAAGCGTAATGGACAATGCTTACCATACCATGTGATCACTTGATACCTCTCGGTACATCTTGTACGCTTTGTGTGTTGATCAACTTGATTCACTCTTGACTTAGTCTTGATCAACCCTGTATCTTTCCAACTCTCTTCATTTGGATGATGTCTTGAAGGTAAACATGAATCATCACACAATCTTCTTCTTCAAGACATGCTTGCAATAAGCTCAACACTCACATGACCAATCTTTGGATAGTTCCTTAATGGCACCTTGGTCAACTCATAAACTCTTGAAACCAACACATGGACTTCAAGAAAAGCCTATGGACAAATCCTTAACTCAAGGCAACCATTAGACCATAGAGATTGTCATCATTACCAAAACCAAACATGGGGGCACCCCATGTTCTTTCAACTGTGACGAAAACACCTTGGAGATCAACTCCCTGGGACACTACCACAACCCCTAAATGACAGGAGGCACCAAGAAAAAATTCCCATCACAATGATATCGGGCCGATTCCACAATACCCGCGTGATCGTAAAAAAATTGAGTGAAAAGGATAGGAGAGTGGAAAAACACCTATGTCACGAGTCCTCACCAGAGCAACGAAGGGGATAAGGAGTAAAAAGAATTCCTACTCTCTGATATATAACTAGACTCAAATAGTTTTTTTTCTAGACTCGACAGTGGCAACTGTTCGATCAATCAAGGGGACTCCTGCGGTCGGTAAGGCTCTGATACCAACTTGTTGCGTCCAAGATGTGTTTCTATCCCAATCACATGATGAATTCATGATTGGGGCACAACCGCATTTCGAGCGCATAGCAAGGTGGATATCATTACAACATACCATGTACTGAATATATGAGAATACAAGATCAAGGCTTACACTCGCCACAAGCTACAACATGAATACAATAGTTCATCGATACATAGCAATCATCATACAGAAGAGGAGGATCTGACTACAGATGAAATCAAACGAAAAAGAATAATGACATCCACCCTGCTAATCCTAGGCTCCCGACCCAGAACCTATCCCTTGATTGAAGAAGAAGCAGAAGAAGAACTCCAAAACAAGCAAGCATCGCTCTCACGTCATGTCATCGCATTACCTGTACGTGCATCTATTGTTGTAGTAATATGTGAGCCACGAGGACTCAGCAATCCCATTACCATGGGTATGGAATGGATAAGTGGTGAGGTTACAGCAGCACTAAGCATTATATGGTGGCTAACTTTCGAGTACAATAATAAGAAGACTAACTAAGCATAACGGTCTCAAACTAGTAATGATCAAAAAGTGATCCTGAACTACTTACGAGTCATGCATAACCCCACCGTGTTCTCTTCTCGAACTCACTCCAAAAGAGACAGTCACGGTTACACACGCGGTTGGTGTATTTCATTTCGGATCTGGTGTCAAGTTCTCTACAACAGGATATTAAAAATTCTCTTCTGCCACATAACCGCAGGCATGGCTCTCGAAAATATAAAACCAGGCAGTGGTGTTCCAACTTAGCCCCTGATAAGGTCTCACGATCTGCGGAGACAATCCTCCATCTCGAGACACCCCGAGTAACCTCGGAATCCCGGTGCACATGCTCTTCGAAGAAAGGAAAACTATCCCAAGGAGATCTCTCAGGTGAGTATGATCCGTGTCCAGAGCCGCGCGCTCTCTATCTACGAACTCACCCGTCTATGCCAAGTGGACGATAGCCAAATACCTCAAGTTGCCCTGAGGTGGCACCGCCGACTTCTGGGTAGGTGGACCAACACTCATGTCGAGCAATGGCATGGGGGTTGATTAAGAGTCCTCGGGCGCTAGCCGGTCCCTATGCAAGTTTTAGTTGTTATTAGGCAAATGGTAAAACCAATGTTAGAACTCCTCGGGAAAACTTTACTTTAGACGAAGAAACAAGGGGGGCCCATAAACCCGACTGCATTAGGAACAAAAAATTCATGGAACATAACACTGGTATGACGGAAAATAGGGTAGCAAGAGTGGAACAAAAAACCAGGCAAAATGCCGAGGCTTCCAACCTTTACCAAGTATATAGATGCATTAATTAAAAATATATATTTTGATATCCCATGATATCCATGTCCCAACATGGAACAACCTGCAACTGCACCTGCCACTAGCAACGATATAAGAGGGGCTGAGGAAAGCGGTAACATAGCCAAACAACGGTTGGCTAGGATGGTGAAAAGGGTTAGAGGCTATCATGGCAGAATCATCATCTTGCCTGAAATCCCACTAGGAAGAAGACTGAATCCATGAAGTAGACGAACCAACATAGTCGAACGGATCCTCACAATCGCAGCGTAACAGAAACTATCGAGAAGAACAACCAGAAAGAAGCAAACAATATGGTAAACAAACATCACATAAACATGGCATGATGCACAATCGAGTATGATGCATGTCATTTTAATGATTCATGGCATGGCAAAGTGCAACAAACAATATTACAAATTAAGTGGATCTCAATATGCAACGAGTTGCATCTTGACAAAACACCACATTCAGTTATTTAGTTTGTTCTCGTTTATGCTACTCAATAATATTAAATGTTGGTTAACATGGCAAGAGGTGAAGAATAAGTAAACTAACTATTTAGGCAAGTTTAAATGAGGCCGGAAACACAAACAACAATTCCGGAAAATCCCCATATGTCCATTAGCAAGTATAAAGCAAACAACAGTTTTAAACATTTTTAATGTTGTTATCATGATGCGGATGACATATACAAGTCTTATGCAATTTTATGAAAATGTTGACATGAGCATGTTCTGAAGCATTTGTCATGGTGGTGGAAAGAAAGGGTGCCATGGCGACGAATACGAAAATGATGCCAGGGCAACATATCGGTTCCAGTATCTCACGGAGATACTGGTGCAAAAGGAAGTGGGCGTGAGCGTGTCATGCAGGGATGGTGGGTGATCCTGATTACCGGGTTCCCATGTGTCGATGGAAAGGCGACGTGGAACGCACAAGGAACAACTCAGACACGGTGCAAACACATGCATCTCATACAACACACGCATATGTCTATGGATGATCATTTCGGCGGTTATACCTTTGAAGCGTGCATCTTCGAAGCGGATCGTGTTGAAGCGGTGTAGATGTACACGGTGCATAGTCGAAGTAGCGGCACTATCGGTCCTCAACGACGGTAGTGGAAGTAGTGGTACATGACGACATTAGAGGTACTCACGATATTGGCGACGGTAGTCATACACGGTTCATAGACGTTCGAGTCATCGATAGAGGTCCTTGTCGCATCGTCGGGCGTAGTCAACCTTGGCGTATCCGTGCGTAGGGGTACTCGACAAAATCCACAGGAACAGTAGTGGTACATGGTATTCGCTTTGTAGTCGGACTTGGCGAATCCAAAATGGTCGTCGGTGGTGGAACTTGGTGCTGTTGTGGTAGTCGTTGAGGTGTCGTACATCGTGGTACTTGTCGAAAAGAAACCACAGAGGCAGGGTCTTGGTGGAAACAAGCTGATCATGGCTCGTCAATAGCATGTAGCAGGGGAGGTAGAGCTCCTACTCGGATAGAAGAAGCGACGGAGCGGGCATGCTCAAGGGAGAGCAGCGAAGAGCAGCAACATGGAGGCGATGGTGGTGGTCGAACGAGGCAGGGGCAGCTCGGTCACGTGTGCTGTGAAGAGGTCAGGGAAGCCATGGTGGCGATGACGACCAGAGGCGACCAAAAGGTTGACGCCGCCATATCCTCGGGCTAGAACACGACGGGACAGGAGCATGATGACGCGTGGGTCAGCGATGCAGTAGCGCGGGCATGCAGGAGGCGAGCGACCGGGCGTGGGCTGCTACTTCTTGAGCTTGCGTTGGTTTTTCCCTTGAAGTGGAAAGGGTGATGCTGCAGAGTAGAGATAAGTATTTCCCTCAGTTTGAGAACCAAGGTATCAATCCAGTAGGAGACAACACACAAATCACCTAATACCTGCACAAACAATCAAACAACTTGCACCCAACGCGATAAAAGGGTTGTCAATGCCTTCACGGTTACTTGCAAAAGTGGGATCTGATAGATAAGTGGGATCTTTGATATTTTTGGTTTATAGATCGGAAAGTAAAAGATTGCTAAAATAGTAGATCGGAAACTAATATTGTGGATCGGAAACTTATATGATGGAAAATAGAAACTTATATGATGGAAAATAGACCCGGGGGCCATAGGTATCACCAAAGGCTTCTCTCAAGATAGTAAATAATACGGTGGGTGAATAAATTAGTACCGAGCAGTTGATAGAAAAGCACAAAGTTATGACGATATCTAAGGAAATGATCATGAATATAGGCATCACGTCCGTGTCAAGTAGACCAAAACGATTCTGCATCTACTACTATTACTCCACATATCGACCGACTCTTGCCTCCATCTAGAGTATTAAGTTCATGAAGAACATAGTAACACATTAAGTAAGATGACATGATGAAGAGGAATTAACTCAAGCAATATGATGAAAACCCCATATTTTCATCCTCGATGGCAACAATACAATACGTGTCTTGCTGCCCCTACTGTCATTGGGAAAGGACACCGCAAGATTGAACCCAAAGCTAAGCACTTTTCCCATTGCAAGAAAAACCAATCTAGTTGGCCAAACCAAATTGATAGTTTGAAGAGAATTACAAAGATATCAAATAATGCATAAAAGAATTCAGAGAAGATTCAAATGATATTCATAGATAAGGTGATCATAAATCCTCAATTCATCGGATCTCGGCAAACACATCGCAAAAAGTATTACATCCCTGGTGGTTTGGGGATATTTGGGAATATATAGGCGAAAGAATTAGGTCAGGAGGGTCACAAGGGGCCCACAAGGGTGGGGGCACGCCCTATCCCCCTGGGCGCGCCCTCCGTCCTTGTGGCCGCCTCGTGGCTCCTCCGACTTCATCTCCAAGTCTCCTGGTTGTCTTCTGGTCCAGGAAAAATCATCGCGAAGGTTTCATTCCGTTTGGACTCCATTTGGTATTCCTTTTCTGCGAAACTCTAAAACAAGGAAAAAACAGAAACTGGCACTGGGCTCTAGGTTAATACGTACTCCCAAAAATAATATAAAATAGCATATTAATGCATATAAACCACGCAAAACAGATAATATAATAGCATGGAACAACCAAAACTTATAGATATGTTGGAGACGTATCAAGCATCCCCAAGCTTAATTCTTGCTTGTCCTCAAGTAGGTAAATGATAAAAACATAATTTTTGATGTGGAATGCTACCTAACATATTTATCCATGTAATTCTCTTTATTGTGGCATGAATGTTCAGATCCATCAGATTCAAAATGAAAGCGTAATATTGACATAAAGACAATAATACTTCATGCATACTAACAAGGCAATTATATATGTCTTCTCAAAATAACATGGCCAAAGAAAGCTTATCCCTACAAAATCATATAGTCTAGCTATGCTCGATCTTCATCACACAAAATATCTAAATCATGCACAACCCCGATGACAAGCCAAACAATTGTTTCATACTTTTGATGTTCTCAAACTTTTTCAACTTTCACGCAATAAATGACCGTGAGCCATGGACATAGCACTATAGGTGGAATAGAATATGGTGGTTGTGGAGAAGACAAAAAGAGGGAGATAGTCTCACATCAACTAGGCATATCAATGGGCTATGGAGATGCCCATCGATAGATATCAATGTGAGTGAGTAGCGATTGCCATGCAATGGATGCACTAGAGCTGTAAGTTTATGAAAGCTCAAAAAGAAACTAAGTGGGTGTGCATCCAAATCGCTTGCTCACGAAGACCTAGGGAAATTTGAGGAAGCCCTTCATTGGAATATACAAATCAAGTTCTATAATGAAAATTTTCCCACTAGTATATGGAAGTGACAACATAGGAGACTCTCTATCGTGAAGATCATGGTGCTACTTTGAAGCACAAGTGTGGTAAAAGGATAGTAGCATTGCCCATTCTCTCTTTTCTCTCATTTTTTATTTTTTGGCCTTATCCTTTTTTTGGCCTCTTTTTTCGTCCGGAGTCTCATCCCGACTTGTGGGGGAATCATAGTCTCCATCATCCTTTCCTCACATGGGACAATGCTCTAATAATGAAGATCATCACACTTTTATTTACATACAACTCAAGAATTACAACTCTATATGAATGCCTCCAGTGGTGTACCGGGATGTGCAATGAATCAAGAGTGACATGTATGAAAGAATTATGAATGGCGGCTTTGCCACAAATATGATGTCAACTACATGATCATGCAAAGCAATATGACAATGATGGAACGTGTCATAATAAACGGAACGGTGGAAAGTTGCATGACAATATATCTCGGAATGGCTATGGAAATGTTGTAATCGGTAGGTATGGTGGCTGTTTTGAAGAAGGTATATGGTGGGTGTATGCTATTGGCGAAAGTTGCATGGCACTAGAGAGGCTAGCAATAGTGGAAGGGTGAGAGTGTGTATAATCCATGGACTCAACATTAGTCATAAAGAACTCACATACTTATTGCAAAAATCGGGGATAGATTGGTAGGAAAAGACCATCACTCGTCCCCGACCGCCACTCACAAGGAACACAATCAATAAATAAATCATGCTCCGACTTCATCACATAACCGTTCACCATACGTGCATGCTATGGGAATCACAAACTTTAACACAAGTATTTCTCAATTTCACAATTACTCACTAGTATGACTCTAATATCACCATCTCTATATCTCAAAACAATCATAAGGAATCAAACTTCTCATAGTATTTAATGCTCTTTATTTGACAGTTTTTATTATATCCCTCTTGGATGCCTCTCATATTAGGACTAAATTTATAACCAAAGAAAATTACCATGTTGTTTAAATACTCTCAAAATAATATAAGTGAAGCAAGAGAGTTCAACAATTTCTATAAAATAAAACCACCGTCGTGCTCTAAAAAGATATAAGTGAAGCACTAGAGCAAAATTGCCTAGCTCAAAACATATAAGTGAAGAACATAGAGTATTCTAATAAATCATGATTCATGCATGTCCCTCTCAAAAGGTGTGTACAGCAAGGATTATTGTGTCAAACTAAAAAGTAAAGACTCAAATCATACAAGATGCTCCAAGAAAAACACATATCATGTGGTGAATAAATATATAGCCTCTAGTAAAGTTACCGATAGACGAAGACGAAAGAGGGTATGCCTTTCGGGGGCATCCCCAACACTATAGGAATCAGGAACTTTTTCGTCTGCCATGGCTAATGGCAAAGGCATGACTGCGGATGACAATGGCTTTTGCCATCAGCCAGCAGACGGAAACAGATATGGCTGAATAGGCTACCGCAACTTTGTCGTCTGCTGGCGAACAACAAAGATGAAATGGTCTTTGTCGTCCACCAGTAGACAACAAAGGACCTGGACGGCACACATGGCAGCTTAGGGCCGTTAAGGGGTTAACAGCGTGGTTTGCCGTCTACTGGCAGATGACAAAGACCTTTGCATCTTTGTTGTCTGCCAGCAGATGACAAAGTGCCCAAATATGCCAGCTCAGATGCCCCCCAGGTAGCTGCCATGTGGCACGCTATGCCGCCTGCTGGCAGAGGGCAAATATGCCAAGGTCTTTGACGTCTGCCAGCGGACGGCAAAGCTGCAAAATAGGCCAGCCTAGTGCACCCCAGGTTGCACAGGTACCTGCCACATGGCAGCTTTGCTGTCTGCTGGCTGATGGCAAAGCTCTTTGCCATCTTCTAGTAGACGGCAAAGAGCCTGTACATCCCCTGTTTTTCTGTTTTTTCTTAAATTCATTCAATTTCACAAATATATAAGTACACATTTGAAAATACTTTCAACAAGCATAACAACACATATACATACCAAATCATATCCCTGCCATATGGATATGATCATCCAACACATATACTTACCAAATGAAAAGTCCATATGCAACATATATAGCTAGCCAACATATCCAAAACAATGGTTTCATCCATACATACATATATAGGTAGCAAGTTTCACATTGTTCATCCTACAAAATCAAAACAAAAGGAAGCACAAGGAGAAGAGTAGACTCCATCAACGCAAGCTTCCTGATCGAAAGCAAATCTACAAATTGGGACAGAAGAAAGTTAGAAGAAGAAGAAGAGTAGAAGAAGAATACTAGCAAATCTTCTTCTTCTTCTGATTCTTCTCCTCCTTCTGCTCCTCCTCCTCCTCCTCCTCCTCCTTCTTATTCTTCTCCTCCTCCTCCTGCATGATTTATTTATTGATTGTCTTTCTTATGAGTGGCGGTCGGGGACGAGCGATGGTATTTTCCTACTCCTCCTCCTGCTTCTTCTTCTTCTCCTCCTCCTCCTTCATGATTTATTTATTGATTGTCTTTGTTATGAGTGGCGGTCGGGGACGAGCGATGGTCTTTTCCTACCAATCTATCCCCCTAGGAGCATGTGCGTGGTACTTCGTTTCGATAACTAATAGATTTTTGCAATAAGTATGTGAGTTCTTTATGACTATTGTTGAGTCCATGGATTATACGCACTCTCACCCTTCCACCATTGCTAGCCTCTCTTGTGCCACGCAACTTTCGCCGGTACCGTACACCCACCATATACCTTCCTCAAAACAGCCACCATACCTACCTATTATGGCATTTCCATAGCCATTCCGAGATATATTGCCATGCAACTTCCACCGTTCCGTTTATTATGATACGCTTCTTCATCATCATATTGCTTTGCATGATCATGTAGTTGACATTGTATTTGTGGCAAAGCCACCATTCATAATTCTTTCATACATGTCACTTTTGATTCATTGCACATCCCGGTGCACCGCCGGAGGCATTCCTATAGAGTCATATTTTGTTCTAAGTACCGAGTTGTAATTCTTGAGTTGTAAGTAAACAAAAGTGTGATGATCTTCATTATTAGACCATTGTACCATATGAGGAAAGGATGATGGAGACTATGATTCCCCCAGAAGTCGGGATGAGACTCCGGACAAAAAAAGGCCAAAAAGGAGAAGGCCCAAAAAATGAGAGAAAAGAGAGAAGAGGCAATGCTATTATCCTTTTACCACACTTGTGCTTCAAAGTAGCACCATGATCTTCAAGATAGAGAGTCTCCTATGTTGTCACTTTCATATACTAGTGGGAAAATTTTCATTATAGAACTTGGCTTGTATATTCCAATGATGGGCTTCCTAAATTTGCCCTCGGTCTTCGTGAGAAAGCGATTTGGATGCACACCCACTCAGTTTCTTTTTGAGCTTTCATAAACTTATAGCTCTAGTGCATCTGTTGCATGGCAATCCCTACTCACTCACATTGATATCTATTGATGGGCATCTCCATAGCCCGTTGATACGCCTAGTTGATGTGAGACTATTTCCCTCTTTTGTCTTCTCCACAACCACCATATTCTATTCCACCTATAGTGCTATGTCCATGGCTCACGCTCATCTATTGCGTGAAAGTTGAAAAAGTTTGAGAACATCAAAAGTATGAAACAATTGCTTGGCTCGTCATCGGGGTTGTGCATGATTTGAATATTTTGTGTGATGAAGATGGAGCATAGCGAGACTATATAATTTTGTAGGGATAACTTTCTTTAGCCATGTTATTTTGAGAAGACATGATTGCTTTATTAGTATGCTTGAAGTATTATTGTTTTCATGTCAATATTAAACTTTTGTTTTGAATCTTATGGATGTGATTATTCTTGCCACAATAAAGAAGATTACATTGATAAATATGTTAGGTAGCATTCAACATCAAAAATTCTGTTTTTGTCATTTACCTACTCAAGGAAGAGCAGGAATTAAGCTTGGGGATGCTTGATACGTCTCCAATGTATCTATATTTTTTGAGTTTCGTAGAAAAGGAATATCAAACAGAGTCCAATTAACCTGAAAATTTACGAAGAATATTTTTGGAAAATATAAAAAATACTAGAACGAAAAGTTATTGGAGAGAAGTCACAAGGCCACCACAAGGGTGGAGGGCGCCCCCAAGGCGCGCGCCCCCATCCTTGTCGTCACCTGGTGGTCCCCCCTGACTTGTTCCCGATGCCAACACCTCTTATAAATCCCAAAAACCCTAGAACAGAACCTAGATCGGGAGTTCCGCCACTACAAGCCTCCGTAGCCACCCAAAGTTATCTTATCGGACTGAGTCTTTGAGGATGTGAGAAACTTGATGTATGTCTTGCATGTGCTTATCTGTGGTGACAATGGGATATTCATGTGATCTACTTGATGTATGTTTTGGTGATCAACTTGCGGGTTATGTGACCTTGTGAACTTATGCATAGGGGTTGGCACACGTTTTCAAGTTCACTCTCCAGTAAAAACTTTGGGACACTCTTTGAAGTTCTTTGTGTTGGTTTGAATAGATGAATATGAGATTGTGTGATGCATATCGTATAATCAAACCCGCGGATACTTGTGGTGACATTGGAGTATCTAGGTGACATTAGGGTTATGGTTGATGTGTTTCTTAAGGTGTTATTTTAGTACGAACTCTAGGGCTGTTTGCGACACTTATAGGAATAGCCCATTAGATCGACCAGAAAGAATAACTTTGAGGTGGTTTCGTACCCTACAATAATCTCTTCATTTATTCTCCGCTATTAGTGAATTTGGAGTGACTCTTTGTTGAACATTGAGGGATTGTTATATGATCTAATTATGTTATCATTGTTGAGAGAACTTGCACTAGTGACAGTATGAACCCTAGGTTTTGTTTCTAAGCATTGCAATACCGTTTTTGCTCACTTTTGTTACTAGTTACCTTGTTGTTATTATATTTCCAGATTACAAAAACTTATATCTACCATCCATATTGCACTTGTATCACCATCTCTTTGCTGAACTAGTGCACCTGTACAATTTATCATTGTATTGGGTGTGTTGGGGACATAAGAGACTCTTTGTTATTTGGTTGCAGGGTTGTTTGAGAGAGACCATCTTCATCCTACGCCTCCCACAGATTGATAAACCTTAGGCCAGCCACTTGAGGGAAATTTGCTACTGTCCTACAAAACTCTACGCTTGGCGGCCCAACACAAGTCTACAAGAACAAGGTTGCATAGTGGACACTAGTTGTGTTTTCAGGGAACAAACTGTTGAGCAAGCTAAAAACTATTGAATAATATATAGAGCAATGATAATGATTGGACTCTTCTCGAACTAGCTCTTAAGCCAACTCCGAAGAAAAGAGGTATTCTATTCTCAGTCCTGAAGATATGCAAGAGGCAAAGAAATCTATGAAAGAAAAAGGTGAAAGGATCGATATGGTTGACTAGAGGGGGGGGTGAATAGGCAACTAACATTTTTTAGCTTTTCTTGAACAAATTAAACTTAGCATCAAAATAGGTTGTCTAGACATGCAACTAGGTGAGCAACCTATATGATGCAACAACAACAAGCACACAAGCAAGCACATGGTACAACACAATAAAAGCTTGCACAAGTAAAGGTGAGAGATAACCAAGAGTGGAGCCTGATGACCCACAAGTATAGGGGATCTATCATAGTCCTTTTGATAAGTAAGAGTGTCGAACCCAACGAGGAGCAGAAGGAAATGACAAGCGATTTTCAGTAAGGTATTCTCTGCAAGCACTGAAATTATCGGTAACAGATAGTTTTGTGATAAGGTAATTTGTAACAGGTAACAAGTAACAAAAGTAAACAAGGTGCAGCAAGGTGGTCCAATCCTTTTTGTAGCATAGGACAAGCCTGGACAAACTCTTATATAAAGGAAAATGCTCCCGAGGACACATGGGAATTATCGTCATACTAGTTTTCGTCATGCTCATATGATTCGCGTTCGTTACTTTGATAATTTGATATGTGGGTGGACCGGTGCTTGGGTACTGCCCTTCCTTGGACAAGCATACCACTTATGATTAACCCCTCTTGCAAGCATCCACAACTACAAAACAAGTATTAAGGTAAACCTAACCAAAGCATGAAACATATGGATCCAAATCAGCCCCTTACGAAGCAACGCATAAACTAGGGTTTAAGCTTCTGTCACTCTAGCAACCCATCATCTACTTATTACTTCCCAATGCCTTCCCCTAGGCCCAAATAATGGTGAAGTGTCATGTAGTCGATGTTAACATGACACCACTAGAGGAAAGACAACATACATCTCATCAAAATATCGAACGAATACCAAATTCACATGACTACTTATAGCAAGACTTAGCCCATGTCATCAGGAAAAAATGTAACTAATCACAAATCATATTCATGTTCATAATCAGGGGGGTATTAATATGCATAAAGGATTTGAACATATGATCTTCCACCAAATAAACCAACTAGCATCAACTACAAGGAGTAATCAACACTACTAGCAACCCACAGGTACCAATCTGAGGTTTTGAGACAAAGATTGGATACAAGAGATCAACTAGGGTTTGAGATGAGATGGTGCTGGTGAAGATGTTGATGGAGATTGGCCCCCTCCTGACGAGAGGATCGATGGTGATGACGATGGTGATGATTTCCCCCTCTCGGAGGGATGTTTCCCCGGCAGAACAGCTCCGCCGGAGCTCTAGATTGGTTCCGCCAAGGTTCCGCCTCGACACGGCGACGCTTCATCCCGAAAGCTTCCTTCTGATTTTTTTTCAAGGCGGAAGACTTCATATAGCAAAATACGGGCACCAGAGGCGTGCCAGGGGGCCCACGAGGCAGGGGGCGCGCCCAGGGGGTAGGGCGCGTCCCCACCCTCGTGGATGGTGGGTGGCCCCCTCTGGTGCTTTCTTCGCCCAATATTTTTTATATATTCCAAAACTGCTTTCGTGGAGTTTCAGGACTTTTGGAGTTGTGCAGAATAGGTCTCTAATATTTGCTCCTTTTCCTACCCAGAATTCCAGCTGCTAGCATTCTCCCTCTTCGTGTAAACCTTGTAAAATAAGAGAGAATAGGCATAAGTATTGTAACATAATGTGTAATAACAGCCCATAATGCAATAAATATCGATATAAAAGCATGATGCAAAATGGACGTATCAGAGCCGGTGGAGACAAGGATGTGTTACCAAAGTTCCTTCCCTTTGATAGGAAGTACGTCTCCATTGGAGCAGTGTGGAGGAACAATGCTCCCCAAGAAGCCAGTAGGGCCACCGTATGCTCCTCACGCCCTCACACAATGCAAGATGTCGTGATTCCACTATTAGTGCCCTTGAAGGCGGCGACCGAACCTTTACAAACAAGGTTGGGGCTATCTCCACAACTTAATTGGAGGCTCCCAATGATACCACAAAGCTTTACCATAATGGAATATAGTTCCGCGGTGACCTCAACCGTCTAGGGTGCTCAAACATCCCAAGAGTAATAAGATCTGCAAGGGATTAGTGGGGGGAATCAAATTTCTCTTGGTAGAAGTGTAGAACCGGGCCTTCTCAACCAATCCCTAGAAAATCAACAAGTTTGATTGGCTAGGGAGAGAGATCGGGCAAGAATGAGCTTTTGAATGGCAATGGAGCTTGGGGGGAAGAGGTCAACCTTAGGAATAAGAAGACCCCCCCTTTATATAGAGAGATAAAAATCCAACTGTTTTCTATTCCCACTTTGCGCTAAGCGGTACTACTGCTCCTAGGAGCGGTACTACCGCTTAGGCAGTACTACCCTGTACAGGCCTAACGTACACTAGATGTACCTACGGTAGTGCCACCGAAGCGGTACTACCGCTGCCCCTAGCGGTACCACCGCTTAGGGATTTTAGACCTGGAGAGGCAGCAGTAGTAGAGGGTGCCAGGGCGGCAGTACCGTGCGAAGCATTACTACCATCCTAGTGGCGCTCTACTACCTCTTAGTGCAAAGTGGGAACAGAAACTTGCACAGAGCAAAACCCCGCAAGCGGTAGTGGCGGCGGTAGTATGGGCCGTAGTACCGCCAGAGCCGTACTACCGTGCTACTACCGCCCTACTACCGTTAAAAGGAGACCGGCAACAAATGTTGCATGCTAGGGGAAACCCTAAGCAGTAGTGCCACGGAAGTACCCGGTGGTACTACCGCATAAGCGGTACTACCGTGGGCACTAGTGGTACTACCGCTTGCAAGACACTGAAACACCACAGAAAACATATGGAAATGCTCCAGAGAAGGGAAAGGAAGCTGTGGGTGCATATGGGGCTGTTTACATGTCGATTCCACCCATACCTTTCCTAAGCGGACCCCCTCTTAACAGTATGGCTTTCCTACGACTCAAATCTACCGAAAAGAAACATAAAGAACTGCCGTCTTCGATAGGCTCAGAGGGGCACCGAATCGTCTAGTGCCTAGACATGAGATATCTGAAATGCTCTGCACACGATTAGTCCGCAAATGCACTGTCATCAATCACCAAAACCACTTAGGTAGAAATATGCCCTTACAATCTCCCCCTTTTTGGTGGATTGATGACAATACGGGATTGGCACATAGAGATATATAATGAGCATAAGCAAACCCAAAATCTATAAAATATAGACAGGCTCCCCTAGATGTGTGCATTCTATAGATGTGATTTGGACTGCACAATACACACACTAGGATCAACACTCCCCCTATATTTTATAGACAAGGCAATCTGTGCAACAATATAAGAGACACTAAGCATGGAAAGCAATAAGAACAATAAGAATAATCTCACGCACATAGGGTCATAATAAGGATTACAAAGGAAGCATATGTCTTACACCATATGAAAGAGTCTCACTCCAAACCAAAGCAAACGAAGAAAAAGAGTTCACAAGCAGAAACTCAGAAGCAAACATAAACAAAACCAAGTTTGTGACTCAACAACACCTTGCAGAAAGACAAATCCCCAGTCCTAATCCTCTCCCCCTTTGGCATCGAGAAACCAAAAGGGGCAAAGAGTGACCTAACGCAACTCCAGATGGCACTAGTCTCCTCCCATGGACTCGTCATACTCCTCAAAATCAAACCCATCAACAAACTCCTCCTCAGACTCATCGGTCTCCTCCTCGATCTCCTGATCCTGAGCTAGAGCAGATGTAGTAGCATTGGACTCATCCGAGTCCGTCCAATGAGAGTGCGAAGAAATCCACTTGTCCTCCGGAGTCATACGATCCTTAGAGCCATCCTGAACTGGAATCTCAAGCTTCCTCATAATAGCCTTCCTCTCTTGACGAGCCTTCTTGGCATCCACATGTGCCAAGTACATCTTGTGTTGAACATTGGTCTGAAGGCAAAAGAGCTTCTTCACCATGTGCTTGAGCTTATCCGCCCAACCTGACTGACCAGAGGAACACTCAGTGCCGGGAGCAAGACCACCATCATCACCCTGATCCTCTCTAGAAGCAGAAGAAACTGCCGCCTCGGGACGAGTAGTAGAAGCCCAAATCTCCTTCTGACGTAAGTTGAGGACGTCATGAGAAGTCAAGGGCCCGGTCTCAAGAGGCACACCGGGGAAAGTGGAGCTTCAGGTTGTCTGGATCAACTTGAAGATGAAGGGAGCATAAATCGGGCAATGATCTCCATAAGTAGCATTCACTAGCTCCTTCCAGATGACATGAGAGACATCCAAGACTGCATCCATGCCCTTCTTAGAGTGGCATAACAGTAGCATATCCACAAGGTTCCCATGCACCATGTCGAAGTTGTCGATCCAAGGAAAGAGAGTGTACCGGAAAATGCGATGCGTAATGTCAAAGAAAGGCTTCAGCTCCTTCTTGACACCTTTCTATGCCTTGGTGATGATCATATGAGGACACAACTTATCCTTGTGACTAGGCCCCCCTTCATGGTGAGAACGAAGGCCAAGGGGCTTCCTCAGCCCCTCATCAGGATATCCTAGAAGCTCCATAAAAGCACCCCATGTGGTGTGCAACTGCCTGCCATTGGTCATCTAGATCAAAGTGCGCTCGGTGTTTGTGCCATACCATATGGTTGCAAAGAACTGTGCAGCCAACTCTGCATCAAAATCATAGCTGAAAGTCATGAGGGGCACGATTTGTTGAGCTGTTCACAGAGGGCACGAGCTTCTCCAAAATAAGCCTGGTACTTCTCCATGTGTGTCAGGTTGATTGACTTGGTCTTCACAAACAGGTTCTTCCTTGCCTTGAGCCGATCAAATTACACAAGAGATTGGTCTTTGTTCCAGAACAGTGTGCCAACAAGAGAGGGATCCTGAGGAAGGAGGTAGGGGTTTTGCTCACGGTATTGCCAATACTCATTTTGCTTCAACTCAGTAGCTATCTTGACAGGTTCCTTCTTCTTGCGAGCAGCTGACTTGACATTGGATTTGCCTGTGTTCCTAGCAGACTAACGACGAGAAGGCGGCAGTGTGGGGGCAACCTCTTCTTCATCTTCGGAGTACACAATTCTGGCATGGTAGGTGCACCCACGCTTGGATGGGGGATTCGCATTCTTGCGACGAACCTTGGAGCTACTACCACCTGAAGAGACACAAAACTGCAAGGGAAAGCGTGAATACAAACTATGCATAAGCCAAGGAGAATCAAAAGTGAGAAAGGAAGGCTTAGGTGTGTATTCTGGAAGCTGGGGCCTCAAGCAGTAGTACTGCGGAACTGGGGCGGTAGTACCGCCCGAGCAGTAGTACCACTCTCCTGGAGTGGTAGTACCACTCTGGGAACTAACGCACAAAATTCCCAGATCCGGTAGTACCGGAGATCACAAATTCAAAAATGCTCAACTAAAACTTCAATCCTCCTATCTAGCAGTCATTCAACATCCTACTCAAGCCCCGATTTAGCCAAAAATCAAGAAACCAACATGCATTGCCCTAGAATCCTAGATTCAAAAGATAGAACCATAGGAACAATGATTGCTGGCAATACAGGGTTCTATGGCGAGAGGAGGTGGTGGGGAAGGACTCCATTGGATGGAATCGTTGAACACGGCAAGGAATCGGCCAGCCGGAGCGGCGGCCGGGGCTGTTCTTTGTCACCTGTGTGAGAGAGAGAGGCGTGGGGAGGGAGAGTGAAAGGGTATGGAGGAGTTAGAACTCCCCGTGCCCAACACTTAACCCCCACAGTGTCCCGCTAAGCGGTAGTACCGCTAGGAGTAACGGTAGTACCGCCCCGATACTACAGCCAGGCAGGAGGCCTAGTAGTACCGCACGAAGGGTAGTACCACTGGATGGAACGGTAGTACTGCTTGGAGCATTAGTACCCCTCCCTCACAATGTACCGCCGACAGGGAGATACAATGGCCCAGAACATAAAAGATGGCTTATGCAAGACTAGGGTGGTTGAAGCATAGAGATAGGCTTGGGATGGAGACAGAAAACAGACAACATGGGGAAGAGATACTCCAAGTTCGAAAGACAAATAAACCAAGAGCAACTTGGAGTAACTCAAAGCACAAACAACGCCCTAAGGAAACTACTCGAACAAGCACCTCTCAAGAGAGGGCGGTGGCCGAGGCCACCTATGTTTGAGTCAATTGGTATGGCACCACGAAGATTTTAACCATGGGATCATGGCCAAAACTTGTCTTTGAAGCACAAGTACCATCAACAATGTGGAATGTGAAACAATTGATTAATTTATGCATAATGGGGGAGGGAGAGTTCATTGAGAGAACAACATTCCCCCTATGTCCATGCCTACATCTAAACAAGATATCAAGGTGAGTATGGTGGGGTGTGCAAAGGTTCAAGCCACATTGCTCAAATCGATGATATTTACCTCATGCCTTAACTTGGGAAATCTTGCTTCATCCAAAGGCTTCGTGAAAATGTCAAGGTTATCATGAGTGTTGACATAGTTAAGCTCAATCTCCCCTCGCCTAATGTGATCCCAGATGAAGTGATACCAAATCTCAATATGCTTCGTCTTGAAGTGTTGCACCGAGTTGAGAGAAATCTTGATGGCACTTTCATTGTCACACCAAAGAGGCACTTTGTCACACATGACACCGAAATCCTTCAAAGTTTGCCTCATCCATAGAAGTTGAGCACAACAACTACCGGCGGCCACCTACTCGGCTTCGGTGGAGGAGAGAGACACACAACTTTGCTTCTTAGAAGACCAACTCACCAAACAGCAACCAAGAAATTGGCACCCTCCGGAATTTGACTTCCTATCCGCTTTGTCTCCCTCCGAATCCAAATCGAAAAGCCCACAAGATTGAAGTTTGCTCCTCTAGGGTACGATAAGCCAAAGTTTGGGGTATGAGCCAAATATTGAAAGATTCGCTTGACCGCCACATAGTGGCTTTCCTTAGGTGAGGCTTGAAACCGTGCACAAATTCCCACACTCAACATGATGTTTGGTCTAGATGCACAAAGGTAAAGCAAGGATCCAACATAGAACGATATACCTTTTGATCCACCGCTTTACAATTGGGATCAATGTCAAGTTGGCATTTGGTAGGCACTGGTGTAGAAGCCAGCTTGACATCACTTAGCTTGAATCTCTTAAGCATGTCTTGAGTGTTTTTGGCTTGGTTGATGAAGGTTCCTTCTCTTCTTTGTTTGATTTCTAACCCGAGAAAGAACTTCAACTCTACCATCATGGATGATGACCCACAAGTATAGGGGATCTATCATAGTCCTTTTGATAAGTAAGAGTGTCGAACCCAACGAGAAGCAGAAATAAATGATAAGCGGTTTTCAGTAAGGTATTCTCTGCAAGCACTGAAATTATCGATAACAGATAGCTTTGTGATTAGGTAATTCCTAACGGGTAACAAGTAACAAAAGTAAACAAGGTGCAGCAAGGTGGCCCAATCCTTTCTGTAGCAAAGGACAAGCCTGTACTAACTCTTATATAAAGGAAAGCACTCCCGAGGACACATGGGAATTATCGTCAAGCTAGTTTTCATCATGCTCATATGATTCGCGTTCGTTACTTTGATAATTTGATATGTGGGTGGACCGGTGCTTAGGTACTGCCCTTCCTTGGACAAGCATCCCACTTATGATTAACCCCCTTCACAAGCATCCGCAACTACGAAAGAAGAATTAAGGGAAACCTAACCATAGCATGAAACATATGGATCCAAATCAGCCCCTTACGAAGCAATGCATAAACTAGGGTTTAAGCTTCTGTCACTCTAGCAACCCATCATCTACTTATTACTTCCCAATGCCTTCCCCTAGGCCCAATCAATCGTGAAGTGTCATGTAGTCGACGTTCACATAACACCACTAGAGGAAAGACAACATACATCTCATCAAAATATCGAACGAATACCAAATTCACATGACTACTTATAGCAAGACTTCTCCCATGTCCTCAGGAACAAATGTAACTACTCAAAAATCATATTCATGTTCCTAATCAGAGGGGTATTAATATGCATAAAGGATCTGAACATATAATATTCCACCGAATAAACCAACTAGCATCAACTACAAGGAGTAATCAACACTAGTAGCAACCCACAAGTACCAATCTGAGGTTTTGAGACAAAGATCGGATACAAGAGATGAACTAGGGTTTGAGAGGAGATGGTGTTGGTGAAGATGTTGATGGAGATTGACTCCCTCCCATTGAGAGGATCGATGATGATGACGATGGTGACGATTTCCCCCTCCTAGACAGATGTTTCCCCGGCAGAATAGCTCTGCCGGAGCCCTAGATTGGTCCCGCCAAGGTTCCGCCTCGAGATGGCGGCGCTTCGTCTCGAAAGCTTCCTTATGATTTTTTTCCAGGGAGAAAGACACCTTATACCAGAAGATGGGCATCGAAGGCTTGCCAGGTTTCCCACGAGGCAGGGGGCGCGCCTAGGGGGGTAGGGTGCTGTGACGCCCCCGATTTGACCGTACACTAATCATACACGCAAACGTGTACGATCAAGATCAGGGACTCACGGGAAGATATCACAACACAACTCTACAAATAAAATATGTCATACAAGCATCATATTACAAGCCAGGGGCCTCGAAGGCTCGAATACAAGAGCTCGATCATAGACGAGTCAGCGGAAGCAACAATATCTGAGTACAGACATAAGTTAAACAAGTTTGCCTTAAGAAGGCTAACACAAACTGGGATACAGATCGAAAGAGGCGCAGGCCTCCTGCCTGGGATCCTCCTAAACTACTCCTGGTCGCCGTCAGCGGGCTGCACGTAGTAGTAGGCACCTCCCGAGTAGTAGTAGTCGTCATCAACGGTGGCGTCTGGCTCCTGGACTCCAGCATCTAGTTGCGACAACCAGAAAGAAAGGAAAAGGGGAAAAAGGGGGAGAAAGCAACCGTGAGTACTCATCCAAAGTACTCGCAAGCAAGGAGCTACACTACATATGCATGGGTATCAAATGGAATAAGGGTATCATATGTGGACTGAACTGCAGAATGCCAGAATAAGAGGGGGATAACTAATGCTGTCGAAGACTACGCTTCTGGCCACCTCTATCTTGCAGCATGTAGGAGAGAGTAGATGGTAAGTTCACCAAGTAGCATCAAGTAGCATCGTATAGCATAATCCTAACCGATGATCCTCCCCTCGTCGCCCTGTGAGAGAGCGATCACCGGTTGTATCTGGCACTTGGAAGGGTGTGTTTTATTAAGTATCCGGTTCTAGTTGTCATAAGGTCAAGGTACAACTCCAAGTCGTCCTGTTACCGAAGATCACGGCTATTCGAATAGATTAACTCCCCTGCAGGGGTGCACCACATAACCCAACACGCTCGATCCCATTTGGCCAGACACACTTTCCTGGGTCATGCCCGCCCTCGGAAGATCAACACGTCGCGGCCCTACCTAGGCACAACAGAGAGGTCAGCACGCCGGTCTAAATCCTATGGCGCAGGGGTCTGGGCCCATCGCCCATTGCACACCTGCACGTTGCGTACGCGGCCGGAAGCAGAACTAGCCCCCTTAATACAAGAGCAGGCTTACGGTCCAATCCGACGCGCGCCACTCAGTCGTTGACGTCACGAAGGCTTCGGCTGATACCACGACGTCGAGTGCCCATAACTGTCCCCGCGTAGATGGTTAGTGCGTATAGGCCAATAGCTAGACTCAGATCAAATACCAAGATCTCATTAAACGTGTTAAGTATCCGCGAACACCGACCAGGGCCAGGCCCATCTCTCTCCTAGGTGGTCTCAACCTGCCCTGTCGCTCCGCCACAAAGTAATAGTTGGGGGCCGTCGGGAACCCAGGCCCACCTCTACCGGGATGGAGCCACCTGCCCCTTCAGCCCCCAACTCCGAACAGTACCACAGGTAATGTAACTGTGTAAAGTATATAGTATATGCCCGTGATCACCTCCCGAAGTGATCACGGCCCAGTAGTATAGCATGGCAGACGGACAAGAGTGTAGGGCCACTGATGGAACACTAGCATCCTATACTAAGTAGTAGGATAGCAGGTAATGGTAACAACAGTAGTAGCAAGGACAGGCTATGCATCAGGATAGGAATAACGGAAAGCAGTAACATGCTACACTACTCTAATGCAAGCAGTATAGAGAAGAGTAGGCGATATCTGGTGATCAAAGGGGGGCTTGCCTGGTTGCTCTGGCAAGAGAGAGTGGTCGTCAACACCGTAGTCGTACTGGGTAGCAGCGGCGTCAGTCTCGGTGTCTAGCGAGAGAAGAGGGGGAAGAAACAATAAATATAATGCAAACAAATGCATGACGATGCATGACATGACAAAGCGTGATGCTAGGTGTGCCCTAACGCGGTACGAGGTGGTACTGGTGAAGGGGAGGAACATCCGGGAAAGTATCCCCGGTGTTTCGCGTTTTTGGACAGACAAACTGGAGGGGGGAAAGTTGCGTGTTTGCTATGCTAGGGATGCGTGGCGGACGAACGGGCTGCGTATCCGGATTCGTCTCGTCGTCCTGAGCAACTTTCATGTACAAAGTTTTTCCATCCGAGCTACGGTTTAAAATATATGATTTTCTAAAGATTTTATTAATTTCTGAAATTTATTTAATTATTTAAATTAATTCCGAAAATGGATTTATGACATCAGCATGATGTCATGCTGACGTCAGCAGTCAACAGGGTTGACTGGTCAACCTGACTAGTGGGTCCCACTGGTCAGTGACACATTTTAATTAAATATTTTAATTAAACTAATCAAAATTAATTAGGGGGTGGGCCCCACTGTCATACTAATTAATTAGCTAATTAACAGTAGTTAATTAGGTTAATTAATAATTAGGTTAATTAATCTTAATTGGTTAATTTAATCAAAATTAATTAAGTTAATTAATTAGTTATTTAATTAATTATTTTTATTATTTATTATTATATTATATTTTCTTTAAATTCCTTTTTTTAATTAAAACGTTCTGGGGGCCGTGGGGCCCCCATGTCATAGGCAGGGGGCTTAGCGGGCGACGGTTTACGAGCGCGTTTGAGCGCCCGCTTGGGCGCTACGGGGCGAGGCCGGAGGCAAACACCGGCACCAAGGGCAGCGACATAGGCGGCCAACGAGGAGGCCGGAGTGGAGCCTAGCAGGGGAGGGCGACGAGCGTGGCGCAGGTGGCGAGGGGAGCGGCGCTGGGCGCGAGCAGCACATGCGGTGGCCGGACGCAACGGCGGCGGCGAGCGGCTGCGCTAGGCGAGACCGTGGACGGAGCGGCGCGTGGTCGGCAGCGAAGCAGCGAGCAGGGCCGCGGCAGGAGAACACGGGGGCGCGGTGGCACGGAGCATGCGACGGACGAGGCCACCGCGGGCGACGGTGGGAGCAGGGCCAGCGGGGTTGGCGCGGGGGCATCTACGTGGGGGGGGGGGCGGCCAGCGCGCACAGCCATGGCAAGGGCGCGCTCGGGCACGGCAGCAGTGAGCAGAGGGCATGCGGCGCGAAAGGGGAGGGCGCGGTGGTGAGCACGACCACGGCGGGGCGGGCCTATGGCGGCGGGCGGCCCGGGCGCGGACCGTGGGCGCGCGGGAGCGCAGCCACGCACGCGCTGGGCGCGGCGAGGGAACGGCCCCGACGACAGAGAGGGGAAGGGAGGATGCTCACGGCGGGGAGTAGGGACGGGGCAGTGAGGCGCGGGGAGCGACTTGGGGAGGAGGACGGCGTGGCGACGTTCCGGCGAAGAGGCGAGGTGGTCGAGGCGAAGAGGCTCCGGCGAGGAGGCGATGGCGACCGACGACGGCGTCGATGTCCAGGGGTGGCGAGGTGTGGGCATCGAGGGGGGGTTCGTCCCCGATCCAGATCCGATCGGGAGGGGAAGAGGGAGTGGCGACGGGGTGTGGGGAGGGGAATCGGTGGTAGTGGTTAGTGGGCTAGGGTTTGCCACGGGTGGGGGTTAGTAGGAGGGAGTGGGTGGCCGGTTGGGCCGGCTAGGCGGCCTGGTGGCCTGCTGGGCCGAAGCCCAGCGAGGGAGGGGGGGTTCCTTTTACTTTTTTATTTGTTTTTTTATTAATCTTATTTTCTGTTTTATTTTAGATACACCTTAATTTTAGTTTAGTAAAATATGATAACATCCCCTAAAATAATGTTTCAGAACCACCCACTAACATAAAAGTTTTACCCCGAAATAAATTAGTTTAGAGTTTTATTAATTGAAAAGAGGCATTTACTTAATTGTTTTTGTTACTATTTAAATCACTTTAGAGTATTAAAGCAATATATAAAAGTATGGTTTCATCACCATAATTACCTACGCATTATTTGGCACCTCCTGAACCTTTTAGTTTTAGGAATTGAAAACTTTTATTGTTGACAATAATTTGAATTGAATTTTGAAATGGTTTCGAAACATCGTGAGGTTAACAATAGTAACCGTGGTGACGTGGCATCATTAGCGTGGGATTACTGTAGCTTAATTATCCGGATGTCACAGGTGCGCCCCCATCCTCGTGGACGGTGGCTGGCTCCCCTCTGGTGCTTTCTTCACCCAATATTTTTGATATATTCCAAAACTAACTTTCGCGGAGTTTCAGGACTTTTGGAGTTGTGCAGAATAGGTCTCTGTCGGATCACGGGTTCCGGCAAAACCCTCAAGGTTCGAACATTGGGGTGCGCATGAAGGTTTTCTCCCTATCGAACCACGCCCTAGCTCTCTAAGATCTCGCGGACGAACTCGACGAACTCACAACACAGAAAGACACAAGATTTATACTGGTTCGGGCCACCGTTGTGATGTAATACCCTACTCCAGTGTGGTGGTGGTGGATTCCCTCTTGGGTTGATGATGAACAGTACAAGGGGAAGAACAACCTCCTGAGGTTGAGGTGTTCTTGTGCTTGGTAAACTTGTGTGGGTGAGATGCCTCTGAATGAGTTCTCTCTCTCTTCTTTTTGTCGTCTTTTTGTCGTGCCCCTACTGTGGTGGCTAGTTCTACTTATATAGGCCATGGTCCTCTCCCCAAATATTGAGAGGGAAGGGAGCCAACAACGGCCAATTTGAAATGGGACAACTAGTACAGCTTATCCTGACAAAAGCGGTCTTCTCCTGCAAAAGGCTCTGGTGATGACGCCGTCTTGGGCTCCATGATGACCTTCGTCTTGCCATCCCGCTGGTCTTGGTCTTGTTGCACCGATATGGAAACCTTTCCTTGATGCCTCGGTACTCCGCGCCTGCGCTTGCCCCCTTGGCACCAAAGAGGAAGCAAGGACACTGCGCGCGCTGGCGCCCGCCTGGCCTCGATCGTCATGGCTCACGTTACGAGTACCTCGCGAGGTTTGCCTTGCCTTGATCTCTCCGCCCCTCATGAGCTTGCCTGGCGAGGCCGCTCTTGTGGAGGTCTTGCATCGTCCGCCTTGCGAGGCTTGGCCCCTCGTGAGGGTCTTGAATACCTCGTCGATGAAGATGGGCCGTACAGACCTGCCAGCCCAGCCATGCCGCGGGCCGCAGGCAGGCAAGTCCAGGGACCCCCATTCCCAGAACGCCGATAGTCTCTAATATTTGCTCCTTTTCCAGCCCAGAATTCCAGCTGCCGGCATTCTCCCTCTTCATGTAAACTTTGTAAAATAAGAGAGAAAAGGCATAAGTATTGTGACATAATGTGTAATAGCAGCCCATAATACAATAAATCTCGATACAAAAGCATGATGCAAAATGGATGTATCAACTCCCCCAAGCTTAGACCTTGCTTGTCCTCAAGCGGAAGCCAATATTGAAAAATATGTCCACATGTTTAGAGATAGAGGTGTCGATAAAATAAAATACGGACATGAGGGCATCATGATCATTCTTAGAATAGCAACACACACACATATATATATATATATAGTCATACGATTTCTTATGCTGAAGTAACAATCTATTCACAATGTAAAGTATGAATCAGAAACTTCATTGAAAACTAGCAAACTATAATCTCAGTCATTGAAGCAATTGAAATTTATCATAACATCAGAAAGAGTCAATATAAGAGCTTTTTAGCAAGTCCGCATACTCAACTATCATTTAGTCTTTCACAATTGCTAACACTCATGCAATACTTATGGTTATGAAGTTTTAATCGGACACAGAGAAAGATAGGGGCCTATAGTTTTGCCTCCCAACCTTTTACCTCAAGGTTAATGTCAATAATAATGCTTTATGAAAACCCACATCCAATTGGATATATATATCATGATCTTTCCAACACATAGTGCTTGCCAAAGGATAAAGTGTAAAAAGGGAGCGTGAAGATCACCATGACTCTTGTATAAGGTATAGGACAAAAATAAAAGATAGGCCCTTCGCAGAGGGAAGCAGAGGTTGTCATGTGCTTTTATGGTTGGATGCAGAAAATCTAAATGCAAAAGAACGTCACTTTATATTGCCACTTGTGATAGGGACCTTTATTATGCAGTCCGTCGCTTTTATTTCTTCCATATCACAAGCTCGTATAAAGCTTATTTTCTCCACACTAATAGATCATACATATTTAGAGAGCAATTTTTATTGCTTGCAACAATGACAACTTACTTGAAGGATCTTACTCAATCCATAGGTAGATATGGTGGACTCTCATGGCAAAACTGGGTTTAAGGATATTTGGAAGCACAAGTAGTATCTCTACTTGGTGCAAAGAATTTGGCTAGCATGAGGGGGAAAGGCAAGCTCAACATGTTGGATGATCCATGACAATATAATTTATTTCGGATATAAGAAAACATAACTCATTACGTTGCCTTCCTTGTCCAACATCAACTTTTTAGCATGTCATATTTTAATGAGTTCTCACAATCATAAAAGATGTCCAAGATAGTATATTTATATGTAAAAACCTCTCTTTCTTAATTACTTCCTATTAATTGCAACGATGACCAAAACTATGTTTGTCAACTCTCAACAACTTTTATTCATCATACTCTTTATATGTGAAGCCATTACTCTCCATAAAATCAATATGATCTCTTTATTTCTTTTTATTCTTCCTTTTATTATTCCCTCAAGATCATAGCAAGATAACCGAGCCCTCGACTCAAGACTAATCTTTATTATATATAGCTCACGGACTTGATTACATAGATAAGGATCAACACAAACTCAAAGCTAGATCATACTAAAATTTATTCTACTAGATCAAGATATAGCCAAAAGGATTGAACTAAGAAAAACGGTAAAGATAGAAGTGTGATGGTGATACCGGGGCACTCCCCTAAGCTTGGCAGTTGCCAAGGGGAGTGCCCATACCCGATACTCAATTGTCCCTTGGTGGTGGTGATGATGGAGTTGTTGATGATGTAGGCTTGTCGCCCATCTTCCAAGGCGTAGGCTCACCATCATAGAAGGATGATCGAGTATCCAGGATCCTCAAATCTGCAGCCAAACTCATCCTCTTGAATCTATATTCATACTCACAGTTTTGGTTTTGCAGGTCATAGATCTGGGCTTGGAGGTGCTCGATTTTCTCATGAAGCTTGAAGATGGTCTCCCCAATTTTCTTGGCATCCAGCTTGTGGTTGTTGGTGAACTCCACGATCATCATGTGGTTGGTGTCGAGTCCGCATTCCACCATCCCATGGCACTTGAAAACTTGTTGCTCCATTGCTTCAAGTCTTGTCTCCATGCTTCCGGTCCTCCTTGGTCCCTCAACATCATGGATGTGCAGCACCCCTTCACGCATCTCAATGGTTTGAGGGTGTTCCAGCACCTCCGCGAGGTAGGGGTTGATGAACTTCTTGAAAAACTTGTCCTTAGGGGCGCTTGAAGACGTCATGGTGATCTAGATCTGTCAGAAAAATAGCTTGAAACAAAAGCAGGATATATTTGCGTGTTACGGTGGTCAAAACATTCGGGAGATTATATAATGAATTTTTACCAACCAAAAGAAGTATCGTGCAAGAAAACAGAGTCCGAAGGGCACACGAGGTGCCCACAAGGCAGGGGGACGCGCCCAGGGGGGTAGGGCGCCCCCTCCACCCTCGTGGATGCCTCGTGTCCTTTCCGGACTGCTTCTTATTTTCCTATTTTCTTAAATATTCCAAAACGGAGAAAAATTGCTATTAGAACTGTTTTGGAGTCGGTTTACTTACCGTACCACATGCCTTTTCCTTTTCGGGGTCTGAAATGTTCTAGAAAGTGTCCCTTATGTACTCCTCCGGGGTTACGGTATCAATAACATTGGTTTCAACATTTATGGGATTACCTAAGATATAATGTTTGATTCTTTGACCGTTCACCACCTTCGGATTTGTTCCTTCAAAGTTGTTGATTTTTATGGCACCAGAATGATAGACCTCCTCGATAACGTAAGGACCTTCCCATTTAGAGAGGAGTTTTCCTGCAAAAAATCTTAAACGATAGTTGTATAATAGAACATAATCACCTACGTTAAACTCACGCTTTTGTATCCTTTTGTCATGCCATCTTTTAACTTTTTCTTTTAAACAGTTTGGCATTCTCATAGGCTTGGGTTCTCCACTCATCAAGTGAGCTAATGTCAAATAGTCTCTTCTCACCGGCAAGTTTGAAATCATAATTGAGCTCTTTAATGGCCCAATATGCCTTATGTGCTAGTTCGGGAGGTAAGTGACATGATTTTCCATAAACCATTTTATCCGGAGACATACCCATAGGATTTTTATATGTAGTTCTATAGGCCCATAATGCATCATCAAGTTTCATGGACCAATTCTTTGTAGACCTATTAACAGTATTTTGCAAAATTAATTTAAGCTCTCTATTACTCAGTTCTACTTGACCACTAGACTGTGGTGGTATGGAGATGCAATTCTATGATTAACATCATACTTAGCAAGCATTTTACGAAAATCACCATGAGTGAAATGTGAACCACCATCAGTCATTAAGTATCCAAATATGTGTATACCCATTAGAGGAAGGAAACGGTCCCATATAATCAAAGCCCCAAACATCAAATGGTTCAATAACAAGTGAATAGTTCATACGCATTTCTTGATGTCTACTAATATTACCAATTCTTTGACATTCATCACAAGACAAGACAAACTTACGGGCATCTTTGAAAAGAGTAGGCCAATAAAAACAGGATTACAATACCTTATGTGCAGTTCTATCTCTAGCGTGGTGTCCGCTACCTCTTGAGCATGCATTGGTTTTCCCTTGAAGAGGAAAGGGTGATGCAGCAAAGTAGCTTAAGTATTTCCCTCAGTTTTTGAGAACCAAGGTATCAATCCAGTAGGATACTACACGCAAGTCGCCTAGTACCTGCACAAACAATCCTGAACCTTGCAACCAACACGATAATGGGGTTGTCAATACCTTCATGGCCACTTGCAAAGTGAGATCTGATAAAGATAATAAGATAAATATTTTTGGTATTTTTGTTGTATAGATTGGAAAGTAAAGATTGCAAACTAAACGGCGACAGAGATAGCTAGTTGACGGGAGACTAATATGATGTAAAATAGACCCGGGGGGCATAGGTTTCACTAGTGGCTTCTCTCAAGATAGCAAATATTACGGTGGGTGAACAAATTATTGTTGAGCAATTAATAGAAAAGCGCATAGTTATGAGAATATCTAGGCATGATCATAAACATAGGCATCACATCAGTGACAAGTAGACCGAAACGATTCTGCATCTACTACTATTACTCCACACATCGACCACTATCCGGCATGCATCTAGAGTATTAAGTTCATAAGAACAGAGTAATGCATTAGGCAAGATGACATGATGTAGAGGGATAAACTCAAGCAATATGACATAAATCCCATCTTTTTACCCTCGATGGCAACAACACAATACGTGCCTTGCTGCCCCTTCTGTCACTGGGAAAGGACACCGCAAGATTGAACCCAAAGCTAAGCACTTCTCCCATTGCAAGAAAGATCAATCTAGTAGGCCAAACCAAACTGATAATTCAAAGAGACTTGCAAAGATATTAAATCATGCATATAAGAATTCCGAGAAGAATCAAATATTGTTCATAGATAATCTTGATCATAAATCCACAATTCATCGGATCTTGACAAACACCACAAAAAGAATTACATCGAATAGATCTCCAAGAAGATCGAGGAGAACTTTGTATTGAGATCCAAAGAGAGAGAAGAAGCCATCTAGCTAATAACTATGGACCCGAAGGTTTTTGGTAAACTACTCACACATCATCGGAGAGGCTATGGTGATGATGTAGAAGCCCTCCATGATCGAATCCCCCTCCGGCGGAGCACCGGAAAAGGCCCCAAGATGGGATCTCATGGGCACAGAAGGTTGCAGCGGTGGAAAAGGTGTTTCGTGGCTCTCCCCGATGGTTTCAGGGTATAAGAGTATATATAGGCGAAAGAAGTAGGTCGGTGGAGCTGCGAGGGGCCCACGAGGGTGGGGGCGCGCCCTCCTACCTCGTGGCTTCCTTGCTGCTTCCTTGACGTCCACTCCAAGTCTCCTGGATTGCATCCGTTCCAAAAAAGATCCTCACGAAGGTTTCGTTCCGTTTGGATTCCGTTTGATATTCCTTTTCTGCGAAACACTGAAATAGGCAAAAAAATAGCAATTTGCATTGGGCCTTCGGTTAATAGGTTAGTCCCAAAAATAATATAAAAGTGCATAATAAATCCCATTAAACATCTAAAACAGATAATATAATAGCATGGAACAATCAAAAATTATAGATACGTTGGAGACGTATCAAGCATCCCCAAGCTTAATTCATGCTCGTCCTCGAGTAGGTAAATGATAAAAATGGAATTTTTGATGTGGAATGCTACCTAACATAATTTTCAATGTAATTTTCTTTATTGTGGCATGAATGTTCAGATCCGAAAGATTCAAGACAAAAGTTTAATATTGACATAAAAATAATAATACTTCAAGCATACTAACTAAGCAATTATGTCTTCTCAAAATAACATGGCCAAAGAAATCTTATCCCTACAAAATCATGTAGTTTGGCTATGCTTCATTTTCATCACACAAAAATGCTCTTATCATGCACAACCCCGATGACAAGCCAAGCAATTGTTTCATACTTTAGTAATCTCAAACTTTTTTCAACTTTCACGCAATACATGAGCGTGAGCCATGGACATAGCACTATGGGTGGAATAGAATATAATGATGGGGGTTGTGTGGAGAAGAGAAAAAAAGTCTCACATTGACGCGGCTAATCAACGGGCTATGGAGATGCACATCAATTGATGTCAATGCGAGGAGTAGGGATTGCCATGCAACGGATGCACTAGAGCTATAAATGTATGAAAGCTCAACAAAAGAAACTAAGTGGGTGTGCATCCAACTTGCTTGATCACGAAGACCTAGGGCATTTGAGGAAGCCCACTATTGGAATATACAAGCCAAGTTCTATAATGAAAAATTCCCACTAGTATATGAAAGTGACAATATAAGAGACTCTCTATCATGAAGATCATGGTGCTACTTTGAAGCACAAGTGTGGAAAAAGGATAGTAGCATTGTCCCTTTTATTTTCTCTTTTTTTGGGACAATGCTCTATTAATGATGATCATCACACATCTATTTATTTACAACTCAAACATTACAACTCGATACTATAACAAAGTATGACTCTATATGAATGCCTCCGGTGGTGTACCGGGATGGGCAATGAATCAAGAGTAACATGTATGAAATTATGCATGGTGGCTTTGCCACAAATATGATGTCAACTACATGATCATGCAAGGCAATATGACAATGATGAAGCATGTCATACTAAACGTAACGGTGGAAAGTTGCATGGAAATATATCCCGGAATGGCTATGGAAATTCCATAATAGGTAGGTATGGTGGCTGTTTTGAGGAAGATATAAGGAGGTTTATGTGGGATAGAGCGTATCATATCACGGGGGTTGGACGCACCGGCGAAGTTTGCACCAACTCTCAAGGTGAGAAAGGGCAATGCACTGTACCGAAGAGGCTAGCAATGACGGGAAGGTGTAACACCCTCGATGCGGCTATATCACCCACGTGTCGGAGCACGTCTTAGAGGCATAACCGCATTGAAGGCAATGTCGCAAGAGGGGTAATCTTTACACATCCCATGTACTGAATAAGAAAGAGGTACAGAGTAGGCTTACAATCGCCACTTCACACAATACATGAATAAAGCATTACATCATCCAGATACAATCAAGGTCCGACTATAGAACCAAAATAAAAGAAGACTACCCCTAATGCTATAGATCCCCGATCCCCCCGAATGGGCTCCACTACTGATCAACTGGAACCGAAACAAGCAATGAACAAGATCTTCATCGAGCTCCTCCTTGAGCTTGGTTGCGTCACCTGCACGGTTTCATCAGCACCTGCAAACTAGTTTTGGAAGTAATCTGTGAGTCACGGGGACTCAGCAATCTCGTATCGTCGCGATCAAGACTATTTAAGCTTATGGGAAGAGAAAAGATATGAGGTGGAGCTGCAGCAAGCACTAGCATTTATGGTGGCTAACTTACGCAAAAGAGAGCGAGAAGAGAAGGCAAAGCACATCGTGAACTAGAAGTGATCAAGAAGTGATCCTGAAACTACTTACGTTCAAGCATAACTCCAACACCGTGTTCACTTCCCGGACACCGCCGGAAAGAGACCATCACGGCTACACAGGCGGTTGATGCATTTTAATTAAGATAAGTTTCAGGTTTTCTACAACCGGACATTAACAAATTCCCATCTGCCCATAACCGCGGGCACGGCTTTCGAAAGTTCAAAACCCTACAGGGGTGTCCCAACTTAGCCCATCACAAGCTCTCACGGTCAACGAAGGATATTCCTTCTCCCAGGAAGACCCGATCAGGCTCGGAATCCCGGTTACAAGACATTTCGACAATGGTAAAACAAGACCAGCAAAGCCACCCAAATGTGCCGACAAATCCCGATAGGTGCTGCACATATCTCGTTCTCAGGGCACACCGAATGAGCAAGACATCGGGTTGGCATAAACCCTGGTTGCCCAGGGGGCGCCGGACATCTCTCAGGTTGGACCAACACTTAGAGAAGCACTGGCCCAGGGGGGGTTAAAATAAAGATGACCCTTGGGTTGGCCGACCAAGGGAAAAAAGGCTAGGTGGCAAATGGTAAAACCAAGGTTGGGCCTTGCTGGAGGAGTTTTATTCAAGGCGAACTGTCAAGGGGTTCCCATTATAACCCGACCGTGTAAGGAACGCAAAATCAAGGAACATAACACCGGTATGACGGAAACAAGGGCGACAAGAGTGGAACAAAACACCAGGCATAAGGCCGAGCCTTCCACCCATTACCAAGTATATAGATGCATTAATTAAATAAGAGATATTTTGATATCCCAACATATCCATGTTCCAACATGGAACAAACTCCATCTTCACCTGCAACTAGCAACGCTATAAGAGGCGCTAAGCAAAGCGGTAACATAGCCAAACAACGGTTTGCTAGGACAAGGTGGGTTAGAGGCTTGGCTTAGAAATATGGGAGGCATGATAAAGCATGTGGTAGGTATCGCAGCATAGGCATGGCAATAGAGCGAGCAACTAGAAAGCAAAGATAGAAGTGATTTCGAGGGTATGGTCATATTACCTGCAAAGTTCTCCGAGAAGACAAAAGCTTGATCCTCGAAAACGTACTCAACGGGTACCTCGAACACGAACTCATCTCCCGGCTCTACCCAAGGCAAGACACAAGGAAAGGGAACAACAATCAACCACAGTGCAATGCGCAAGCAACATGATGCAAAACATGGCATGATATGCGGGATGTGATGTGCAATGCATATGCGAGCTCCGGAAGGAAAAGATTGAACCACGCCTCAACTTGGCAAACCAAGAGTGCCGCTGGAAAGATGGGTTGATTTCGGCTGAAATCGATATAAAGATCACTGGAGTCGGATGCACGGTTTGCAAATGGCAAGCAAAACAATAATGGCACAAAGCTGCGATTAACAGCACGAGGCCATCTAAAAGCATCAAGAACAACAAGCTACTGCACTCTAACATAACAACAAAGCACATGGCAGGGATCCACTCAAGATGCTTGACAAAATATGAACACTGGGCTACGGATAATTCACACAATAGCAGGTTCAATCAAGCATGGCAAAAGTGCAAAAGATAACAGGTTACAGACTTAGTGAAAATAACAACATGCCAGGAATTTAACATCAGGAAGCAATGTTTAGGGCAAGATATCAACATGCTATAGGAACATATCATGGCGAAGCAAGGCATGGCATGAAGCTAATCAAAGCATACAACAAAAGTCCCTTACTGACCATAAGCCAAAAGGGATCAGAAAATACAATGGCAGCCATGTGAACATAGCAAGTTTCGTTAACAGATTCAGACTTTACAGAAAACTGGAACATGGCAAAACAAATTCACGTAGGCATGTTTACGAGCTCGATGCACTCACCACAAGGCATTTCATGATAACCTAAGCATACACCCAACAAGTAGACATGGCATAGAAGCTAAACATGGCAAGAACACACTCATACCATGCAAGGATAAACTATAACAACCTTGGCAAAATTGCTTAACATGTAAATAGTCTGTCAGGAACATTTTATAGCAAAAATTTAGCTCGATTGAGTCAAGCTAGGGTGCTCCATAATTGCAAACAAAGACATGGATGGATAGAGCACAACAATATCCCAAAAACATCCTTACTGAACATGCTCAAAAGAGGCATGGATCACTCTGTAGCAACAAGAATACATGGCATAAAAATAACATCAGGGAAATGACTTACAAGAATTCCAAGTCCCTGAAATCAGCAACATCACGAGAGCTACTTTGCATGCTTGTGGTAGTCACCACAAAGATCACAAAATACATGGCATACACCCCTGTAAAGATGGCATGGCATACTTAAAAACACATGTAGGGCTCAAGATCAAAGGAGGCACACATCAAACATGGCAAAAATGACAAATGTCCAATTACTAATAAGAATCTGAAACTAACATTGCATAGCACTCTTGCAACAGCATTTAGGGCATCAAGATGAACTCAAATGAACATGGTGCAATGTAATGAAATTAAGTTCTTGTCGAGACGAACAATTTGATATGCTACACGCCCAAAACGGAGCCACGGGTGCAGAGTTATGATGCGATGAATATGGCACGAAAATATGTAGATCTGGGGACTTAGTCGAAATTATACCCTCGCGAAAAGTCAACCCGGGACGGGACGGTGCGGGACGGAGGGATTCGGGGACGCGGGACACCGTTTGGTTCGGGGACCCGGTGGATCTGATCCACCTTCTTCTTCAGCGAGGCGCGGACTCCGGCGAGGCGGGTCGGTGGAGGCGAGGCCGGAGCAGCGAGGCGGAACCGCGGCAGGGACGGGCGGCGGCCGGCGAGGTCCGGCGAGGCAGGCGGGGAGGCGCGCCGGCGGGGAGGCGTTCCGGTGAGGAGGCATTCCGGCACGGCCGCGGGCTCTGGGCGGCGACCGGAGCAGGCAGGCGGCGCGAGGTGCCGTGGAGGCGGCGGGCGGCGCTTGCGCCGGCGATGAGGTGACGGGGAGATGCCGTGGCGAGGCGGCGGGGCGAAGCTCCGGTGGCGGAGCACTCTGGTGATGCCCGGTTCGGGGAGGCGCGCGGACGCGTGAGGAGGCGGCGAATGGCCAGGCGGCGGCGCGGGATCTGGGCCCGCACGGGTCCCTGATGGGCTCGGCGGGTCGCGTGGAGAGAGAGAGAGAGGGCCGGCGAGGTGAGGTGGCGAAGCTGGATAGGCTGGCGGCAGCGGCGGGGTGACGTGGCACGCTGCCATTGGGCGGAGTGAGGTGGCGGGGAGATTTTGTCCGGCGGGCACGGACATGTCCGGCGGCGGAGTGGGAAGTAGCTCGGGTTTCATCTGCGCGGAAATTTCGGAGGAGAGCACACATATATAGGTAGAGGGAGCTAGGAGAGTCCAAATGAGGTGCGGATTTCGGCCACGCGATCGTGATCGAACGACCGAGATGATGGAGGGGGTTTAGGTGGGTTTTCGGCCACTTTGGGAGGGTGTTGGGCTGCAACACACATGAGGCCTATACGGTTCCTCGGTTAACCGTTGGAGTATCAAACGAAGTCCAAATGGCACGAAACTTGACAGGCGGTCTACTGGTAGTATACCAAGGCCGCTTGTCAAATCTCGGTCCAATCCGAGAATGTTTAACACCCGCACACGAAAAGAGGCAAAAGGGGCACCGGAGGACATAGGAGCGCCGGATTGCAAAACGGACAACGGGGAAAATGCTCGGATGCATGAGACGAATACATATGCAAATGCGATGCACATGATGACATGATATGAAATGCATGACACGCAAACAAATGACAAGGCAACAATAGCGAATAACTAGACGACACCTGGCGCAACGGTCTCGGGGCGTTACAACACTCCACCACTACGAGAGGATCTCATCCCGAGATCTAGAATGGCACTGGACGGAAAAAACGGAAGGTAAAGAGAAGAGGTAAAACTAAGTTGCTTCTTTGACAAACGAGTGAAACCAAAGAACCTTGAAAAGTTTGAACAAATTGAAAGAAAGAATACAACGGGGATGAACGAAGTTGAAAGCACTCCGTTAGAAAAAGTAACAAGGAACATTACGAGAACCTTGTAGGTTGAAAGCATAAGAAAAGGGTTGCAATGGACGAGAAGTACATGCAAGCACTCCGGTTGAAACGAGATGCAAGACTTGATAGGATGGAAAGGACTTGAGTAGAGGACACAACACTCTGGTTAAATGGATAAGCAAAGGAAAGAACACGATCCTCACAATTCGAGATGATGAGAGAAAAGAGCAACATCACAAAGCCTCCGGAAGAAAAGAAAGAATGGAATGGATGGAGGGGCACAAGATCTTGGTAGAGCACGCTTACAACAAATGCTAGAATGGAGTTGTTGGATTAACAACAACGAAAGGAGTAAGCTTGTTGTGGGCTTATGGAAAACATCTCAAAACTATGAGGTGAAATTCTGCCACTAACGAAAATGATAGATTGGAATGATATGAACAAAGAGGCGAGAAACTATTTCACCGGGAGGATAAATGAAGAACTTGGGTCATTTATGAGCACCATAAATAGGAACAATCCTTAGGGAAGGCTTTAGGTGAAACATGACACAAGATAACTCCAATGAAGAGGTTGATGGATTAAAATACCTCATTCTTAACAACATGTGAATCATGAAACATGAACTCAAATTATCAATAATGACATAATACCACCTCCAATGATACAGAAGAAAGAATTGCACTCTGGATTGCAAGATGAAGAATACTTGAGCTCCTTTGAAAAGAATCTTGATGAACACTTCGAGAATGATGTAAGTCCTTGATGAACCTCCATGTAGAGCCTCCATGAAGAACTCCGGTAATCAAAATGATGACCAAAGAAAGAGAAGTTGCAACTATAAGGTGAAGCCTTGGAATGATTAAATGGAGCTTTGCGACGAGATAATGCAAAAAAACTTGTAACTCCGGAAAAGAAAGATGAACAAATGAGATAAAGAATTTTGATGAATCTCTGGAATAAGGAATTAATCACTTGGATGGAACAAGAATAAGAATTACATTATGCTTATCCTTCACCAATTAAATTGATGACAAGCAATGGATTTCATACAACTTATTCTCGTGGAAAGGATTAAGATAGATATGGCAAACTTGGAAAGGTCTTCAACGATCAACCGGTAGAATTGAAACAACGAATAAATTAATATGATAACCATGGAATAGAATCTTGAGCAAACCACCGTAAGAATTGAAAATGATTGAAGAAAAGATAAGGGAACACCGAGAAGAATTAGCAAATGAACGAAGATGCTTGCTAGGATTTAGGTACATGAGAACGAAGAGATCATGAACTGATTAGAGGATATTTGAACGATGCACCGGTAAGATTTAGAGAAAAAGAGCTGAAAGCAGAGAATGAATAATTCTGAGATGATGGCCTCCGGATAATCAAACTGAAAAAAATACTCATGAATTTCTTCGGGTGGGTGAAAAGAATTCTCACAAACGAAAACGATTATGAGAGGATGGCAACAAGCTAGAATCACACATCTCTGAGAGAACGGATAAGATATGGAGGAAAAACTCTTCTTAGGTCTTCAAATCCGAGAATGTCGACGAGAAACGCCACCATGAATTGTTGAGATACTCCGGGAGAATGAATAATGAAGGAGTTGAGCCAACGATGAGAAGAGTTATAAGATCTTGGAGAAACGAACTGACTGATGGTAATTCATTCTTACGTCAAACTTTGAAATGAATTTAAGAATAATTCTGGGACAATAAGAAGAGTCATGTAAGATCCTGGGAATAAGACCTGTGGGTTAGGGCCCACTCTAAAGAAACACCGTTGAACGATTTAGAAGAGAGATTGCGCCGGTTGAATTAAATGACTTGAATGGGATAACGTCCTCAAAAGAACTTGAATGAATTGAGAATGGAAACTAGAATCTTTTGAGATATCTTCAGCACTCCGGAACAAATGAATGGCGAGAAGTGGATGATGAAGAGGTGCACCGGTATGAGAAGGTACTTGAAACGAGGAAATGATATGATCAACAAAGCTTGACTTGAATCCACCGGAGAAGAAAATGAGTGAAGAGTGACGAACTTGAAACTCCGTTAGAATCTTCATGAGAATCACTGGATAAGAATATTGACGGAAAAGAATGGAGAGACTTCACATCAATAAGCTGGATACTTGATTAACAAATCTGAGCCCTTGAAGAAAAAGGGTGGGTGGGCGGGAAAACAATGGCAACTTGGAGACGGATGAAGCAAACACCATTGAGAAGAAATGATAATTGATCTTGCGGATGTTGAAATGATCAGATCCACTTGAAGAGAAAACACACCGGTTGAAAATGATCCCTGTTCAAGAATTCATCCGATTAACTAGTTAACTTGCCGATTAATCCCTACGCATAGGGTCACCGAGTAGCCGATAACCCGAAAAATCATCTGATTAATTGATTAAATGGCCAATTAACTTGCCGATTAGCCGATTAATCCCCTACTCGCTAGCCAACCGAGCAGCTACCAGTTAACGATTTCCTCAATAATGAAAATGATTGACATGACAATCTCGATTATCATGAAGGATTGGTATTCACATCGGAGTATGGGAACACCGGTTCGGAAAGGTATGGGATCAACACTTGACTTCGAAGCAACTCGAATACCCGAACTAAAAACAAAACAAAGGATTGGCTTGCAGAATAAGCCGGAACAAACATATGATAGAGATTTCGTCCAAAGTTTTCGTGGTGGGGCCCACACGGGCTCGATCGTACATCACCATCATGTACAAGGTAGTGCACATGACATACAAAGCGTCCCCGAGTCAGCATAGCCAAGGACTCTTTAAGACACAACGAGACCACTGTAAAACCAACTGTGGATAGGCGGACCACTAGACGTAGAACCCCAATTTCATATCATACATCTGTCGAAAAGATATCCTAAGAGCTACTTGAATTCCCACTTATAAACTCCCGAAACTTTCCGGTTATGCAATCAGGTGTTGGGGATACAGGGGAAGCATAATATCTCACCCAAAACTAGCAAAACCTAGATCCAGCTGTATCCATCCTTCAACACATAACCAAGAAACCTTCGGAAATCATTTACCAAAACCTTCGAAAAGCATCCGTCATACGAGTTATGGCAATACTCCCGAACTCCCGCCCTAGTACTGGGTGGCGTCGAGGTTATCTCACCAACGACTGCATAAAAGAGATTTTCGATGTCGGCGAAACTCAGGTCTTCCATAATTGCAACGAGAAAATTGTGACGGCAACACCTCGGAGCTCAACTCCCCGGGACACTGCCACAACCCCTAAATGTCAGGAGGCACCAAGAACAATGTTCTCGTCACAAAACCATCGGAATGATTCCAAGATACCCGCGTGATCCTAAATTTTTTTTAGTGAAATTTGAGAAGAGAAGAGTCAAAACTCTACATCAGGAGACCTCACCAGAGTGACGAAGGGACTGCGGAGTAAAAATAATCCTACTCTCCGACATATATAATCCTAAATGACTCAAAACATTTTTCTAGACTCAACAACACCAGCGATTCGATCAAGCAGGGGGGCTCCTAAGTCAGGGAAGGCTCTGATACTAACTTGTAACACCCTCGATGCGTCTATATCTCCCACGTGTCGGAGCACGTCTTAGAGGCATAACCGCATTGAAGGCAATGTCGCAAGAGGGGTAATCTTTACACATCCCATGTACTGAATAAGAAAGAGGTACAGAGTTGGCTTACAATCGCGACTTCACACAATACATGAATAAAGCATTACATGATCCAGATATAATCAAGGTCCGACTACGGAACCAAAATAAAAGAAGACTACCCCTAATGCTACAGATCCCCGATCGCCCCGACTGGGCTCCACTACTGATCAACTAGAACCGAAACAACACAATGAACAAGATCTTCATCGAGCTCCTCCTTGAGCTCGGTTGCGTCACCTGCATGGTTTCATCGGCACCTGCAAACTGGTTTTGGAAGTAATCTATGAGTCACGGGGACTCAGCAATCTCGCACCCTCGCGATCAAGACTATTTAAGCTTATGGGTAGGGAAAAGATATGAGGTGGAGCTGCAGCAAGCACTAGCATTTATGGTGGCTAACTTACGCAAAATAGAGCGAGAAGAGAAGGCAAAGCACGGTCGTGAACTAGAAGTGATCAAGAAGTGATCCTGGAACTACTTACGTTCAAGCATAACTCCAACACCGTGTTCACTTCCCGGACACCGCCGGAAAGAGACCATCATGGCTACACACGCGGTTGATGCATTTTAATTAAGATAAGTTTCAGGTTTTCTACAACCGGACATTAACAAATTCCCATCTGCCCATAACCGTGGGCACGGCTTTCGAAAGTTCAAAACCCTACAGGGGTGTCCCAACTTAGCCCATCACAAGCTCTCACGGTCAACGAAGGATATTGCTTCTCCCAGGAAGACTCGATCAGGCTCGGAATCCCGGTTACAAGACATTTCGACAATGGTAAAACAAGACCAGCAAAGCCACCCAGATGTGCCGACAAATATCGATAGGAGTTGCACAAATCTCGTTCTCAGGGCACACCGGATGAGCAAGACGTCGGGTTGGAATAAACCCTGGTTGCCCAGGGGGCGCCGGACATCGCTCAGGTTGGACCAACACTTAGAGAAGCACTAGCCCAGGGGGGGGGGGTTTAAAATAAAGATGACCCTTGGGTTGGCCGACCCAAGGGAAAAAAGCTAGGTGGAAAATGGTAAAACCAAGGTTGGGTCTTGCTGGAGGATTTTTATTCAAGGCGAACTGTCAAGGGGTTCCCATTATAACCCGACCGTGTAAGGAACACAAAATCAAGGAACATAACACCGCTATGACGGAAACTAGGGCGACAAGAGTGGAACAAAACACCAGGCATAAGGCCGAGCCTTCCACCCATTACCAAGTATATAGATGCATTAATTAAATAAGAGATATTTTGATATCCCAACATATCCATGTTCCAACATGGAACAAACTCCATCTTCACCTGCAACTAACAACGCTATAAGAGGGGCTGAGCAAAGCGGTAAGATAGCCAAACAACGGTTTGCTAGGACAAGGTGGGTTAGAGGATTGGCTTAGAAATATGGGAGGCATGATAAAGCATGTGGTAGGTATCGCAGCATAGACATAGCAATAGAGCGAGCAACTAGCAAGCAAAGAGAGAAGTGATTTCGAGGGTATGGTCATCTTGCCTGCAAAGTTCTCCGAGAAGACAAAAGCTTGATCCTCGAAAACATACTCAACGGGTACCTCGAACAAGAACTCGTCTCCCGCCTCTACCCAAGGCAAGAACACAAGGAAAGGAAACAACAATCAACCATGGTGCAATGCGCAAGCAATATGATGCAAAACATGGCATGATATGCGGGATGTGATGTGCAATGCATATGCGAGCTCCGGAAGGAAAAGATTGAACCAGGCCTCAACTTGGCAAACCAAGAGTGCCGCTGGAAAGATGGGTTGATTTTGGTCGAAATCGATATAAAGATCGCCGGAATCGGATGCACGGTTTGCAAATGGCAAGCAAAACAATAATGGCACAAAGCTGCGATTAACAGCACGAGGCCATCTAAAAGCATCAAGAACAACAAGCTACTGCACTCTAACATAACAACAAAGCACATGGCAGGGATCCACTCAAGATGCTTGACAAAATATGAACACTGGGCTACGGATAATTCACACAATAGCAGGTTCAATCAAGCATGGCAAAAGTGCAAAAGATAACAGGTTACAGACTTAGTGAAAATAACAACATGCCAGGAATTTAACATCAGGAAGCAATGTTTAGGGCAAGATATCAACATGCTATAGGAACATATCATGGCGAAGCAAGGCATGGCATGAAGCTAATCAAAGCATACAACAAAAGTCCCTTACTGACCATAAGCCAAAAGGGATCAGAAAATACAATGGCAGCCATGTGAACATAGTAAGTTTCGTTAACAGATTCAGACTTAGCAGAAAACTGGAACATGGCAAAACAGATTCACGTAGGCATGTTTACGAGCTCGATGCACTCACCACAAGGCATTGAATGATAAACTAATAATACACCCAGCAAGTAGACATGGCATAGAAGCTAAACATGGCAAGAGCACACTCATACCATGCAAGGATAAACTATAACAACCTCGACAAAATTGCTTAACATGTAAACAGTCTGCCAGGAACATTTTATAGCAGAAATAGAGCTCGATTGAGTCAAGCTAGGGTGCGCCATAATTTCAATAAAAGACATGGATGGATAGAGCACAACAGTATCTCAAAAACATCCTTAATGAACATGCTCAAAAGAGGCATGGATCATTCGGTAAACCAGAATACATGGCATAAAAATAACATCAGGGAAATGACTTAGAAGAATTCTAAGTCCCTGAAATCAGCAACATCACGAGAGCTACTTTGCATGCTTGTGGTAGTCACCACAAAGATCACAAAATACATGGCATACACCCCTGTAAAGATGGCATGGCATACTTCAAAACACATGTAGGGCTCAAGATCAAAGGAGGCACACATCAAAACATGGCAAAAATGACAAATGTCCAATTACTAATAAGAATCTGAAACTAACATTGCATAGCACTCTTGCAACAGCATTTAGGGCATTAAGATGAACTCAAATGAACATGGTGCAATGGAATGAAATGAAGTACTCGTCGAGACGAACAATTCGATATGCTACACGACCAAAACGGAGCCACGGGTGCAGAGTTATGATGTGATGAATATGGCACGAAAATATGCAGATCTGGGGACTTAGTCGAAATTATACCCTCGCGAAAAGTCAACCCGGGATGGGACGGTGCGGGACGGAGGGATCCGGGGACGGGGGACACCGTTTGGTTCGGGGACCGGTGGATCTGATCCACCTTATTCTTCGGTGAGGCGCGAACTCTGGCGAGGCGCAGAGTCCAGCGAGGCGGGTCGGTGGAGGCGAGGCCGGAGCAGCGAGGCGGAACCGCGGTAGGGACGGGCGGCGGCCGGCGAGGTCCGGCGAGGCAGGCGGGGAGGCGCGCCGGCGGGGAGGCGTTCCGGCGAGGAGGCATTCCGGCGCGGCCGCGGGCTCTCCGCGGCGACCGGAGCAGGCAGGCGGCGCGGGGCGCCATGGAGGCGGCAGGCGGCGGTTGCGCCGGCGACGAGGTGGCGGGGAAATGCCGTGGCGAGGTGGCGGGGCGAAGCTCCGGTGGCGGAGCACTCCGGCGATGGAGGGTTCCGGCGAGGCGCGCGGACGCGTGAGGAGGCGGCAACCGGCTAGGCGGCGGTGCGGGATCTGGGCCCGCGCGGGTCCTGGATGGGCTCGGCAGGCTGCGGGGAGAGAGAGAGGGCCGGCGGGGTGAGGTGGTGAAGCCGGATAGGCTGGCGGCCGCAGCGGGGTGACGTGGCACTTTGCCATTGGGCGGAGTGAGGTGGCGGGGATATTTCGTTCGGCGGGCACGGACATGTCCGGCGGCGGAGTGGGAAGTAGCTAGGGTTTCATCTACGCGGAAATTTCGGAGGAGAGCACATACATATAGGTAGAGGGAGCTAGGAGAGTCCAAATGAGGTGCGGTTTTCGGCCACGCAATCATGATCGAATGACCGAGATGATGGAGAGGGTTTAGGTGGGTTTTGGGCCACTTTGGGAGGGTGTCGGGCTGCAACACCCATGAGGCTGGAAGCACAAGTGCTCCCTAGGTGGTTTTGAAAATTGATGACAACATATCTCTTGTTGGACTAACATTTCTATCTAGCATGTTTCAGATAAGTTCAACAATGGAGTGGCACGGACTAAAGGTTGTGGGAACTCCTTCAAGATGCTAAGGACAAAGGATTGGCTAAAGCTTATAGCTCAAGACTCTTCATTTTACATTTTAGTGATCCAAGATCACATTGAGTCCATAGGAAAAGCCAATACTATCAAGGAGGGATGAGGTGTTTCTTAATGAGCCTCTTGCTTCATGTGCTTAATGATATGCTCCAAAATCCTCAGCTACTTTCCCACTTCCACATATGACCTAAACCCTAAGCCAAACTCGGTCCTACCGATTCTTCCTATCCGGCGCCACCGAGTTTCACTTGTCATAAGCCACTGCCAAACCCTAATCAGTTCGGTCTCACCGATGGGATCTCGGTCTCACCGAGATGGGCTTGCAAACTCTCTGTTACCCATTGCAATATTCTCGGTCCCACCAAGATATGCAATGGGTCCCACCGAGTTTGCTTGGCCAAATCTCAGTTTCACTTATTACCCAAATCGGTCCCACCGAGTTTGAGTAATCGGTCAAACCGAGTTTTGGATTTACCCTAACCCTAGCACATCGATCCCACCGAGTTGATCCAGTCGGTCACACCGAAATCTCTAACGGTCACTAGTTTTACCTTTTCGGTCCGACCGAGTTTGTTGATTCGGTCCCACCGAGATTGGAAAACTGTGTGTAACGGTTGGATTTTGTGTGGAGGCTATATATACCCCTCCACCTCCTCTTCATTAATGGAGAGAGCCATCAGAACACATACACAATTCCTACTCATATGTTTTGAGAGAGAACCACCTACTCATGTGTTGAGACCAAGATATTCCATTCCTACCATATGAATCTTGATCTCTAGCCTTCCCAAGTTGCTTTCCACTCAAATATTCTTTCCACAAAATCCAAATCCTATGAGAGAGAGTTGAGTGTTGGGGAGACTATCATTTGAAGCACAAGAGCAAGGAGTTCATTACCTACACACCATTTGTTACTTCTTAGAGAGTGGTGTCTCCTAGATTGGCTAGGTGTCACTTGGGAGCCTCCGACAAGATTGTGGAGTTGAACCAAGGAGTTTGTAAGGGCAAGGAGATCGCCTACTTCGTGAAGATCTACCGCTAGTGAGGCAAGTCCTGTGTGGGCGATGGCCATGGTGGGATAGACAAGGTTGCTTCTTCGTGGACCCTTTGTGGGTGGTTGCTTCTTCGTGGACCCTTTATGGGTGGAGCCCTTTGTGGACTCGCGCAACCGTTACCCTTTGTGGGTGGAGCCCGTTGTGGACTCGCGCAACCGTTACCCTTTGTGGGTTGAAGTCTCCATCAACGTGGATGTAGGATAGCACCACCTATCCGAACCACGGGAAAAACATCCGTGTCTCCACTTGCGTTTGATTTCTCCAAACCCTTCCCTTTACATTCTTGCAAGTTGCATGCTTTACTTTCCGCTGTCAATATACTCTTTGCATGCTTGCTTGAATTATGTGATGATTGCTTGACTTGTCCTACAATAGCTAAAATCTGCCAAGAACTAAAATTGGGAAAAGGTTAAGTTTTTATTTGATATGTATTGTGTATGTTGAAATTGTGCCTAAACTCCACTTAAACCGAAAAAGCTTAAAAATTGCAACTTTAGCATTAAGTGTCTAATCACCCCCCCTCTAGACACATCTACTTCTAGATCCTACAAGTGGTATCAGAGCTTTGGTCTCCATTGCCTTGGTTTAATCACCATTGGAGGAAGATGGATGTGTCTACATTAGGGAGTCTTAGACATAGAGTGCCTATTCTTGATGGAGAGTATTTTCATGAGTGGAAAAATGAGATGCTTGTAATCTTCAATCAATATCATTTGAACAAGTATATTGCTAGCCCTTGTGCACCTCATATTGATCCTTTGCATCCTACCCTAGATGAAGATATTGACATGATTCGCAATCTTAGAACTATTGAGCTCATCATTAGAGGATTTCCCAAAAATTTGATTGCTAGTTTGCCTACTCTAAATTGTGCCTATACTATATGGAAATTTCTTGAGGAACGATTTCCCGATCATTCCTTGAAAACTTTGGATGAAATTCTCCATAAATCTATTGCCTTGAGTAAGATGAACTCTAGTGATCCTAGTTTTGGTAATTGTCTATTTGAACTTACCAATCTTAAGCATGCTAAAGGAGATGTTGGAATCATTAATGATATCATATTCAAAGCTATAAGAATTCATAAAAATGACCACTTTGATGATCATTTATCTAATGAATTACTCTCTCTAGGAAATGATGAGTCACAAGATCATGATGAACATGGATACTATGATGATGATGATGATAGCGACTTCGATCTTGATGATGCAATGAGACATTTTGGTCTTATGGCAAATCTTCGGGGATATGTATCAGGAGGAAAGGAATGGGTTCTTGATAGTGGATGTACCGATCATATGACCGGAGATCAAGAGATGTTTCGTGAGCTTGCTGAAAATGACGGCCCTCGAAAATATGTCACCTTTGGTGATAATTCAAAGGGTAAAGTGGTTGGCCTTGGTAAGGTGGCCATCTCACATGATAGTTCCATTCAAAATGTCATGCTCGTTGAATCTCTTGGCTACAACTTACTTTCAGTATCTAGACTTGCTGATTTCGGTTTGAATGTCCTATTTACTGAGGTAGATTGCCAAGTATTTCGTCGAGACACTCATAAAATGGTCTTTACAGGTATGCGTAGAGGTGATCTTTACATTGTCGATTTCTCTAAAAAGGCACAACCTAAAACTTGCTTTGTTGCTAAATCCTCAAAAGGTTGGTTGTGGCATAGACGACTAGGTCATGTTGGCATGAGAAACCTTGACAAGCTTATTAAAGGAAATCATATCCTTGGAGTTAACGATGTCATATTTGATAAGGATAGACTTTGCAGTGCTTGTCAAGCAGGTAAACAGGTTGGAGGAAGACATCCCGTGAAGAACATCATGACCACAAGGAGGCCACTCAAGCTACTTCACATGGATCTTTTTGGTCCCAACGCCTACAAGAGTCTCGGTGGAAATTCTTTTGGTCTAGTTATAGTTGATGATTTTTCAAGATTTACGTGGGTGTTCTTTCTTAATGACAAGTCGCAGGTCCAGAAGATCTTCAGAAACTTCGCTAGGAAGGTCCAAAATCAGTTTGATGTGAAGATCAAGAAGGTTTGGAGTGACAACGGAACGGAGTTCAAGAACGCAAATGTGGACACCTTTCTTGACGAAGAAGGGATTTCACACGAGTTCTCGGCTACGTACACACCTCAACAAAATGGAGTTGTTGAGAGGAAGAACCGGACGCTGATCGAAATGGCAAGAACGATGCTTGATGAATACAAGACGCCAAAGCACTTTTGGGCAAAAGCGGTTGAGACAGCTTGTCACACAACAAATCGCTTATATCTTCACAAGCTACTCGGCAAGACGGCATACGAGCTTCTCACCGGTAATAAACCCCAAGTTGGATACTTTCGAGTATTCGGCTCAAAGTGCTACATTCTTGATAAGCATCGTCGTTCAAAGTTTGCTCCTAAATCTCATGAAGGTTTTCTACTTGGTTATGGCTCAAACTCTCACACTTACCGTGTCTACAACAATTTCACCCGAAAGGTTGAAGAGACGGTAGATGTGAAGTTTGATGAATCTAATGGCTCGCAAGTAGAGCAATTGCCAATTGATGTAGGAGACAAAGACCCTTCAGAAGCAATTCAAGACTTGTCCATTGGCAAAATTCGTCCAACGGAGGTGAAGGAGAGTACTTCATCCGTCCAAGTGGAAGCTTCTACTTCACGACAAGATGAACCAAGAATCGACACGGAAGCATCCACAAGTGGGACACACCAAGATGAAGAAAATGAGGAAGTACATCAAGACGAACATCAACAACCTCCTTCTCCACCACGACAAGAGAACGACGACGTCAACAATAAATAAGGCCAAGAAGAAGAACAAGATGAAGAAGATGTTCAACGAAGACCCAAGCAAAATCTCTCACGAGTTCGAGCAAGAATTGCCAAAGATCATCCCATCGAGCAAATCCTCAATGATATACAAACCGGGAGAATCACTTGCTCAAAAACTCGTTTAGCTAACTTTTGTGAAAACTATTCATTCATCTCTAGCATTGAACCTATGAAGGTTGAAGAAGCATTGGAAGATCCGGATTGGATAAACGCTATGCATGAAGAGCTACATAATTTTGAGAGAAACCAAGTTTGGACATTGGTTGAGAAGCCCGACAACAACCACAACATCATTGGTACCAAATGGGTGTTTCGCAACAAGCAAGATGAAGATGGACAAGTGGTTCGCAACAAAGCACGTCTCGTCGCCCAAGGGTACACACAAGTCGAAGGTATGGACTATGGCGAGATGTATGCTCCCATTGCTAGACTTGAGTCCATTCGCATCTTACTTGCCTATGCTAATCACCATAATATCACCTTGTACCAAATGGACATTAAAAGTGCTTTTCTAAATGGTGAAATAGAGGAGGAAGTTTATGTCAAACAACCTCCCGGCTTTATCAATCCTAAGAAACCAAATCATGTTTACAAACTTCACAAAGCTCTTTATGGTTTTAAACAAGCTCCTAGAGCATGGTATAAATGCTTGACCAAGTTCCTTACTACAAGTGGTTTTGAAATTGGTAAAATTGATTCTACTATTTTTACTAAAAGGGTTAATGGAGAACTATTTGTATGCCAAATTTATGTTGATGATATCATATTTGGTTCAACTAACCCTCTCTTTAGTGAAAAGTTTGGAAAGCTAATGTCAGAGAAATTTGAGATGTCTATGATGAGTGAACTCAAATTCTTTCTCGGTTTGCAAATTAAGCAAACTAAGGAAGGTACATTTGTCTCTCAAACAAAGTACACCAAGGACTTATTCAAGAAGTTCAATATGCAAGAATGCAAAGGTATGTCTACACCCATGCCTACTAGTGGACATAATGATTTGACCAAAGATGGTGAACCAGTTGATCAAAAGGTTTATCGCTCTATGATTGGTTCATTGTTATACCTATGTGCTTCACGTCCCGATATTATGCTAAGTGTGTGCATGTGTGCACGATATCAAGCTGCTCCTAAAGATTGTCATCTTAAGGCTGTGAAAAGGATAGTGAGATATTTAATCCATACACCAAATTTTGGCATTTGGTATCCTAAGAGGTCTTCTTTTGATCTTGTTGGCTATTCCGACTCGGATTATGCCGGAGACAAGGTTGATAGAAAGTCCACTTCGGGTACTTGTCAATTTCTTGGTAGATCTCTTGTGTCTTGGTCTTCCAAGAAACAAAACTCGGTATCCTTATCCACCGCCGAAGCGGAATACATTGCCGCTGGTTCATGTTGTGCTCAATTACTTTGGATGACCCAAACTCTTAAAGATTATGGGATTTATGTGAAACATGTTCCACTGCTTTGTGACAATGAAAGTGCTATCAAAATTGGTCATAATCCTGTACAACATTCTCGAACTAAGCATATTGAAGTTCGTCATCATTTCATTCGAGATCATGTTGCTAAGGGTGACATCAATCTTAAGCATGTTCGCACCGATAAGCAATTAGCGGATATATTCACTAAACCACTTGATGAGAAAGTGTTTTGCAGGTTGAGAGGAGAATTGAACATCATTGATGCTTCGAACTTGGAGTAGAAACTCCATTGGATACATGCAAGACATGAGCTTATGACTAATCCATGATATATCTCTTATGATAACTATCGTATGTCTTGGATATATTTGCACCTTGCATGTTGTCTAACCCATGTAGGTGCTTGGTTGAATCTAATTCCATGAGATTGCGACTCACTCACATCTTGAGCAATCTCTACATCACCAAGACTCTACACAATAGTGGTTGAAGACAAGGAAGCACAAAACCATTCAAACATATCCTTTGACAAATTCTATGTTAAGCTTCATGATTGTCATTTTTGGATATACAAGTGCTCTTCCTTGCAAGAACTAACCCATGTAGGTAGATGAACTCAAACTCCAAGTGGTGCTCCCAACTCTTGATGAGCTACGTCAACCTTGAGCACCCACACAAGTTCAACTACATGGGCAAGAACCACACCACCACCCAAGGTATGTTATTCCATCTTAGAGAAGCTTTACTCCAAGACATGAGTCAAAGCAACTCAACAAGATGTGAATACATCAAGATGCTTAAACGAAAAATGGTAACCCCATTTTGAGCTTAAATGATGAGTATGACCTATGATCAAGTGTTCTCACTTGACTCCTAAGTCAATATACTCTAACATAGGTGACTATGTCAACGCCCAACTCTAGATGAAGCTCTCTTGTGTTCTTTCTTTGTGTTATTGCATTTGTCTCATGCATGTTTATTTTCTCTCTCCTTTTTCAAAAAAAACAAAAAAAACTTCATCTAGATCTTTCAGTTTCTTCTCTTTTCTCTTTGTTTTTGTTCTGCATTTTCTGCACTTAATTCCTTGCAAATCCTTCAGGAAATTCATTGCAAATCTTTGTGAGATCCTACATGTCTAGTGAGCTGAGGTGACAAGTGTTTTTCTCTGTGTAAACTCGGTTTCACCGACTTGCAATTTTTGGTCCAACCAAATCTTTTCGGTACCACCGAAATGTGCCACTCGGTGCCACCGACTTTGCAATCAGAAAAACAGTTTGCCACTTGTTCTACATTTCTTCTGATCCAGCTCCACTCAATGAATCTTGTCCTCTACAAGCATCACAATTTTATCCTCTACTTTGTGCTAAATCTCAAGGACCAAACCTATTCGACGGATTCCAGGAAAAACCTTCTTGGAAATTGATGTCAAAGGGGGAGAAAGAGATCACATCAAAGCTCAAGGGGGAGAGAAAGTCTCAAGGATCCCAGATGTTATTAAGGGGGAGAGAGAGATTTCCAGGAAGGGAAAATAATCAAGGATCCCAGATACTTGATGTTCAAGAGGAGAGATGTCACATGTCTTTTTGGGGGAAAGACATGTATTTGCATTAAGTTCTATCCATTTGTATCTTTCAGCTCTGATTTTCTGTTCCCTATCTTCTCCCAATATCCCATGTAAGATTCAGGGGGAGCAAGACACCTAAGGGAAAGAAATCAGTCAAATTCATTGCATATCTTTATTCTTGGGGACATGTTGAATTCAATGTGGTACCTTGTACTCACTCTGTACATGTCATCCCAGTCTTGGTATTCTTGTGGTTTCTTTTGTTGGCTCTGGCTAGTGGATGTACCTGTGTTATCTAATCTTGTTTGTGCAGGTTCATTCCATCCTAAGCCAACTCAAGACCACAAGGTAAGTATATGCATCAAAATCATGAGTATGAGGAGTTCTTGCTTATGTACATACTGTTTGCAAGACGGACTCATGAGCATGAAGGTATTTTCCTTGATAATCTTTTGCTCTGATGCATATGGCCAAGATGCATGTAACACATTGCCTACTCTGTCATGGTTATGCTCTCACATGCCTCTATATTTCATATTTACATGAGTGCATACATGTAGGGGGAGCCTATGCTGGTTACATGTCCTTCCAAAGCTTTACTTGCTGTTCTTTATATCTTTATCTAAAGCTTTGATGTATGTTGCCATCAATTACCAAAAAGGGGGAGATTGAAAGCACAAGTGCTCCCTAGGTGGTTTTGATAATTGATGACAACATATCTCTTGTTGGACTAACATTTCTATCTAGCATGTTTCAGATAAGTTCAACAATGGAGTGGCATGGACTAAAGGTTGTGGGAACTCCTTCAAGATGCTAAGGACAAAGGATTGGCTAAAGCTTAAAGCTCAAGACTCTTCATTTTACATTTTAGTGATCCAAGATCACATTGAGTCCATAGGAAAAGCCAATACTATCAAGGAGGGATGAGGTGTTGCTTAATGAGCCTCTTGCTTCATGTGCTTAATGATATGCTCCAAAATCCTCAGCTACTTTCCCACTTCCACATATGACCTAAACCCTAAGCCAAACTCGGTCCTACCGATTCTTCCTATCCGGCGCCACCGAGTTTCACTTGTCATAAGCCACTGCCAAACCCTAATCAGTTCGGTCTCACCGATGGGATCTCGGTCTCACCGAGATGGGCTTGCAAACTCTCTGTTACCCATTGCAATATTCTCGGTCCCACCAAGATATGCAATGGGTCCCACCGAGTTTGCTTGGCCAAATCTCAGTTTCACTTATTACCCAAATCGGTCCCACCGAGTTTGAGTAATCGGTCAAACCGAGTTTTGGATTTACCCTAACCCTAGCACATCGGTCCCACCGAGTTGATCCAGTCGGTCACACCGAAATCTCTAACGGTCACTAGGTTTACCTTTTCGGTCCGACCGAGTTTGTTGATTCGGTCCCACCGAGATTGGAAAACTGTGTGTAATGGTTGGATTTTATGTGGAGGCTATATATACCCCTCCACCTCCTCTTCATTTGTGGAGAGAGCCATCAGAACACATACACAGTTCCTACTCATATGTTCTGAGAGAGAACCACCTACTCATGTGTTGAGACTAAGATATTCCATTCCTACCATATGAATCTTGATCTCTAGCCTTCCCAAGTTGCTTTCCACTCAAATCTTCTTTCCACAAAATCCAAATCCTATGAGAGAGAGTTGAGTGTTGGGGAGACTATCATTTGAAGCACAAGAGCAAGGAGTTCATTACCTACACACCATTTGTTACTTCTTGGAGAGTGGTGTCTCCTAGATTGGCTAGGTGTCACTTGGGAGCCTCCGACAAGATTGTGGAGTTGAACCAAGGAGTTTGTAAGGGCAAGGAGATCGCCTACTTCGTGAAGATCTACCGCTAGTGAGGCAAGTCCTGTGTGGGCGATGGCCATGGTGGGATAGACAAGGTTGCTTCTTCGTGGACCCTTTGTGGGTGGTTGCTTCTTCGTGGACCCTTTATGGGTGGAGCCCTTTGTGGACTTGCGCAACCGTTACCCTTTGTGGGTGGAGCCCTTTGTGGACTCGCGCAACCGTTACCCTTTGTGGGTTGAAGTCTCCATCAACGTGGATGTAGGATAGCACCACCTATCCGAACCACGGGAAAAACATCCGTGTCTCCACTTGCGTTTGATTTCTCCAAACCCTTCCCTTTACATTCTTGCAAGTTGCATGCTTTACTTTCCGCTGTCAATATACTCTTTGCATGCTTGCTTGAATTATGTGATGATTGCTTGACTTGTCCTACAATAGCTAAAATCTGCCAAGAACTAAAATTGGGAAAAGGTTAAGTTTTATTTGATATGTATTGTGTATGTTGAAATTGTGCCTAAACTCCACTTAAACCGAAAAAGTTTAAAAATTGCAACTTTAGCATTAAGTGTCTAATCACCCCCCTCTAGACACATCTACTTCTAGATCCTACAGAGGCCTATACGGTTCCTCGGTTAACCGTTGGAGTATCAAACGAAGTCCAAATGGCACGAAACTTGACAGGAGGTCTACCGGTAGTATACCAAGGCCGCTTGGCAAATCTCGGTCCAATCCGAGAACATTTAACACCCGCACACGAAAAGAGGCAAAAGGGGCACCGGAGGACATAGGAGCACCGGATTGCAAAACAGACAACGGGGAAAATGCTCAGATGCATGAGACGAACACGTATGCAAATGCAATGCACATGATTACATGATATGAAATGCATGACACACAAACAAATGACAAGGCAACAACAGCGAATAACTGGACGACACCTGGCGCAACGGTCTTGGGGCGTTACAGAAGGTGAGAGTGCGTATAATCCATGGACTCAACATTAGTCATAAAGAACTCACATACTTATTGCAAAAATCTACAAGTCATTAAAAACCAAGAATTACGCGCATGCTGCTAGGGGGGTAGATTGATAGCAAAACACCATCGCTCGTCCCCGACCGCCACTCATAAGGAGGACAATCAAAGAAACACCTCATGCTTCAAATTTGTCACACAATGTTCACCATACGTGTATGCTACGGGACTTGCAAACTCTAACACAAGTATTTCTCAAATTCACAACTACTCAACTAGCATGACTCTAATATTACCATCTTCATATCTCAAAACAATCGTCAAGTCTCAAACTTCTCATACTCACTACTAGGGAAAAGCCTACCAGCAGCGAGGGTTTTGGGCCTCTCAGTAGCGCGGGCACCGGCGCTACTAATAAGGCGCTACAGCTAACGTACAGCAGTAGCGCCGGTTGTCCCACGCTACTGCTATACATGAATAGCTGTAGCGCTCTTTGGGAAAGGGCGCTACTGATATTATCTGCAGCGCTGTTTGCTGGGACGTGCTACTGACAATGCGGCGCTACTACTAAATTTCCCCCCTCGCTACTACTAGTTATTTATTAGTTTTTTTCCTGCATATTTGTTTTGTATTTGTTTTGTATTTGAATAGGTTTTATACAATAATCTTTAGCATATCATAGACATACAAATGTAATCATAGCATATACATACAATTAGTCTCATCAAATCATGTCATCATCATAATCATCATCCAACACAAAGTGGTCTCTCGTCATCATCTCGAAAATAGCGATACAAGTCTCGAATGATATGCAAATACATCGTCATCCATCTAAACAATGATATACGCGAGAAGAGCTATCACTTTGAGAACATGAGTTCGTATCCCTCTTTCGCATTAGCGTGAACCTCTAAACTAACTACTGCCTGTCGCTCGGAAACCGGAAGGGCCTGACACTCCGTCCACTTGTCATATATATACTCCTGGCATAGCACTTCTTTGCCATCTATGATCTATGCACCTGCATCATCACATGAGTCGATGATATGCAACATATATAGTTGAGCAACAGAAAGAGAAAGACTTGGCAAAAATAAAAACAACATATCATAAGCATAAATAACAAAGTTCATCGTACCCCAAAATGCCCTAACTAGAGTTATTTTCGCTAGTCGAGGAGGAGGACGGTTTAATTACATCACAAATAAAGTTTCACCATGCATAACTCAAAGTTTTGTCATACAGAAAGTATGGACTAAACGGACACATTGTCATATATCGACAATCACTCCAACATGTCGTTCCATCCATCCAAGTTAGGGAGATAGTCCCCGAGCCTAGTGAAAGGCTTCAGGTCGAGACGCTGAGAGGCTATCCATGTTCGGATGTCTTCCCGCGACATTTTTCCTTCTCCGTAGAACATCCCCGTTTTTCTGACGACCTCCTTCATGATGATTTGGGCAAGTTCGCGCTGGATGTTATAGAACTCAGCTCGAAGTCGATGATCCTCGATATCTCCTATGTCCTTTGCCCATTGCAGAATATGGGCATCGCCGGAAGAAGGTGCCATGCGAAGGTTCTGGTGATCCCGTCTGTACTCCAGCATGTGGTGTAGGACATAGAATCCATCATTAAGAGAATCGTCTGGTTGCTGGATGCAGCAGAAGTTGGTCTTATGGCCGAAGGCGACCCTGCCGCCCCTCATCTTCTTGTCCCTGACCTCTCCACCCAGTGATTGGTAGTGATACATAGCACTGTCGAGAACATCCTTGATGTGGGTGTAATCCTTTTTGTGAATGTTCTTCGACGTGTCCAAGTAAAGAGCGTGGGAGAATCGGGGGTAGAGGATGATGAGGACGGCGCGCCCGCCGCTGCGCAAAATAAGTCCTCAAATTAATTAGCCTCCACCATGCAAATGAATGATTGAAATCAAAGGAAGGATAGCAGTGCGGATGACTTACATGGGATGATAAGGCACGAGAATCGCCCCCTTGTCCTTATTGGTGAGCATGAAACTGACGATGTAATCCCTCGCGTATTCACGGTGATTTGCACAGACTCCCAAGAAGCCCTTGTGCATGTAGTACGGGTCAGCGACACAGATATGAGATATCTGCTCAACCCCGATGATGTAGTTCATGTGCAAGGCATAAAGGCGGACAAACGTAAAATCCAGCTTCTTCACGTGAAACATGTCGAATATGTAATCGAATCGGAGGAAGAACTTATCCGCGGGGAAGCTGTCGATGTACGATGCAGCCTATTTGATTGCCGTAGCATCGACGCGCTTCCTCGGGCGCCATTGGCTCAAAATTGCCGTCGTCCACCTCCGTGACCACCACTCTAGTAGTCCTGAGTTTGTTAGGAACCCGTTGCCTCTTTGCTTTCGGTTCTACACAGGCTCCGCTCCCCGAGGCAGCGCCGGTCTTAGTCTCAGCGTCGGTCTCGATGCCGGTCTGAGTCTGAGCGCCGGTCTCAGTCTCAGCACCGGTCTGCGTGTTGGTCTCAGTCCCCGATGCCACCGGTGGGCCCAGCAATAACATCGGTTGATCATCGGTAAGGCTAAAAAATTCGTCTGCCGCCCGGTAGGCGTCGTCGCAATCACCAGAACCCTGTCCTTCATCGTTGCTAGCCATGTTTCCTATGATTAAATCTAGTCAATTAATTCTAGACCTAATAAAATGAATAATGACATAAAAAAGGCCTATTGTTTTGCAGGAATGTTGACTCCTTCCTGGTGCGGCAAATCACGGACACTCGATATGTCCTAGTTTGTAGCACAAGTCATGCCGAAATTCATGAAAAATTTCGGCATGAGCTTTGCTAAAAAGTGGACAAATCGAGAACCTAAAATTTGCCGGAAAAGAAATGAATCAACATTCCGGCAAAACATAGGCCACTAAGCATCATTCCCTGCAAATAGTGTCCAAATATACACGAGCAACCACATGTGCAAACAGTGTAGAAGAAAATTCATTTAACTACTAATAGAACAAAATTCAGTTAACTTTAGTGCTCTATAATGATGAAAGGAAAAAAATTTCAGTTAACTACTAATTTCATTCATTTAGGTTATTCATTTAACATCACCTAATTAACCTACTGTACCAATACTACTAGCAGCACTACTAACCTAATTAACCTAGCAAAACTCTAGTGCCCTAACTAAAAAACATCTAATTAACATCTAATTTTTTTCTCTAAAATACAAAGAGAGATGAGTGAGAGGGAGGGGTGGGGGACTTACGGAGAGGGGAGAGACGGTGGCGGGGAGGTGCTCGGTGACGGAGGCAGGGGCAGAGAGGGCGGGCTCGGGCACGGGCAAGGGCGGTCCTGGGCGGGCTCGGGCGGCGGTGAGGTGGAGGTCGCCGACGGTGACATGGAGGGCGGCCTTGGGCGGCGGCTGTGAGGCTGAGGGCGGCCTCGGGCGGCGGCGTTGAGGCTGAGGGCGGCCTCCGGCGGCGGCGGTGAGGCTGAGGGCGGCCTCGGGCGGCGGCGGTGAGGAGACGGCGGCGAGGGCGAGGGACGATTTGGGGAAGAATTGGTGGCCGGGGGGCGGGGTGGGGGGAAACCGCTGTTTAAGTGAAACATAACGGTAGCGCGTTTCTGGAAGCGCGCTATAGCTAACTTAGCTATAGCGCGTTTACTGAAACCCGCTACTGCTATTCCTTTCTCCTTTTTTCCCTTTTTTCTTTTATTTTTCTTTACATTTTATTTTTTCCCTTTCTCCTTTTTCTATTTCTTTCATTTTCATTTACTTTTCTACTTGTTTTTCACTTTATTTTATTTCCATTAGCAGCAGCGCTTTACACGTAAGCGCGCTGCAGCTAAGGAGATTAGCAGTAGCGCTGGGCCATTATACGCGCTACTGCTACGTTGGGCTAGCCATGTGCGCCCAGTTCAAACGTAGCAGCAGCGCTTTTCGCTAGTACGCTCTACTGCTAAAGTCATAGCAGTAGCGCGGTTTATTTACGCGCGTTGCTACTAAGTAGCAGCAGCGCTTGATTTTGTACAGTGGTACTGGTAAAATTCTGTGTATAGGCTTTTCCCTAGTAGTGAGTATTCAATGCACTCTATATGAAAGTTTTTATTATACCCATCTTGGATGCCTATCATATTAAGACTAATTTTATAGCCAACGAAAATTATCATGCTATTCAAAAGGACTCTAAAAATAATATAAGTGAAGCATGAGAGATCAATAATTTCTATAAAATAAAACCACCACCGTGCTCTAAAAGATATAAGTGAAGCACTAGAGCAAAATTATCTAGCTCAAAAGATATAAGTGAAGCACAAAGATTATTCTAATAAATTCCGATTCATGTGTGTATCTCCAAAAGGTGTGTACAGCAAGGATTATTGTGGTAAACTAAAAATCAAAGACTCAAATCATACAAGACGCTCCAAGCAAAACACATATCATGTGGTGAATAAAAATATAGCCTCAAGTAAAAGTTATCAATGGACGAAGACAAAAGAGGGGATGCCTTCCGGGGCATCCCCAAGCTTAGGCTTTTGGTTGTCCTTGAATTTTACCTTGGGGTGCCTTGGGCATCCCCAAGCATAGGCTCTTCCCACTCCTTATTCCATAATCCATCAAATCTATACCCAAAAACTTGAAAACTTCACAACACAAAACTCAACAGAAAATCTCATGATCTCTGTTAGTATAAGAAAACCAATCACCACTTTCAAGTACTGTAATGAACTCATTCTTTATTTATATTGGTGTTAAAACTACTGCATTCCAACTTCTCTATGGTTCATACCCCCGATACTAGCCATAGATTCATCAGAATAAGCAAACAACACACGAAAAACATAATCTGTCAAAAACAGAACATTCTGTAGTAATCTGTAGGTTTTGAATACTTCTGTAACTCCAACAATCCTGAGAAACTAGGACTTCCTAAATAATTTGTATGTTGATCTACTGCAGTTGGAATTGGTATTTTATCACTCTCTGGTAAAAAACGAAAATTATTCTTGTGAGCACATACTTTATGTTTTTTATAGCAAGATCAAACAACAATCATCCAAGAAGATCCTAAAGGCTTTACTTGGCAAAAACACTAATTAAAACACAAAAAACACAATCATAGCAGTAGATAGATGAATTATTTATTGCTAAATAGGAACAAAAAGCAAGAAACAAAAATAAAATTGGGTTGCCTCCCAACAAGCGCTATCGTTTAACGCCCCTATCTAGGCATAAAAACAAGAATAGATCTAGGTATCATCATCTTTGGTATGCAATCCATAAGTGTCTCTCATAATAGATTCATAAGGTAATTTAATTTTATTCCTAGCTAGGAAAGTGTTCCATGCCTTTCCTTAATGGAAATTGGAATCTAATATTTCCTTCTTTCATATCAATAATTGCACCAATCCTTCTAAGGAAAGGTCTACCAAGAATAATAGGACAAGTAGGATTGCAATCTATATCAACAACAATGAAATCTACGGGCACATAATTCCTATTTGCAACAATAAGAACATCATTAATCCTTCCCATAGGTTTCTTAATGGTGGAATCCGCAAGATGCAAATTTAAAGAACAATAATAAAATTCATGAAAACCCAGCACATCACACAAAGTTTTGGGAATCGTGGAAACACTAGCACCCAAATAACATAAATCATAACATTCATGATTTTTGATCTTAATTTTAATAGTAAGTTCCCACTAATCATAAAGTTTTCTAGGGATAGAAACTTCCAATTCAAGATTTTCTTCATAGGATTGAATTAAAGCATCAACGATATGTTTGGTAAAGGCTTTATTTTGACTATAAGCATGAGGAGAATTTAACATGGATTGCAACAAGGAAATACAATCTATCAAAGAACAATTATCATAATTAAATTCCTCTAAATCCAAAATAGTGGGTTCATTGCTATGTAAAGTTTTGACCTCTTCAATCCCACTTTTACCAATTTTTGCATCAAGATGTAAAAACTCCGAATCATTGGGACGCATTTTAACTAAAGTTGACTCATCTCCAGTCCCATATTTATCAAGATTCACATTGGAAAACAAAGATTTAATAGGAGACACATCAATCACTTTCAGATCTTCATCATTATTATCATGAAAACTAGAAGAACACGCTTTCACAAAGCAATCTTTTTTAGCACGCATCCTAGTGGTTCTTTCTTTGCACTCATCAATGGAAATTCTCATGGCTTTGAGAGACTCATTGATATCGTGCTTAGGTGGAATAGATGTAAGTTTCAAAGAATCAACATCAAGAGAAATTCTATCCACGTTCCTAGCCAACTCATCAATCTTAGGCAATTTTTCTTCAAGCAAAGCATTGAAATTCTTTTGAGAAATCATAAATTCTTTAACACTAGTCTCAAAATCAGAGGGCATCTTATTAAAATTTCCATAAGAGTTGTTGTAGGAATTACCATAATTATTAGAGGACTTACTGGGGAACGGCCTAGAATTAAAATTTCCTCTATACGCGTTATTACCAAAATTGCTCCTGCCAACAAAATTCACATCCATAGATTCATTATCATTTTCAATCATAGTAGACAAAGGTATATCATTAGGATCAGAAGAAACACTCTTATTAGCAAACAATTTCATAAGTTCATCCATCTTTCCACTCAAAACATTAATCTCTTCTATCGCATGAACCTTTTTACTAGTAGATCTTTCGGTGTGCCATTGAGAATAATATACCATAATATTATCTAGGAGTTTAGTAGCTTCTCCTAAAGTGATTTCCACAAAAGTGCCTCCCACGGCCGAATCTAAAAGATTTCTAGAAGCAAAACTCAATCCAGCATAATTTTTTGTATAATCATCCATAAATTCAAACCATGTGTAGGGCCATTACGTATCATTAATTTCATCCTCTCCCAAGCTTGTGCAACATGCTCATGATCAAGTTGCTTAAAATTCATAATATCATTTCTAAGAGAGATGATCTTAGCGGGAGGAAAATACTTAGAGGTAAAAGCATCTTTTCACTTATTCCATTAATCAATGCTATTTTTAGGCAAAGAAGAGAACCAAGTTTTAGCATGATCTCTAAGCGAAAACGGAAATAACTTCAATTTAACAATATCATTATCCACATCTTTCTTCTTTTGCATATCACACAAATCAACGAAGTTGTTCAGATGGGTAGTGGCATCTTCACTAGGAAGGCTAGAAAACTGATCTTTCATAACAAGATTCAACAAAGCGGTATTGATTTCACAAGATTTAGCATCAGTAGTAGGAGAAATCGGAGTGCTAATAAAATCATTATTGCTAGTATTGGAAAAGTCACACAATTTAGTACTATCTTGAGCCATCGTGACAAACAATCAATCCAACACACAAGCAAACAAGAAGCAAGAGAAAAGAGGCGAATGGAAAAAGGGAGAATAAAATGGCAAAGGTGAAGTGGCGGAGAGGAAAACGAGAGGCAAATGGCAAATAATGTAATGCGAGGGATAAGAGTTTGTGATGGGTACTTGGTATGTCTTGACTTGGCGTAGATCTCCCCGGCAATGGCGCCATAAATCCTTCTTGCTACCTCTTGAGCATGCGTTGGTTTTCCCTTGAAGAGGAAAGGGTGATGCAGCAAAGTAGCGTAAGTATTTCCCTCAGTTTTTGAGCACCAAGGTATCAATCCAGTAGGAGACTACACGCAAGTCGCCTAGTACCTGCACAAACAATCAAGAACCTTGCAACCAACGCGATAAAGGGGTTGTAAATCCCTTCATGGACATTTGCAAAAGTGAGATCTGGTAAAAATAATAAGATAAATAATTTTGGTATTTTTGTTGAATAGATTGAAAAGTCAAGATTGCAAAATAAACGACGATAGAAATAACTAGTTGTTGGGAAAATAATATAATGGAGAATAGACCCCCAGGCCATAGGTTTCACTAGTGGCTTCTCTCAAGATAGCATAATCTACGGTGGGTGAACAAATTACTGTCATGAACCTTGCAACCAACGCGATAAAGGGGTTGTCAATCCCTTCATGGCCACTTGCAAAAGTGAGATCTGGTACAGATAATAAGATAAATATATTTGGTATTTTGTTGTATAGATTGGAAAGTAAAGATTGCAAAGTAAACGACGACAGAGATAGCTAGTTGACGGGAGACTAATATGATGTAAAATAGACCCGGGGGCCATAGGTTTTACTAGTGGCTTCTCTCAAGATAGCAAATATTATGAGAATATCTAGGCATGATCATAAACACAGGCATCATGTCCGTAACAAGTAGACCAAAACGATTCTGCATCTACTACTATTACTCCACTCATCGACCGCTATCCAGCATGCATCTAGAGTATTAAGTTCATAAGAACAGAGTAACGCATTAGGCAAGATGACATGATGTAGAGGGATAAACTCAAGCAATATGATATAAACCCCATCTTTTTACCCTCGATGGCAACAATACAATACATGCCTTGTTGCCCCTGATGTCAGTGGGAAAGGACACTGTAAGATTGAACCCAAAGCTAAGCACTTCTCCCATTGCAAGAAAGATCAATCTAGTAGGCCAAACCAAACTGATAATTCGAAGAGACTTGCAAAGATATTAAATCATGCATATAAGAATTCAGAGAAGAATCAAATATTGTTCATAGATAATCTTGATCATAGATCCACAATTCATCGGATCTTGACAAACACACCGCAAAAAGTATTACATCGAATAGATCTCCAAGAAGATCGAGGAGAACTTTGTATTGAGATCCAAAGAGAGAGAAGAAGCCATCTAGCTAATAACTATGGACCTGAAGGTCTGTGGTAAACTACTCACACATCATTGGAGAGGCTATGGTGTTGATGTAGAAGCCCTCCATGATTGAATCCCCTCTGGCAAAGCGCCGGAAAAGGCCCCAAGATGGGATCTCACGGGTACAGAAGGTTGCGGTGGTGGAAAAGGTGTTTCGTGGATCTCCCCGATGGTTTCAGGATATAAGAGTATATATAGGCAAAAGAAGTAGGTCAGTGGAGCTGCGAGGGGCCCATGAGGGTGGGGGCGCACCCTCCTACCTCGTGGCTTCCTCGCTGCTTCCTTAACGTCCAATCCAAGTCTCCTAGATTGCATCTGTTCCAAAAAAGATCCTCACGAAGGCTTCGTTCCGTTTGGATTCCGTTTGATATTCCTTTTCTGCGAAACATTGAAATAGGCAAAAAAACAACAATTTGCACTAGGCCTTCGGTTAATAGGTTAGTCCCAAAAATAATATAAAAGTTCATAGTAAAGCCCATTAAACATCCAAAATAGATAATATAATAGCATGGAACAATAAAAAATTATAGATACGCTGGAGACGTATCAGTGTCCTCCATAAGCCTCGGAGTGACACTTGCGTAGGATCTGTTCCTGTTCATGCTCAGGTACACAACGTCTGATAACACCATCTACTCCTTATTTATAAAGGTGTGGGTAATCCCATAAGTAATGTCTTAAATCATAGAAAAACTTTTTCTTTTGCTGGTATGTGAAACTAGGTGGTATAAATTTAGCAACAATGTAATTAGCATAATCAGCATACCATGGAGCAGTACGAGAAGCATTTATGACACCTAATTGTTCATTAGGAAACCTATCATCTATAGGTAGTGGGTCATCAAGAACATTTTCTAACCTAGAAAAGTTGTCTGCAACGGGGTTCTTAGGCCCCTTTCTATCAATAATATGCAAATCAAATTCTTGTAGCAAGAGAACCCATCTAATAAGTCTAGGTTTAACATCTTTCTTTTCCATAAGGTATTTAATAGCAGCATGATCAGTGTGAACAGTTACTTTAGAACCAACAATATAAGGTCTGAACTTATCACAAGCAAATACAACTGCTGAAAATTCTTTTTCAGTAGTAGAATAATTTCTCTAGGCACCGTCTAGAGTTTTACTAGCATATTGAATAACATTTAATTTCTTATCAACTCTTTGTCCTAGGACAGCACCTACAGCATAATCACTAGCATCACACATAGTTTCAAAGGGTAAATTCCAATCAGGTGGCTGAACAATAGGTGCATAAATCAAGGCTTTCTTAAGTATTTCAAATGCTTCTACACAATCATCATCAAAGACAAAAGGAACATCTTTTTGTAAGAGATTAGTCAGAGGCCTAGAAATTTTTGAGAAGTCTTTAATGAACCTCCTATAAAAATTGGCATGACCAAGGAAACTTCTTATACCTTTAATGTCCTTAGGACACGACATCTTTTCAATAGCATCAACTTTAGCTTTATGAACTTCAATACCTCTTTCAGAAACTTTATGCCCCAAAACAACACCTTCATTAACCATAAAGTGGCACTTCTGCCAATTCAAGACAAGATTAGTTTCTTCACATCTGTGCAAAACTCGATCAAGGTTGCTTAAGCAATCATCATAAGAAGTTCCATACAGGGAGAAATCATCCATGAAAACCTCAACAATCTTTTCACAAAAGTCAGAGAATATAGCAGTCATACATCTTTCAAAGGTAGCAGGTGCATTACATAAACCGAACGGCATACGTCTATAAGCAAAGGTACCAAAAGGGCAAGTAAAAGTGGTCTTTCCTTGATCCTATTTTGACACAACTATTTGTGATAAACCAGAATAACCATCTAGAAAGCCAAAATTTGTATGTTTGGATAATCTTTCTAGCATTTGATCAATAAAAGGTAATGGGTAATGATCCTTTCTAGTAGCTTTATTTAATTTGCGGCAATCAATTACCATTCTATAACCTGTAACAATTCTTTGTGGGATCAATTCATATTTATCATTAGGAACAACGATAATACCTCCCTTCTTAGGGACATAATGGACATGACTTACCTACTAACTATCAGCAACATGATAAATTATACCTGCCTCTAGAAGCTTTAGTATTTCATTCCTTACCACTTCTTTCATCTTAGGATTTAACCGTCGTTGGTGGTCAACAACCGGTTTAGCATTTTTCTCCAATTTTTTTGTGCTGGCATAGAGTTGGGCTAATTCCCTTAAGATCATCAAGAGTATATCCAATATAAGCATGGTGCTTCTTTAGAGTTTTCAATAATTTCTCTTCTTCCTGCTCTAAAAGGTTAGCACTAATAATAACATGATATATCTTCTTTTCATCAAGATAAGCATATTTAAGAGTATCAAGTAATGGTTTAAGCTCAAACACGGGAT